>NW_019154117.1:5053750-5218735 GCF_002288905.1 Enhydra lutris kenyoni
GAGCAGAGAGCCTGATGCGGGGCTCGATCCCAGGACCCTGAGACCATGACCTGAGCTGAAGGCAGAGGCCCAACCCACTGAGCCACCCAGGTGACCCTCTGTGCTACATTTTAAGTTAATCTAATTGCTATCATACTCTATATAAAATTCTGTATCATGCTTTTTAAATTTGACACCGTGCCTGCATTTTCCAGTGTTGTGGATAGCCTTTACAATGTGGACAGTCATTGTTAAGGCTGCAGAATATTTCATTATATGAATATTCTATTACCCACTTATCCACTGCCCTCTTGTTGGGCATGAAAACAAGTATCTAGCTTTCCAGACAGCTCAAGTTCAGGTTCGGTCTGAAATGGGGCTTGGGGGCTATATTTTTCTTTCTTTATAAAAATTAGGTTTGAATAAGTTAACATGTGCACATGATACAAAATTATGAAATAAGGAGAGAGTATATAGTGAAAACTTCCTTCCATCCCTGTCCCCAGCAATCTAGTTTATCTCCTCAGATGTAATCACTGTTACTAGTTTCTCAAAAAGTTTCCAAAGGCAGTCCACAGGGTCAGGTGTATATGACTATGAACACATGTGTGTGTGTGTGTGTGTGTGTGTGTGTGTGCATGCAGTGGCAGCATGTTATACATTCTTCTATGCCTTGTTTCTTTCCATTTAACAATATATCTTAAAGGTTTTTTCACACCAGAAGATGTATCTTCATAGGAAAAGTAATGATGATGTTGATACTGATGATGACAAGAACAGAAAAAATAACTAGTTTTTATCAAGTAATGCTACTTCTCAAAAGTGGAATTGCTAGATCAAAGGGTAGGTGCATTTTTTAAAAAGATTTATTTATTTTAGAGAGGGGGGGGAGAGAAAGAGAGAATGAACGAGTGGGGCGAGGGGCAGTGGAAGAGGGAGACAAGTAGACTCCCAGCTGAGTGGGAAGCCTGATGCAGGGCTCAATTTCACAACCCTGAGATCATGATCTGAGCCAAAATCAAGAGTTGGACATTGAACTGACTGAGACACCCAGGCACCCCAAAGGGTAGATGCATTTTAAATTTTAATCAACATTTCCAAATTCAACCATAGGGTTGAATTATTTCTATATGCTATTCTCACTCATAATGAAATCCTCAAAACAACCTCATGAGGTAGTTACTATATTTTCTCAGTGAAGAAACTGAGGTACACAGAGAGATTAAGTGACTTGCCCAAGGGAAGAATGTCTCACATACAAGCAGTCTGATTGCAGGGCCCATGCTCTTGACTCTCCATCGTGCCTCTCCCTTGTGCAATCATCACCACCACCTCTCACCAGAACATTTTCATCTTCCTCAACTAAAACTCTCCACCACCTAACTCCACTCTGCTCTTCTCCTAGCCCCCTAGGAATGACCATTCTACTTTCTATCGCTATGAATTTGACTATTATAGGTACCTCATAAAAGTGAAATCTTATAATATTTGCAGTTTTGTGCTTGGGTAATTTCATGTAGCATAATGTCCTCAAGTTTCATCTATGTTGTAGCATGTGTTAGAATTTCCTTCCTTTTTAAAGCTGAATAATATTCCATAGTATATATGTGCCACATTTTGTGTATTCATTCAGTTTTCGACGGACATTTGGGTTTCTCCCACCTTTTGGCTATTGTAAATAATGCTGTTGTAAGTAGGGGTGTACAAATATCTATCCCAGTCCCTACTTTCATTGCTTTTGGGAATATAACCAGAAAAGGAATCACTGGGTCATATGGTAATGTTATGTTTAAATTTTTTTTTTTTTTTTGAGAAATCCTTATACCATTTTCCATAGCAGCTGTACCATTTTATATTCCCAACAGCAATTCTAGTTTCTTGACATCCTTGCCTCTTGCCAACACTTGTTATTTTTTGTATGTTTTTTAAAATGACAGCCATCCTAATGTGTATGAAGTAGTGAATTTTTCATTTTTAATGTATAAAATCTGTTACTGTCTTCCTTCATGTTTCCTGCTTTCCTTAAAAGTCTTTGCTTCTCTAAAGTTATACAAGCAATCTCCAAATTTTACTTATAATACAGTTATCATTTCATTTGGTACATTTAGAGCTTTGATTCACCTGGAATTCATTTTCTATTTGATCTGACACAGGGAGTGCTCTCTTCTTCCAGATTCAGAATTAACGATGCCAGTATCTTTCATGAAAGCTCATGCCTTTCCCTTTCCACCACACTGTCTTTGCTGTGGCTTTTTTCCCCCCAACCCACTGTGGGCTGATACTAAGCTACTATTATTTTAATACTTCCCATCTTAGCTTATCAGTACTATCAAATTAGGCTTTAGTTTTCAAAAAAAGAAGTCAGTGGGAGTAAACAGCCATAACAAAAAATGTACCTCTTTCTCATTAAGCAAAAACATTCAGGAGGATTATAGAAGAAAATTTTATGGCATAAAACTCTATACTTATGTTTATATTTCCCAATGTGACCGCTCCCTATGTGAGGCTATTCAGTTTGGGTTTTTATTTAGCGGAGGAATGAGTGTCACTGTAGGGATTAAACAGCAACAGATCTAAGATTTATTGGTGATGACTGGGTCAGACTCACCTTTCTGTAGAACTCTTAGACCCATACACATCAGTAAAGTACAGAATGCAAAAATAAGAATTTTTTTTCCCTTTCAGGAATTAATGCTTATTTTCTTATAATAATGAGATGGCATTTTATTTTTAAAATCACATGTGAACATGAATATTGGAAGTATTATTTCCCAGAAATGGAAAACTAAGTAATGATTTCTTTCCATAGCCTACTTTTGTCTTTATGTTGAAATCAGTTTTAAATTAGAAACTTCTAATTTAAAGATCTGCTTAAAATTCATTAGAATTGGAGATGACCTGCCCCATGAATTCTTCCTATTAATAATTATTATTATATAATTAGATTAACTTTCTGATATTAATTGGATTCTGATTTTAGCCACTGTACAAACATATTTTCTTCTAAATAAAAGAATTTCCAGATGTAACAACCATATAAACTAAGCTCCCCAAATTCATTGTAAAAATGATGATAGACTGATGTTCCAGCAATGTTTTAAACTCACCCGCTTGACCAAAAATTTGCTGTGGTGTAGATTGTACCTTTTTAGGGTAAGTAAGCATCTAATATCCAGGGAAGGTGATAGTGTTAGTGATAAGAAAACTTAAAGAGAATATAGAATCATTATTAGAGGAAAAAAACAAGTCTCCCCACCTGTTGCAACTGCAAGGAAAATTTGTTGTGTTTTAGTATGAGAACAGAAAATGTATAGAGTATGAAGTTTAAAAATAATGATTTATGAAGAAGAACACATATAATGCTGAACAGTCTTTCCTTTCCTCTTTAATAAATGTAAAGATAGAATGTTTTATTATAAAATTAAAACAGCTTTGCATCTAAATAGAACTATTCCATACCAAGGGGTTCAGATATTTTTGAACAATTATTGAGTAGAACACAAAAGACTTTTTAAAGATGCAGGAATAATATCAGTCAGGCAACTATATAGCCACACATCTTCCTTGTTTTTAATGATGACTGAAAATAAACACATGCTGTTACTTACCTATCACAACTGATGCTGAAAGGGTACTGTGTTCCATTTCTACTTTTTTAAACAACTGTATTGAGGTATAATTTACATAGTTTAAAATCCATCCATTGTAAGGTTGCAATTCAATGATTTTTAGTACATTTTATAGTGTTCTGCAACCATCATCATAATCCAGTTTGAGAACATTTCCATCAGCTCCAAAAATATCTTTGTGCTCATTTATAGTAAGTCTTTGATCCCAACATCAGACCCAGAAAATTGCTAATCTACATTCTGTCTCTTTATCTCTGCCTTTTCTGGACTTCTCACATAAATGGAGTCATAGAATACATTGTCTTTTGTGTTCAGCTTCTTTCAGTAAGCATAATATTTTTGAGGTTCACCCATTTTGCTTTGTATTCCCTCCTCCAAGGAAATTTCAGAATCAGCTTGTCAAAAAAAAGTTTTAAAAATTTCTGCCAACCAGGTGTGAAGGCCTTTGCTCAACTTAGCCTTTAATCACCTGTATTTGTTTCTTGCTCTGGATTCCTCCATCCTCTGAAGCATTTTGGAAGACTTATTTTAGATTTAGAACATTTCTGAAGGTAATAAAACCACATGAAAGTACGGAAGTACTTTTTATTGGATAAAACCCTTCAGTTTCAGGATTCCCTGAAGTTATAAAAATGTAGGATTAGAAACACAGCTCATTGAGAAGACAGAAGGGAAACTAATCAAAGGACATTCTACATAGTCATAGTTGTGTTCAGGGAGGTTTAGTTTTATCTTTTTGTTTTACTTCTCTTTTGCTTTGTTTCAATTCCTGAAAATAAATACTTCACAAATTTTTCTGGCTATTATTATAAGAGGTATAAACAACATTACTCCCCATTTTATTTTAACTATAATGACATCTTATTAGACCGAAGTTATCTATTTGACAACCTCTTATCTGGAACATGATGAGGAAGCAAGAAGAAATACTTAAAGACAAAAGAACCAAATAACTATAACAAGGCTATATTCTAAAATGCATGTAACATACCCACAGGAGGCCCCTGACTTTCAGTCATAAGAATATTAGGAATACATGTATTTTTATTTCATACACAGTTCTAACAAGCTTTGCTCCCTTACTGCCCTTAAGACAATTACAACCAAAGATCATGGAGAAAGAAAGAGAGGAAGACAAAGAACAGAGAGGGAATCCCGGAGAGACTGGTGCTTAGAAGAGGATTTCCTACCATGAATGAGAAATAACTACTTGATACAGGAGGAGACAAAAGACAAATGCAGAGGCCTAGAGCCATTCTGTGAGCTCCAGCAGCACCCCTCATTCAGCAGCACAGGAAACCTAATGATGATTCTTTTTTTTTTTTTTAAGATATTAAGATATTATTTATTTATTTGACAGACAGAGATCACAAGTAGGCAGAGAGACAGCAGAGATGGGGGAACAGGCTCCCCACTGAGCAGAGAGCCCAATGTGGGGCTCAATCCCAGAACCTTGGGATCATGACTTGAGCCAAGAGCAGCTTAATCCACTGAGCCACCCAGGCACCCCCCTAATGACAATTCTGTGTCTTTACAAAAAGAAGTCGCCTAATGCAAACCTTCTTGGAAAAGGGTATATAACCACTAACTAACTAAATTTATAAATAAATAAGCCACCAAACAACTTTGGTTTGCTATATTCTATTATGAAGGCAACAGCATATTATACTGTATACCAGAGTAAAAGCAGTATATAACTTTTATACAAATGTCTATTAAAATGGTTAGAAATCCTTTTTGCAAATTTTCTTAAAGGAGTATATTTTTAGTCCTCTGGATAATGCTTTTAAATGTGAACACCTGATTCCCTAATATTGCTGAAAATGTAACATTTATTTATTTATTTATTTATTGGCCTGTTCTCATCAACTGACAAAAATTAAGATGCTAGGCTAATGTCTGGAAGATTCTAACTCCATTTGTAACGAGCTATTACAACATTTAAAGTTCTCTCTATATAGAAGTTATTGATTATTGCTGGGTAAGTTACATTTACAATAAAATAAACATCTTATGAATTAAATAGGTTATATAAAACATTTTTCTATTCCTAAATGAACAGCATAACTTATTATGTGAAAGTAAATATTAGGGAAGATGGGCTTTATTGAGAACATTGGATTAACAGTCCAGAGAAGGAGCTCTAGCCTTGTCAAACACTCATTCTACACATTTGTATGTGCCTTTAAATTTTGGAGCTATGGTTTCTTTATCTAAAAGGTAAAAGAAAACTCAGAACATACAGAACTATACATACTGGCAAGTTACTTCATCATTCTTACCAGTTTCCTCTTCTGGAAAAATGGGGATGTTAGTAGCATCTGCCCAACAGACTGTTACAGGAAGTAAATGACTCAATAGCCATTAGCTTTTGGGAATAATATGTTCATTTCTGTGGAGATTTTGTCTTTTTCCCCTGAAACACATTTTTACTTCCCTATAGGCTTCAAGATTTACAGAAATGTATTTCTGACTGATACAATGTAAAGCTGCTACTGCTCTTCCCATACAAACCTCCTTTCCTCCAACCACCCTAAGCATGTTAAAAAAAAGGAAAGAAAGAAAAAGAAAAGAAAAGGCGCTCTGTAGACATAATTTCTTTTTAGTCTCCTAAGAAAATAAACTCATGAGGTAGGTACTGTTACTGTGCCCATTTTACAGATGACAAAACTGAAGCTTACATACATCCTGACTTGCCTGAGGTCACAGGGCTGGGAAGAGAGGGCTGGAGTCCCATCTAGAAAACTGCAGGAGGCCAGGCTGACCAAAGCTGGGAAGTGCTGCAGCAGAAAATGAGGTTGTCCAAGGGCACACCTGGTCTGGAGGACCTGGAAAGCCGAGCAGAGCATTTACGTGTGATGTCGCAAAAAGAGAAGCCTTAGAAGTTTTTGAGCAGGGCAGCAACAAGGGCAGAATTGATATTTTTAAAATCAATCTCAAAATTGTATATCTGTTTTCTAGGCAAATAATAGCAACTAACTTTTATCGAACCCTTATTAAAGCTGTGCTCTAGACCTCTACATGTATTTGCTCATTTAATCCTTACACAACTCTTTAAAAGGTAGGCACTGTCAGGGCGCCTGGGTGGCTCAGTGGGTTAAAGCCTCTGCCTTCGGCTCGGGTCGTGATCCCAGGGTCCTGGGATCAAGCCCCACATCGGGCTTTCTGCTCGGCGGGGAGCCTGCTTCCCTCTCTCTCTCTGCCTGCCTCTCTGCCTACTTGTGATCTCTGTCAAATAAATGGATAAAATCTTGAAGAAGAAAAAAAAAAGGTAGGCACTGTCATTTGTCCATTACAGATGAGAAAACTGAAGCACAGAAAGGTGCAAGAACTCACCAAAATCTAGACAGCTTGCAAGTGATGGAACTAGGCTTCACATGCAGGCAGTATGCCCCAGAGTGCACAGTAGTAACCGCTGGGCCACAGTGCTTTTGTTAATAGACTTATACCACAGGCTAGACATATAAGGCTATCGCAGGGCCACTGCAGTAGCCAAGGTCTGAGGTGATAAGGACTTGGATACCAGGGGAGGTGACAAGAGTGGAGAAAATGAGAGATTTCAATAGAAAAGTTGGTGGAATTTCTGAATTAGATACTTGCGGGATTAAGAAGAGGGGTAAGCTGAAAATGAGACCAACATTTTCATTCCCCTGGGAGAATCCCAGAGCCTCTGAGGAATCCAAGGACTTGGCAGAGAGGCTGGTCAGGAGGAAAAGTGTACCTGAAGTGTAGGGAAGGTTGAATTCAGCATAGTGCCAGGAATGCTAGGTTGGATGGCTACAGCTGGCAGCATTGCTCAGTGAGTAGATGGGGCTCCAGAAAGAGATGTGGGGGTCTTCAGCAAAGAGGAACTTCAAACTCAGGAAAACAGATATACTCTCCCAGAAAGAGAGAGTAAAGAAAGTGAAAGAATACTCCAACAGGGACAGGAGATAAAGGGTAAAAGGAAGACAAAGGGGCTAACATACAGGAATGGCTGTGGTGCTCCAATCCCTTGCAATATGCCACATTATTTAGGAAAACAATCTGTAAGTAGCTATATTGCTCCTAAAGACAGAGAAATTGGAGTCAAGATATTTAGGGGTCTTAACACAATCACATAGCAAGTAAGTGACATAACTAGAATTTGAACCTAGTCCATGCAACGCCAAAGCTCGTCTCCTTCCATAAGCAAAAATGTGTGGAAAGGGAAACATGGTTGGGGCAGGTGAGGACTGGTGGCTGGAGTCTAGGAAAAGACTGGCAAGACATGAAGCCCAGGAGGCAAACCAGAATAGGATTTTTAAAAGCTATGTCATGTCTAGGAATTAAAGAACCAGTGAAAGGTTTTCAGGAAAGTGATATAAGAATCATTTTAAGATAGGAATATAAACAAAGATAAAGAGAGAAATATTAAAAAATGGATGGGTTAAGGAAGAAACCAGGAACAGAGAATACAGATTGTGATAATACTATATTTTTGTTGATGAATAATGATGGTCTGGGCTGGAGTAAAGACAGCAGAGAAGAGCGAGCCTGGACATTTTGTTAAGACCTCCCTATCAGTGTCCCAGGGGAGATGCCCAGAAGGCAGTTGGAAATAGTATCTACCACTAAAAGAGTTCTAGGATGGAGATTTAGAATTCAGAAGTCATCAGCAAGGAGTGGTAGTTGGAGACTACAAGGTGATGATATCACCAGGAACTGGAAGACCAAGAGGAGACGGCTAAGCAGGAAACTCTGGGGGAAAGTAAACAGAGGATTTGAAAGACCTTTTCTGGAAGAGTCTCCAATGCTCATTCATTCCTAGGAGTTGCCTTTTTCCTTTGTATCCCATTTATAGAAGGGAAGCAGGTCTCGGCCTTTCAGAACTTTCTCAGCTTCTTATTCTGCCTTTGTCTAGAGCACAGACACTATTTTCCTTATAAAGCCATGGGCTGGGGGGTGCCTGGGTGGCTCAGCTGGTTAAGCAGCTGCCTTTGGCTCAGGTCATGATCTCATGGTCCTGAGATGGAGCCTTGTGTAGTCCTGTCTGGTTCCTGCTCAGTGGGAAGTCTACTTCTCCCGCTCCCTCTGCCCTCACCGCCACTTGTGCTCAAGTGTGTGCATGCATCTTCTCTAATAAATAAAATCTTAAAAAAAAAAAAAAAAGTCAAGGGCTGGACTTATTCTCTCCAAGGGCTCTTGGCCTGGAGCCCCAAACCCATGTCTGTGCCACAGGATAGGGGAAGCCACATCTCAAGAAGTGTTTAGACAGTCAAGTCTGCAGACCAGGGTCATTATTTGGGAAGTGGTGGTGCCTCCCAGTTCTCTGGGTAATTAGATAGGGCATTGAGAAGGAGGTCTTATAAGAACCTTGGGAGGCTCACATTCAGAAAGTGGTGGTCACTGAAATCACTAAGGGAACGGAGACATGAAATCCACTGTGAGAAACTGGAGATAGTGTGTTGTTAAGGTTCTTTCAAAGAGATTTAAACAAAATAATTCAGACCAGTCTGCACCCCAGGTCAATTTAGAGCTCTTCGTGCAGTCTTTCTAAAATTCTGGCATTAATTAATATGTAAAGCTAACAGCTTTTCAGATGGTAATCACGTACCCTGTCCATTCACCCCCATTTTCTATACTGACTTGATTATTCCAAGTATACGGAGAGTAGACTGCAAATTTGGACTTTGGGACAGGCAGGTATGGGTCAGAATCCGCGATCTGCTATTTAATAAGTGAGGCCACAGGGAAAATCACTCAGACTTTGATTATCAGTTTCCTCAACGGTAAACTGAGATAATACCTTCCGTGGCAGTTAATGCTGACCGGATCATTTAACTTCTGTTCCATTCCGACTCCTTTGGAGAGTGCCTGCCAATACAACAGAGGCTAACAAGCCAAAGATGAATTTCTCAGACTTCTTTGCAGCTGAGCTTCACATCTGACCTGAAGCTGCCAAGTAGGCATGCCCAAAGGACACTGCGGAGGTGGATGTGGGTGGTGTAAATTTCTGAGAAGACACTGGATCTTCTTGCAACCCCTGTAGCAGAAGTGACTAGTACTCTGCGAATGTGGAGGTGGAGTTTCAGCATTTGGTCCACAGTATCTATGACATGAGATGGGATTCCCCCAGGTAAGCCCCATGTTCGGGCAGAGCATTTCTCCTGTTGTTCCTAATAGTACAGGAGGCAAATTGACTTTCATGGCTCCCCCAGAAATTCTTTTTTTTTTTTTTTTTTTTTGTTTTTTTTTTTTTTTTTACAGAGATAGATCACAAGTAGGCAGAGAGGCAGGCAGAGAGAGAGAGAGAGGAGGAAGCAGACTCCCTGCTGAGCACAGAGCCCGATGCAGGACTCGATCCCAGGACCCTGAGATCATGACCTGAGCCAAAGGCAGCGGCTTAACCCACTGAGCCACCCAGGCGCCCCTCCCCCAGAAATTATTAAGCTGCTACATACCCTGCAATAATTGTCATTTTGTTTAAACTACTAGTTGGAATGGATTCTGTTTTCTTCAACTCATGGACAGACCTCACAGGGTTTGATGGGAAAGTCGATGTAACTAACTACTACAGCACCAAACACCTTGCTAGTGGGCCACATTGTTATTGGTAGTGTATCAGCTGCCACAGTGAAGTAGAAATAAGCATACTGCAATTTCTTTTTCTTTTAAAAGATTTTATTTGGGACGCCTGGGTGGCTCAATGGGTTAAACCTCTGCCTTCGGCTCAGGTCATGAGCTCAGGGTCCTGGGATCGAGGCCTGCATCGGGCTCTCTGCTCAGTGGGGAGCCTGCTTCTCCCTCTCTCTCTGCCTGCCTCCCCCCCTCTCTGCCTGCCTCTCTGCCTACTTGTGATCTCTCTGTATATAAAATAAATAAAATCTTAAAAAAAAAAAGATTTTATTTGTTTGAGAGAGAAAGTGAGAAAGAGAGAGATAGAGTACAAGAAGGGGGAGGGTCAGATGGAGAAGGAGACTCCCTGTTGAGTGGGAAGCCCCATGCGGGACTTGACCCCGGATCATGACCTGAGCTGAAGGTAGTCATTTAACCGACTGAGCCACCCAGGCACCCTGCATCCTGCAAATTCTTAAGGATTTTCTGATTTTATCTTTTGAAGCATGTTTTGGTTCTAAGATTCTTAGTTCTAAGTATTATAAAATAGAGGTTTTAGTTTTGTGCACAGTTAGGACTGACATAGTAGAACATTAATTATCAAACTAAGAAATATGTACTTTTTAAAATGAGGAAAACCAGGATAAAAGAAAATACCCTTACTGTTGTTGTTATTTAAGTTGTGGAATTGTCTTCAATTTCAGTTATTAGTGCTTATACCAGATGCAGTTAGGAATGGTCTTTAAAGAATTTTAGATAATGGTTGAGAAGGTCAATAGTCTTTTGTTCTTTCCCAGCCTCTGCTCATCTTGTTAGCATCTTCTGATATTGAAAGTCAATACAGGGGCACCTGAGTGGCTCAGTGGGTTAAAGCCTCTGCCCTTGGCTCAGGTCATGATCCCAGGGTTCTGGGATTGAGCCAGGCTCTCTGCTCAGCAGGGAGCCTGCTTCCCTTTCTCTCTCTCTGCCTGCCTCTCTGCCTATTTGTGATCTCTGTCTGTCAAATAAATAAATAAAATCTTAAAAAAAAAAAAAGTCAATACATTTGGAATCCATGACTTAACACAGAGGGTTTTTGGCAAACTGGCATTTTTATTTTTTACTTAGGGTGACCTTACTGTTTACAAACATCTGGGAGTAAAAATGGATTTAATTGTGTTTACTCTTTATAGGAAGATGTGTAACAAGATGCTGTAAGTAAAGCTTTTAAGCTTCTAAATGCTACTATAATTTTGTTTATGTTCAGTTATTTTCATTAGTTATTCATAAAAAATTATTGCTCTTTTTTTTTTAAAGCTCAAACTTATTACTCATTTCCCCTTCTGGATTCTCTCCAAACTACTCACTGGATATTGAGCATTTAAAATATCTGTAGAGCAAATTAAGGATAAATCTACTTGTCACAGCTTTCATTACAGTTGCTTTATTTTAACAATCTTAGTTTATGTTTACCTGAGATTATGATTTTGCTTTTAGTTTAGAGGGTATCAATAACGTCTCTGCTAATTTAACAAAGGCACAGACAAATAGGAAATATTTTAATTTCTGATAAAAATAAACCTCTTTTGTGGCAGGACACACAGAATACTTTTTGGCATTGCCCAACTAAGCAAATAAAAACACAACTTTTCTGTTACTTGGAAATACATTATGCATAAGTTAAAAGAGAAAGGGCTCCCCTCTTATTCTGTTGGTGGTAAGGCAAACTGGTATAGCTACTCTTGAAAAAAGTATGGAGATTCCTCAAATGGGTTAAAAATAGAGCTACCCTACAGCCCAACAATTGTACTACTGGGTATTTATCCAAAGGATACAGACACAGTGAAAAGAAGGGGCACATGCACCCTCATGTTTATATTAGCAATGTCCACAACAGCACAAATATGGAAGGAGCTCAAATGTCTATCAACAAATGAATGGATAATGAAGATGTCATATATACATACTATGGAATATTACTTAGTCATCAAAAAGAATGAAATTTTGCCATTTACAACCACATGGATAGAACTAGAGGGTGTTATGCTAAGTGAAATAAGTCACTCAGAGAAAGACAAATACCATATGATTTCACTCATATGTGGAATTTAGGAAACAAAACAGATGAACATAAGGGAAAGGAAGGTAAAATAAAATAAGATGAATTCAGAGGAGGTAGACCATAAGAGACTCTTAACTAAGAGACAAACTGAGGGTTGCTGGAGGGGAGGTGGGTAGAGGGATGGGGTAGCTGGGTGATGGGCATTAAGAAGGGCACTTGATGTAATGAGAACTGGGTGTTGTATGCAACTGTGACAAATCACTAAATGCTACCCCTGAAACTAATAATACACTATGTTAATTGATTTTCAATAAAGAAATAAATGAACAAAGGAGGAAAAAAATTTAATATAGACTTAGTTATTATTACTGGGCATAGGACTACAGAATAATAATTAAACATTCTTGTAAACAAGTCTTTAAAAATTACTTTAAAAATAATTAAAATAAAATAGATAAAGAATTTTGTATTTATAATTTGGTTAAAGACTGCTAAAAAACCTTACTGTTCATGTTCTCTTTTGCTCTTATTTCTCATTAGTGTCAATATTGGGAGAAGAAGGGTGAAAATGAATGTACACTTAATTATGTTATGCCTATTATTGATAAACTAATAACTGCATCAATATAATTATCCCTTTAAGGCTACTGAAAAAGTTTGGTAATAAATTATTAACTAATTTGGTTTTTATAATATTTTATTTATTTATTTGAGAGAGAGACCACAAGCAGGAGGATAGGCAGAGGGAGAGGGGGGAAGCAGACTCCCTGCTGAGCAGAGAGTAGGATGCAACTTGGGGCTCGATCCCAGGACTCTGGAATCATAACCTGAGCTGAAGGCAGACACTTAACTGACTGAGCCACCCAGGCACACCCTGTTAATTAATTTGAATTTTAAATGTATTTAGATCTAGACCTATGATTTTAAGCATAACTTTATGAAGTATGAGGTAGTTAATAAAGCTCTAACTGAAAATTAAAATTATACCTCAATGGTACCTTTTGTCAGGAAATTTTTGCCAATGGAAAGGGTATGCGTAGATTTTTTTTTTTTAACTCTAGGCTCAGAGTCTGTTACAGACACATAATCTTGCTGATTTTCACAATTTCTCTGTGATACATGGAGATACATGGCTCTATTCTTATCAGTAGAAGAGACCCAGAATATAACATTTGTTCATAACCATTTTTGAAATTAAATTTTAGAACAGTTTTAGATTTATAGAAAAAGAGGACAAAGTTCTTGAATACCCTACCTTTTGTATACTCTACAGATAATATCTTACATTACTATGGCACAGTTGTCACAACTAAGAAATTAACATTGATAACTTTTAAATAAACTTCATATTAAATTTCATGAGTTTTTTCCTTGATGTCCTTTTTCTGTCCCAAAATCCCATCCTGGATGCCCCATTAAGGTTAACAATGAGGTTCACTCTGTGCTGTAAAGTTTAAAGGGCTCTGACAAATGCAAGGTATCACGAATCCGCGACGACAGTACTATATAGATGAGTCCCACCACCTTAGAAAGCCTTCTGTCCCCGGGGCTCCTGGGTGGCTCAGTGGGTTAAGCCGCTGCCTTCGGCTCAGGTCATGATCTCAGGGTCCTGGGATCGAGTCCTGCATCGGGCTCTCTGCTCGGCAGGGAGCCTGCTTCCCTCTCTCTCTCTCTCTCTCTGCCTGCCTCTCTGTCTACTTGTGATCTCTCTCTGTCAAATAAATAAATAAAATCTTAAAAAAAAAAAAAAAAAAGCCTTCTGTCCCCAATCTTTTGAGAGTTCCAAGAGGATCAGTTTTCAGACTGATAATTTAGTGTGATTTTTGGTGGGAAAACCTAGGTTTTGAGTTTTTTCAGGCAGTGGTTCTCAATCTTAGCTGTACACTGGAATTACCTGGCAATCTTTAAAAAATACTAATGACTGGTCCTAACTCCAGATCCCGGTTTCATTGGTCCCTTCTGGTTTCATTGGTCTGACATGTGGGCCTGGGCACTGAGATTTTTAAAAGCTCCCTAGATGCTCACAAATGTGCAGGTAAGATTCAGAACCACTGATCCTGCATTCATCTGTGTCATGACTAGATTCAGCTATCTTTTGATAACAGCACAAATGATTAATTCATGCATTCTACATCACTTTGGAGGGATACTCTGAACTATCATGTAAGTTTTTTTAATAAGTAATATAGCAAGGATGAATTTCACATTCTAAATAATCATGTATGCAAAAACACTATTTACTCACTAACTGAACCCAAAATAAAGTTCAATTTCTACTACTGAGGGCAAATTTAAGACAAGTTAAAGTGACTCAATTACTTCATCTTAAAACACTTCTTTGTGAATTCAACTTGGCCCCCTCCCCTTCTCTGTCCATTTTTTCCTGGACCAATCTAGGTTTGAGTCCAAGTGATCTCAAGTGGCATGGTCATAGGGAAGGCACATCTGGTTGGAGGAGGCTTCTGTAGTTATTTTCTGTTTGATCAACCTGTGCAGTGCCAGGTGGCCTGTTCTGGGTGTTCCACCATGTTTCAGGTTGGTTTGGCCATCATCTCTGCACTCTAGGGTGCTGCTAATCTTCTGACATCCAGCCACTTTTCCTGCCCAGCACTTGGTTTATGGCCTCTACTGAAGTGTCTTTTATGGGGTCCCCAGGCTCCAGGTTTTGGTGACTACCCGCTAAGCCACCTGCTTTCCAATTCTCAGCCACCTTCTGTGCCCCTCTTCAGGCTGATATGGGAACCTTGCAGATATTCTCCACACCCCTTGGCAGCTGAGGGAGCCTGAGTGGCCTCTCTCGGGTCTGATCTAAGCTTAGATCTGCACTGCAACCATTTGAGCTCTACTTCAGTTGCCCCTTCCCCAAATTCTTGATAGAAGATAGGTCCACAAGTGCTTTCTGTCCAGGGATCCCCAAATCCCAAATTCATCACAACTCTCCAGAATTTCAACTCCTAAGAGAAGCCAAGGAACCAAGCCCCATCTTTCTAAAGTCTCCTTTTTCCTCTTCCAGTTTCTTCTCACAGTAGAAAGATAGGAAAAAGAGAAAACTGAGTCATGTTACTACTCATTCCTCCCCACCCTATGGTTTACATCACGAATTCTATGCTTGCTCTCCTCTAGGTTCTGCTAATGATACACAGTGCCAAGATTTTAGAATTTAAAAAACAATTTTCTTTCTCAAGAATCTTTCTCAAAATAATGGGCTTTTAGACTGCTGTTTCTCTTGTGTTTTTTCTAAAAATCCATCCAGAAATCCAGTCTCCTGTGTTCTGGGCTATAACTGCTTTCTGCTCCAATGCAGGGAAAGACACTCACTAAAGTAACAAAGGACTTGAGGCATCAAGAGAATAGTGGCAAGGAAAAATCTCCACTGATGTCTCAGAATAATACCCTCTCCCATCATATCATAATATGATAAGGACCTGCTACTCCAAATGAATGTCAATTTGCAGTTGGATAAAATGATTTCAGTACAAGTTGTAATTAAGATCAGGAAGATGTACCTTCATTTAAAGGCACATAGATCTTTTCTCACATGTGACAGAATAGGCTGAACATATATTTTAGAGTTGAATAAAAGCTCCAGGCATTCGAGACCTCAGGACACAGAAGAATATCACATCCATTCTACATACATTCCAAGAAGATTTCACTGCCAAGATGATGGAGATAGCTATCCAGAGGAACTTTAGTTAAAGTCTACTGAGATTAAAAAAAAAAAAAAAAGACAAATCAAAGCAATTGAAGAAGGAAAATCCCCTGGAAAAGCAGATTATTAACTCTGTACTCAGAATGAAAAGATGAGTAACCAGACTTTGTCATTTGTTTCATCCTCAGCTGGAAAGGCAGCTAATGATGCAGAATGAAATGAGAGAAAGACAAATGGCCTTGCAGATTGCTTGGTCTCGGGAATTCCTTAAATATTTTGGAACTTTTTTTGGCATTGCAGCCATCTCTTTAACAGCTGGGTATGTTTGCTATTTACTTTAAATTTTTCTTAATTTGCTTCTTTTTGTTTTTGACATTAGCATATTACTATCAAGTTGGCCAAGATAGGACTTTGGTCCAAATGGTGTATATGTAACCCCTTATGGGTTAGTACTTGGAAGTGACGGTAGAACCAGGGTAGAAATAGTTCATTCTACCTCTAGTTTCTCAGATTTCTCCCATCTTTGTCTCCATTATATAAGTTGACACCAAGACAGAAGAAGGCCTCTGCAAATTTATCTCCCTAATTCCTAAAGGACAGATATCAATACTTAACCATTTTTTAAATGAGTAATCTGAGTATCAACATCAAATAAAGGTGGGAAAAGTCACAGATTCTGCCCTTGAGAACTGCAGAATCTGGTGAGGCATTATGAGTAAGAAAATCCTATTTCCACAGAAGATTCAAATGAACTAAGTAACTTCTAAAATGGTGGACATTATTCCAAAAAGCAGGTAATTTTTTTTTTCATTGTGTTTACAGATATGTATTTATAGGTCATTCTTGATATTTTTTCTGCTTTGTTTTTGAACCAGAGCAATAAGAAGGAAGAAGCCAGCCTTCTTCTTCCCTATTATTCCATTAAGCTTCGTCTTCACCTACCAATATGACTTAGGATATGGAACCCTTCTACAAAGAATGAAAGGTCAGTCTTTGATAAACTAGAGTATATTCCTGATTTATTTTCTGGTTCAAGGATCATTTTCTTATGACCCCTTGATTTATGAACATCCTGACAAGACCCCACTCCCAGAGCTACCAGTAACCAACATTTCTGTTCCCTCTCACACAGTATGCTGGAGTCAGTTCATACCAGCTCACAAGAACTGACTTATCAAATTTTCAGGAATTTGTAAGCTGGTTATTAAATATAGTCATTATTAAACATATTAGATAAACTTATAATTAAATAAATTACAAAAAATATTAAATTATGATTTTAACAATGGCAATAAATACTCAGAACTTAATCAGTTTTTCATTATTTTACTATTATCTGCACTCTGGTTATTTATACCTGACTTATGTATATCTATTGTATCTCTATGATAGAAATAAAGATACAATATACACACACAGTAAGATAACACATATAACTCCAACTTCAGTGGCATCCCATTGGTAGCTGAAGTTGGTCATGGTGGGAGTATTTACACCATGGAATCTGCAAACACCAAATCAAGGCCTGACATTATTTTGTTGACTGTCTAAGCCAGGGTTCGGCAAACTATGGCCTAAAGGGTGGCCACATGTTTTTGAAAGTAAAGTTTTATTAAAACACAGACACGCCCATTCATTTGTGAATTCTCTATGAATGTGTTTCCATTACCATGACAGAGCTGAGTGACTGCAACAGAGACATAAGGCCCCACAGACCTAAAATATTTACTATCTGGCCCATTTTAAGAAAGCTTGCCAACCAATAGTCTAGATTTAAGGAAGTGATGAAACAAATGTTAATAATGCAGATTATGCTTAAATGTTTGTTGTGTCAGTAGCCATTACATTGTGAATAGCATAAACAACTGAGGAAATATTCTCCTGACATTTAAAAGCTATTATCTGATTCAGCCAAGTTGTTTACATCATTCCCAAAGAAAAAAAGTTCCAACATATGTCATTGTTTCCATTTCTCTCCTATTTGTTAGGGTAAATGAAAATAACAACCATCATTCGTGTTGGAATTATACTCTCTCATCATTTGCAACTATAGATTAGTTATGAATATAAGAGTTCAACAAAAGTCAATAAAAACATTCTATGAGAATCCATCCATTTGCTATGTGAAATTTATAATAAATATGTTGAACATTTTATTATTTTTTATAAATTATGTGCTACATTTGTTTTATAAAGTAAAATTTATAATAAACTTATGTTCACAATAAATTTATATACATTTTTTCCTGCATTTGATCTTAGCCAAAGGCCGAGAAGCAATTACATTTTTTTCCCTGGAGAGCTGGTTGTTAAATGATCACTGCACCATGCTGCTCTCACAGAACCCCCCCCCCCCTTTTTTTGCCCTAGAAAATAGCACCTCTGCCCCAGAAGCCAGCCCTGTACCAGGAAGACGCTCTCATGAGGGCCCCTGTGTCTCTTCTTCTTGAGCCTTCAACCCAAAGCATATTGGAAACTGTGCTTTCCCAAGTCTTCATTTTTGGCATCCTTTCCTCTCCTGGGCTATCTGTGTACACCACTGTCGCTAAAGCTCTGTGGGGACTGATTTGGTACAGGAAAGGAGGAAGTGAAGACTCCTCTGCAGGTATTGCAGTAGGGAGTAGAACATCTTTTTCCTAGGCCTAGGGAGATACAAGGATTATACGTTCTTGAAAATTCCCTCTGAAGTTGGAAATACATTTTCCACACAGAAGCTCTGCTAAAAGGTCCCTTGGGGTCAAGCACTACTGTTATCACAGTTCATCTACATTGCATTATCACTATGGCAAAATGTATTCTGAGTTCTAAAACACTTATCTACAGATTAAATTTTGGAGTACAGCCCCTTTTAAGCTGGAAACTTACTATACAACTGATTTACCAATGTTAAAACCCATTTCAATAACCTGTTCAGTTTCATATTACTCATCTGCTTAAGAATTCATTAGTCTGATTTCAACTCTGCTCATTGCTTATATGAACATTAGAATTCTCAGTGCCTCATAAAAATTAATATGCAGTATTAAATATCAAGTCTATTACACAGCATTCACTTGAACATACTACTAATAGAGAACAAGTTTATTTTCTAGGAATATCTTGACTGTATATTTGGGAAGTAATTTTATTACAGGTCCACCAGAGTCCACAGAACATACAATTTTAAACTTTAAAGACAGGTAGGAATTTCCTATTTTAAAAAAATACAACTTTATAGTCTACCAGGAAACTTGGAGTATTTGAAGTTTAGGTTATAACATTTAGCCCTATTAACTAGTGATAAACCCAAGATATACAGTCCCTGTTTGATGGACTTTATTGTCAGCCTTTCTGCAAACACATGAAAATTTGTCATAAGTGAGGCACTATCACATGGGAACATTTATTTAGTCTGTCATTAAAGTCCTGTCTAATTACATTTTTTTAAGGATCTTATTTGTTTATTTGAGAGAGAGAGTGAGCAAGAGACAGCATGAACGGGCAGAGGGAGAAGGAGAAGCAGGCTCCACTGAGCAGCAAGCCCAATGTTGGGCTTGATCCCAGGACCCCCTAGGATCATGACCTGAGCCAAAGGCAGATGTTTAACCAACTGAGACACCCAGGTGCCCCGCGTCTAATTACATATAATTTATAATTATTTTTGCTTTCTATTCAAAACTGAGGCCAAAAGAAAAAAAAAAGGTGATTGCAGATGGTTGAAATGTTATAATTTGAAAACTGCAGCCAGCCATATTCGGTCTGGAATATAAATTAATGGTGTGCTTAAAGAGAAGTACTTAAAAAGAAACATTTGCTTTCATTCCCAAGGAAAGTTTATAGAATGTCAACAATGTATACAATAATTTTTTAAATTTTGCTAATTAGTATTCAACTGAGTCTAAGAAATTACTAGCTGTCACTTTAAAGAGGAATTGTTTATAAAAATTCTTATGCTGTGTATATATAGGTATATGGACTAAAGAACATTTAGTATTATTTTGGGTATTTACAAGTGGTTTCAGGTAAAAGATTAGTATTCCTGAAAAAGAATAAAAAGCTTTATTAAGCTTTATTTTCTCTCATGTCACTTACATATTAAGGGGCAGTATAGCAAACACTGTATTTGTTTTCTCCATCCTACACCCCTCCAAACACAACTAATGCTTATCATCCTGACTTTCCTTCAGGGAAAAAAATATTACTTGGTATTCTTTTCTATATTTTAAAATGCTGTCTTCTGTCAAGTAAAACCTATGGCATCTGATTGATCTCTCAAAGACTTATTTATTTATTTATTTACCTAAGAGAAAGGAAAAAGAACATAAGCAGGGAGGAGGAGCAGAGGGAGAGGGAGAAGCAGACCCCCTGCTTAACAGGGAGCCCTTTGTGGGGCTTGATCCCAGGATGACCTGAGCAAAAGACAGAGGCTTAACCAACTGAGCCATCCAGGTGCCTCTGACTGATCTCTCTCTCTGTCTTCAGAATTCCTTTTTCCTCCCAAAGGAAAAATGACCTTTCTCTGGGAGGTGGCTTCCTCTGTGGCCAACAGGTGAAATATTTAAGTGTGAGATTTAGAGGCATGCCTCCACATAGTGTTACCACTTGCCACTGGAATATGGCAATTTGGCTTTTTCACAAAATACTAATGATCTTTTTGTCAGCTTACATATTTCTGTACTTTATTTAAGGTGAAGCTGAGAACATATTGGAAACAGAAAAGAGTAAGTTGCAGCTGCCAAGAGGCACAATCACTTTTGAAAACCTTGAAAAAGCCAGAAAGGAACAGAGTAAATTCTTCACAGAAAAATGAAATCATGTTTACCCACCAAATCTCAAAACACATAATTGTTGACTTGAATCATGGTTTTTACAACTTTTTAGATGCTTGAGATTTTGATATGATTATTTTATTTAAAAAAAAATGCAAGATGGGTTTTGTTAAACTATTTAAAAATAAAATTTATAACATCAACACAAAATCATGGAGGTACTCTAAATAACTTTCATATTTCCTATGTATGTGTGTATTACAAATATCTAAATGTATAATTAATAAATTATATTGTTTTGAATTTCTGGAAGCAAATGTCCTGCTGTTCTCATTTCTCTCACACACACACTTTTCCCATCACATGTATCTCCCACAGATACTTCTTTTATTTGGATATTTCAATTGAGTCCTCCCTCCACATGATAGAAAATAACTAATATTAATGACTAGCATGTATTTGTACTTATTATGGCCACTGTTCTGAGTGTCTTGCATATATTATTGTAATCATCCTAACAGTCCCATGAGGCAGGCATCATTTCATGGATGTGAAAACTAAGGGACACAGAGCTTAAATTACTTGCCCAAGGTCATATAGGGACAGAACTGAGACATGAACCTAAATGGTTTGGCTCCAGTGAATATGCTCTAAAAGGCCTTGAAAAGGTTAGGTTGTTTATCACATTCTGGACACACAAAGACAGCTGTGAAAAACAAAAGGTAAAACATTGAAATGATGACTTAGGACAGAGCTGCTGAAGAGGTGGGAATGGGGGGAGGTTGCTTAGGATGCCTACCTTTTTATTTTCACTCACCAGGAAACCTTTGCTCATAACTGTATTTATACCCCTTCTTCCAGATGCAAACCCTACATATAACGCAATAATTCCAAAGATATTTCCTGATACCTACCCTGTGTCAAGCACCATTGTAGACACTAGGCTAAATGAGTGAATGAGAAGACAAGGTTACTGCATCCCAGGCATATGTTCTAGTAATGGGGTGGGAGAACTGAAGACGGGAACAAATAAACATGGCGATAAATAAGACCATTTCTGATGGTTATGAATGCTTCAGTAGAAATGAAACAGGATGATAAGAGTGTAAGGAACTATTCAGCCAGAGTGGCCCCATCCTGGTTGAACTGCCATTTTGTTGTAAAACTTAAATTGACCCCCCCCCACCCCCAGGGGAACTTACTTAAAAGCAAATCCAGGAAACCAGTCCCAAGTAACAAAGTCCAAATACAAGGGTGGGTCAGACCAGGTGGAGGTATTTAATCAGTGGGGGCACATACTGTCTCCTAGCTACCAAGGAGTATGGGCCCCGCCCTTTGGGCACCTTTTGGGCACCAATTCTGAATGAGGTGATAGGCTGGTTCAAATGTCTACTAGGGTAAATTATAATTCAGTTGGTCGCCTAGCGTCACTGTGGAGTTCCTGTGTGTGTTACAATCTCTTTGGCCACCTGTGTGTGGCCAGGCCCAACCATATGGCCTTTGCTCTATAAAAGTTAGTCTGGAAAGCAGGGAGGGGTTGTCCTCTCTGTAGGGGCGGCCCGGACCAGTCTGTTTGATGGTCGGTCTGATTCTTGATGCTTGGAGCGAAATAAAGCTTTGCTTGACTTTCGCTTTGTATCAGTCTCGCTCCTTTAATCACGAACCCCTTATTGGGGTACCCAATTTTGGGGGGGATCCAACAAGAGAATGATTGGGAGCATGGGGGGGCATAGATCTGGGACGATAAGGACTGCCTTTCTGAAGAGGTAACATTTAAGCTGAGAGCTGAATGATGAATTAGCCAGTCCTGTGAAGAGCAGGTTTGAGGACAGGGAAGGGATCTCTCCACAACAGGAAGAGCCAGAGCCTCAGACTTGGCAAAGCAAAACAATAGAAAGGCCAAGAGGAACAATAAGAGACAAAACCTGAAGGGCAAAAACAGGCATGAATATAATAGCAATTACCCTCAAGCAGCTGACGACACATCAACAGATGGTTTTGATACCATCATAGTTGTAGAGGTCTTAAAGGATGCACTGAAGTACTCCAAGGAGATAAGGAGGCAGGCTGCGCAGAAAAAGCTTGATTAAAGTGATTAAAAGCAATACAGGCTGTCAAGTCCAGGGATTTGCTGCGGGTTTGATTTGCCTGGGGCAAAGGGTTCCTTGGGTAAGGGAGTTAAGAAATGAGCCCGGAGGCACAGCTTATCTCCTGACTAGCTCTGGGTTTAAGGAATTTGCACTCTATCCTGAGGTGGGGGAAGGGTGTGTATGAAAGACTCTGCAGTGGGGTTTTTCCCGGAATTAGTCTATTACAGGAGGAAGGAAGATCCCAGAGCCTGAAAGAATAGCAAAACTAGGAAAGTGTTTTGAGGTTCTGGAGGGAGAAGAAGGTGATTTCCCTTCATTGAATCATTAGCATGGATTTTCTGGAGGATATGAGAAAGAAGTGATTGGGCGGCACACTGGTGGTCTAAGGGATGCTTAAGATCCAGCACTGGTTTGTAGACCATGACAGAAGCTGGAATTGTATTTCTTTCCTTTTAAATTTAGTCATGCTATCCCAACATTCCTAATTTGGTCTAGCCAGAGATCACCAAGAATGGGTTTGAGTGCCCTGCAAGGGTCAACTGGCTAAAGACCTTACGCAAGATTAGTGTTGGTATGCAACATAGCAGGCTCTGAGCTCCCTCTGGACCACCAGGCCATTCATTTGCATTGGCTTCTCACTCTGGCATTGACCCTGAGCCCATTTATAATTGTTACTCAACAGAGCCTCTACTAAATACACACATTCATATTTTTGTTTGCTCCCAATTGTGAGGCAAAAACCAAAACAATGCTGTTAAATAATGGCTTTGCAATTCAACTATATTAAAATATATCCTAATTGTCCTTGGCATTATTGATTATTATCCAAAGCTTTCCCTTTATTATTAAATATAATAATTATATTATTATCATATATAATTACATATGACTATATTACTAAATATAATAAAATTTATAATTGAAAGGACAAACATTTTTGTTCTGACACTGTTGAGCTGTTTCTTAGCCATTTATGTTAATACTTCCATTAATTACTATTATTACTATTATTAAGTTCCGATCACCAACCAGGCATCTGACATTTCTAAACACTGAACATGATGTAGTCTTTGTTCATGAAATAGGCATCTGACATTTCTAAACACTGAACATGATGTAGTCTTTGTTCAATAATTACAGATTTTTGTGATACTACAAGAAGAATGAGGAAATTATTATAAGTAAGTTAGGAGAAAAATAAGAAACTAAGGTCTGATTATATGCAAAAACTTAGAGATTAGAATAATGGCAGCCTCACCTGATGTTTTTTCAGTGATTAGGAATAAAGTTGATGTGGGGGCGATCTCACCCCCACTGCATGTGGACTGTCCTTCTTCCCCCCAAGACACTGCTGACCCAACCAAAGTAAATCAGGGACTCCCTCTGCTTCACATGGAGTTTAAGTCGTGGTGTAAAGGAAATAAATGTGGGCCCAGAAGTTCTCTGCAGCAGAATGACCCTTCTTGGAAATCACTTTTTTTTTTTTTTTAAGATTTTATTTATTTACTTGACAGAGAGAGAGAGATCACAAGCAGGCAGAGAGGCAGGCAGAGAGAGAGGGGGAAGCAGGCTCCCCGCGGAGCAGAGAGCCCAATGTGGGGCTCGATCCCAGGACCCTGAGATCATGACCTGAGCCGAAGGCAGAGGCTTTAACCCACTGAGCCACCCAGGCGCCCCTGGAAATCACTTTGTAATAATAAAATATAATAGTACAAATACAGTTTATAAGATCATAGTACTTAACCATTTTGAAAGTTTTAAATTCATATTTAAATGAGAGATCTGGGGACTAAAATTACAGGCACTAAAATTACAAATAAAGCTTATATGGTATTCCACGCAGTTCAGTTTGTGCTTGGGGGTAACACTAAAGGGTTTTTTATGGTCTAGCTACACTTTGTAAAGATTATAAAAGTGCCCCAAATCTACCCATAACAGTTTTAATGACAAATACTGGAATTATTGTCAAGATGTTAAAATGAGAAAACCCTTAAAATGGTCTAGTATAAGCACCCATTTTACATTTTCTTAAGAAAATGGAGGTCTTTACTGATTTACCTAAAGTCCCACATCTGGTGATGGTAGTTTGTACTAAAACATTGGTGTTTTGAATCCCTGGCAGGAATCTTTACAATGCAGCATGCTGCATGACTCTGAAAGGACAGTGACAATGAAAGTTAAAATAAAAAATATGTTTAAACTATCATATACTCAGGCTCAGAGTCTTAGAAGAGGGGATTAGAAGGACAGGGGTTAGAAAAGGATGGGGAGGGAGCAGACTCAAATTCCAAAAAGTTATCTACAACCAATGTAATCTGAATATGAGCAATCTGAAATTCATAATGTATTTTATAGACTTCAACAATATTAATATATGCAGGTTCAAATGTGATAGTCTAGAGACACCAGCCAGAACCTAGATAGGTTTTCTGCTCCACTATTCTGAGAAAGGAACAAACGCTTCCTAGGAAATATTATTAAACAACTCAGGAGTTGCACTATCTCTGGGCCTTGAAGTGTGTCTGTTCTGCAAGAACACTAGAAATGCTCCTTAGGTTTGGCCTTGTGGGTGCCTACAGGAGATTTCAGGAAAACCCTGCATTTATCAACTATCTAATTTGCAGAAAGTAGTTTCTAGTACTCCAGGATGACTGCGTAGCATCTCTTCTGATTTTTCTACTAGTAACTATGGGTCACTCTTAGAGCTTATGAAGACTGGAGCAGTGCTTGGGTTGCAGGTGTACCAGGAAGTCCAGACTGGCTAGGGGCAGGGGAGGCGGAGAAAGAAAGGCCTAGAATATAAGGAAAATAAGAAGAGGGCCAAAAAAGAGTAGTCTTCATGAAGGGATGGAGATAACCGGAATGTCCCTTACAGTAAATAGCCCAAAAATAGTTGCCAAGGGAGCCACTGGTTTGGGGAGCTGAGCCCCCCAGGGACGAAAGTCACCTGTGGGATTCTCTAGCAGGCCAGTTATTTTGCTGTGCTTATTCTTTTGGTTACTTGGATGACAGTAAGAAGTGTGTCTGGGTAGAACAAACTCATCATAACCACCAATAAAAGCAACCGGAAACCTATATCCCAGTGATAAAGACTCAATGATATTGCTAAGTCTCCGGTTTAGAAGACATTTCTAATTCACAATTTCTCAGTCAACAAGTGTCATGGGGTTGAATGATGGATTGCTAACCTCAGTTTATTTATTTTTTCTTAGAGGACTTCATCTGTGGCCAGCAGCACTCTGTGGTGCTCTGCCTGGACATGAGGGACAGGCAGACACTGACCCTGAGTTGGCTTTGGCATTTCATTTGGTGTTAGAGGAATAGAGTTCAGGATGTGTCCACATGAAGTCATGTCCTAGGGAGAACTGGCAATCTGGGATTCTGGGTTGGTGAAGGTTTCAAAAAGCTATAAGGAAACAGCTGCTGAATACATGTGCAAGTCAATGGATCAGAGATACTAGTAGACATTGAAATATAATACAGGAAGTCTGTGAAAAGCTGTCAGGATGTCAGGGTAACATGACTGGGCTTTGAGGAATACAGGTGACTATTTTTCCTTCTCTTCCTACCATCTCCTCACCATTAATTTACTGCTGATGGAGATCTGACTTGAGTAGAAGGTAGCACCATTTCTATGCACCCAGGTGATTTGAGAAAAAGAGAGAGAGGAGAATGCTAGGAACCCAAGATGGATTGAACTACTTGACCATTTTAGATCTTCTTAAATTACTTCAGAGGAAAGTTGGCCTCAAGAATGCTTTCTTTTCATCTTCAAGGAATTAAACATTTTGAAAGGATTCCAACTAATGCTCTTTCAAGAACCAGAAACAATAAAAAGACACCCGGGGTTTGAATACAGTTTGTGCCTACGGATGGCTACTTTTTTAAATTCAATAACCACAGACTACGGACAGAGTACAGCACTGACCTTCCAGACAATTTTCTTTTCTGAACTGGAAGCTTAGGACAAGCCTGACATCTCTGAAACAGCCTGAAAGTCTAAGTAGGCAGGCAAAGGAAGTTCTGTTCAACTTTGATAAGTTCTCTTTAGCAATTCAAGCAGAAACGTCAATTTCCTACTAGGAGTGTTTTAGGGAAAATAATTCAAATAGATTAATGGGTCATGGCTTAAATAGTCATTTCTCCCTCCCATTTCTTTTTCCTCAGAGATATTCCCTTTTATCTTTTTTAGCTGTCTCAGTATAAGATCTCCCTGAAGCAAATTTTGCAATAGTGACTTGAGCAAGTCATTTACATGGCAGGTAATCCCAGAAACGCTGGTAGGGAATTGGTGAAGTAAGATAGGACAGGGAAGAAAACTAGAAAATGAAATCTTACCCAGGAAATTACCTCTGTGAGCAACTTAATCCTGCTGGAGAACTCTGAGAAATGATTTAGAATCCCCTTCACTGCAGAGGTATCTGACCCAAGGAATTAAAAAGCTGGGGTATTTATAACCTACTTTGTAGTTCACTGGTGGAAGGCAGTTCCTGGACCGTTATTTCTCTAGCACTTAGGGTGTTTAGGCAAAGTGGGTTCTGGAGGTCAGAGAAAACCTGTAGGCAAGAGATGCAGGTGCTACAAGCTGGGAGTCAGATCAGCTCAAACTGAAATGATGAGATGGCCAAGGGAAAGTAGTTGAAAGCAACTCCTATTTTAGTACAGTGTTACTTTAGCTACATCTCTAAATAACATTCCAGTGTAGCCAGTTCTTAATATTTCCAATTTGTTAAAATACTATTTCCTGATGTAATATGCAAATCATGAGGAATTTGCTTTCAACTCTCCCACCCCACCATCTCCACCACAACTACACATGCTTGCATCCTTCCCATTGCCCCATTCTTCCAATCTTGTTAGGTGATCATTTCAGTTAGATCAATATTCAGTGTTTGTGTTATAATGATTATGAACACTTTTTACAACCATGCCATGTAGTAAAATATGATTATTTTTCCTTTCTTGCTTGGATTCCTGCTTTTCTGGAATTAGTAAGTTTTGTTGTTTCATGTCTTTAATGTTCTATATATTTATCATTTCCTTCACCATGAACTCTTTGTCAGTTTCTAAATCTCCTCCCAAGACATCCATTTACATCAATTAGTCTATCAGTATCTCCTTCATGAAGCAATTTGGAGACGTCTGACCTGCTCCCACCTGGACTGTTTTCCCTCTACTCAGCTCCTATCCTGAGTTCTCCCTTCATGTATGGCAGGGGTTCCCTTCTCCCTATTTCTGTGTTGGGTCTTTTGTTTCCTATTCCCTATGCTGCACTATCTCATTTGCTGGAACTCAACCTCTTATAGCTTTCTGAAAAAGAGTAAATGGAGGAAGCCTGTTGAGACCTTACTTACCTATCTAAAAACAACTTAATTCTCTTCTGATGCTTGATTGATAGGTTGGCTGGGTACAGAATTCCCGGTTGTTAATAATTTTTCATCAAGATTTCTAAAGCATTATCTCATTTTCTTTTTGCATTTCTCAGTCTATTTGAGTACCAGTACCCTGTGCTGGAAAGCCCTTCTACACAGATCCCCTCTTAACGCTTCTTGAGCTCTGACTACACATGCTGAGATGTGTTCCTCAACCTACTCATTCCACTAGCCTGCCTCACTGTGCAGAAGCCAACTTTAACCAGTTAGGCCCACACATCTCTCACTAGGCTACCTTCCCTTCCTTGCCACCCCCAGTGTGTACGCCCTACTTACTTTTCCTGGCTTTCATCAAATCTCTCTGAGCCATCACCAGACACCTCTTTTGTTCTGCCTTTCCTAATGGCTTTAGCATAGAATTATTCAAAAAGAGGAGAGAAGCAGAATGAAAGAAAGAACTGAATTTTAACATTTGTCATCTAATGTACATACTCAGAATTTTTGAAACAAAATTACTTTTAGATTTTATGCTAATGGTGTTTATTTTATAGACCAGATCCTTTTATTTAGAATTCGGATATAAAGGTTTTCACTAAAGATTATGCAAGTTGTTGGGAAAAAAGTATCCCAGTCTCACTGGGATGTTCACTGCAGCGCCAGTGAGCAGAGATCAGGGTTTTAAGGACAAAGCAATCAAGGAACAAAACCCCTAGTAACTAAGGAACCTCCTTCTCAACAGAATAAGACTGAGTCCTGAGCCATCAACCAGTTTCTTTGTTGCTGTTGTTGTTTAAGATTTATTTATCTGTTTGAGAGAGAGAGAGAGCACATGAGGGGACCAGAGGAAGGAGAGGAAGAGAAAGAATCCAAGCAGACTCCCCACTGAGTGCAGAGCCTGATGTGGGGCTCAATCCCACAACCCGATCATGACCCGACTGGAATCCAAGAAACAGAAGCTCAACTGACTGAGCCACCTACACATCCCTATCAATGTGTTCCTTTACGAGATGCAGACACTCTCAAGATGTATGCTGGCTCCTGAAATATTTAAATACCTAGTACTCTGCCAGTTAATCAAGAACTTGAGTCTAAACACCAGCATAAAACCAATATATTTTAGAACTCACCAAAATATACTATTAGACTCAATATGCCAGACCATTAGCTTCATGAATTTATTAAATGCATCACATTTCAGCATTTGTTATTACTTGGATAATTCTAATAGTGTTTACTAGTATATAATTTTAGTAGTGTAAATGAAACTATTTTGTTGCCTTAATTCAGGATTTCTTAACCTCAGCACACTTGGAGCCAGATGGTTCTTTGCGGTAGGGGCTGTTGCATGCATTGTCATTGCATGATGTTTACTAGCCTTCCTGGGCTCTACCCATTCGATGCTTATAGCAACCCCCACCCCATCTTGGTTGGACAATCAAGTATGTCTCCAAATCACCCCTAGTTGAGAACCACCACTCTGAATTTACAGTCCAATAATTTAGACTCTCTTCTGACTTTGTTTGGAATGTATATTTTTTTCCTCAAGAGTGATGAATAGCCATTACTTTTTAGCTTTCCAGATATACAAAATTAACAGACAGTTTTTGAAAGATTGCTAGTGAGGCTAGCAGCCTCACTATTTAAATTTAAATTTAAAAGGTACTTAGCCTATATTACATTTTCACTATTACATGTAACACGATTGTTGGGTGGGAAAAATAAAATTATGTTTACAAAATTTCTCAGGAAACTGTGGTCAGTATCCAGGGCTTAAGAGCCCAAGCTCTGCAGATTGAGTCTCAGTATGAACCTTCATTCCAAAGGCTCACCAAACCTGAGCATGTGGCTGAATCTCTGTTCCTCTATCACCTCTCTGGCAGTTTGGTGGTACTAATATTAGCTAGCTCAGAGGGTTGCCAAGGGGGGTAAAATGAGATAATTCAGGCAAAGTATTTAGCAGATAACAACCACTCAGTAAATTCCTAATATTATTGTTCTGTGTTTATCAACGTTCTCCCAAGTGTATCCCATATTTATTGCTATTTTCATTCTACTATAAAACTTCATGAGTTCTATTTTACAAAGGAGAAAGAGCTGACTGCAAACCTTTCTCTGATTATCAGTTGATTGTATACCCTATTTGTCAGAAAATGACTATTCATTTTCTATGGACACAATGAACACATTTGAGAAATAAAACTAGGGAAAGTGATGTGATCAGGGGATATTTGCTAGGTGCATTTAGATGATACTTCAGGAAAGAAAAGGTATAAAAATTCAAATAACATTTAGTGATGCTTTAAACAATTGATATTTACTAAAACAAATAAAACTGAAATCAGGGCTGTCCTGGAAAATCCAAAATTATCTGAGTTATCTAGACCTGTAGACAAGGAAACCTAAAAGAAAATAGGGTTTTCAAAAATTGTGCCTTTTAGGGAAGTGGTCCTAGGCATTCAAAACAGCTGGTTATTGGGTTTGATAATCACTCTGGAGGCAAGTAAGAAGGTCTCTTCATTCACTGTAATGAAATAAGCAAATACTCTACAAACACCTAACAGCAGGAAAAGCACCCTCATCAAAAATCAGTAAGTCACTTGTTAGAAACCACTGAATCACAGATGAAGAGAGTTCATAATCCTAGAGCATACAACTTGCCCTACACTTTTAATCTGTTTTCTTCTCCACTGTAGCCAGTTTAGTTCAGGATGATTCCTTTCATCAAATGCTTTTGGGTATCACTTTTCCCCCCAAAAAAAAGAATATAGCCACTTGCATCTATCAGTTAATGTTAACCCAAAAAGTAGAATTAAACAATCCTCACTTCATAAAAAAGGCAATTTACAATTCTATTCTAACTTGGAGGCATGGGTTGTTCAGTCAATTAAGCATCTGCCTTCAGCTCAGGTCATGATCCCAGGGTCCTCGGTTCAAGTCCTAGATTGGACTCCTTGCTCACCAGGGAGTCTGCTTGGGATTCTTCTACTCCCTCTGTCCTTCCCTCCTGCCCTCCACTCTCTCTCTCTCTTTCTCTCTCAAATAAATAAAATCTTAAAAAGAAAAAATTCTGTTCAAACTTACTTCTAGGAAAACAATACTTCTTAAATATCAATAGAATCATATGTACTTCTAAAGCTTTAATATGTCCTCTCTGACATATACATGCTTGAAAACTGTTTGAGAAGTCTATAAGGATTATTCTGAGTTGTTTCAAGATTGGTTTATTGAGCCAGATACAAGTAAATATAAAACATAAGTTACTAATCACTTCAAATATGCAAATTATAAGTGATATTTGATGTCCCTGCAGAATAAAAGATTAATGTTGAAAATCAAGTAGGAAGGAATAAAGTATGATTATTTGGGTTCAATAGTCATGACTGAACATCTTTGTATTAATTTTTCACATGTGTTCCACGAATATAAATTGAAGTAATTAACATGTGTCTATAAAACACTGGCTAGAACCTTAGACAAGTTCCAGAATACATTCCCCTTTCTGTACATACACATCTGTTTTCCACCATATTAGCATATCCTTATTGTAAGGGCCTATTTAGCCAGAGGGGCCCCACCTAGGTTGAACAGCCATTTTGTTGTTTATGCAGTAAAACTTAAATTGACCCTGGCCGCCCCAGAGGAACTTATTTAAAAGCAAGTCCAGGGGACGCCTGGGTGGCTCAGTTGGTTAAGCAGCTGCCTTCAGCTCAGGTCATGATCCCAGCGTCCTGGGATCGAGTCCCGCATCGGGCTCCTTGCTCTGCAGGGAGTCTGCTTCTCCCTCTGCCACTCTTGTCTGCCTGTGCTCACTCTCTCTCTCTCTCTCTGACAAATAAATAAATAAAATCTTTAAAAAATAAAAATAAAAAATAAAAAAAATAAAAGCAAGTCCAGGAAACCAGTCCCAGGTAACAGCCCAAATACAAGGGTGGGTTAGGTCAAGTGGAGATAACGGCCCAAATACAAGGGTGGGTCAGGTCAGGTGGAGACATTCAATCAGTGGGGGCTACTGTCTCCTAGCTACCAAGGTGATCGGCTAGTTTCCATAGCTGCTGTGGGGTGAACTGTAATTCAATTAGCCACCTGTGTGTGGCCAGGCCCAACCACATGGCCTTTGTTCTATAAAAGTTAGTCTGGAAAGCAGGGAGGGGTCGTCCTTTCTGTAAGGGGCGGCCGCAACCAGTCTGTTTGACGGTAGGTCTGGTTCTTGATGCTTGGCGCGAAATAAAGCTTTGCTTGACCTTGGCTTTCTATCAGTCTCACTCCTTTGACCATGGACCCATTATTGGGGTACCCAACATTGGGGACCCAACACTTATGATACTGACATTAGCTCTTTACAAGACATTTAAAGTACTGCATAACCCATTTATTCTAAGGACTGATATATTCGGGAATTCTAACTTTATTGATATCTTCAGGGTTGCGTAAGTAACAAATTAAATGGCATTATTCCTAAAATCTTTCACCAAAGTCTTTAGGCAGTGGTTACATAGTGGTTTGTCAACTGTTTGGCACACTATAGACAACTAGAGATGTGGAGGCCAAGAAAAACAAGGCTGTACCCATCTTGAGTCTAGCCCTGACATAAGTGCAGCCATCTTGATGTTCCAGATTATCACAAAATATTTCTTGGGTTCTGACCTACTCAGGTTAGCACTTTAAACAGTCCCTCTCTCCTTTAATGATTGATTTAAACCCCTGGACTCAGCTGCCTATGTCTTTCATAACTCTCCTATACATTCCCCAACTGATCAATGTTGACCCGAGTAGGCAGGGACAACTCTACACCCCTACTCAGCAGGAAGAAGTTACAGAAGATGAGACCTTCCACCTTCAACAACCTTAAAGATTTAAGGGTCAAAACTGTTCAGGGGGAAATGTGGAGGCTGAGAAAAATCAAGGCCATCCCACCTCAGGTTTAGCCTTAGCATAAGTACAGCCACCTTAGCTCCGGCAGCCATGTCAGACCCCTGTGCCCAAGGGCTGAACTTTCCCCCACCCTGCTTTAGTAACCCCCACCCTGTTTTGGTTTCAGGAAGCCCCACTCTGCTTTGGTTCCAGAGACCCCCACCCTGCTTTGGTTCCAGGAATCCCCCCCCCCCCGCTTTAGTAACAGGAACCCATAAATACACCTGCCTTAACTAAGCTCGGGATCCAAGTCCCTACTCTGCTGCGTCAGTATACTTGGGCCCAAGCTTCAGCTTGTCAAATAAACCCTCGTGTGATTACATCGGTGCTTGGCTCCTTGGTGGTCTCTCAGACGCAAAAACTTGGGCACAACAGAGATATTTAAAAATACTGATGCCTGGTTCTCACACCAGGATATACTGATTTGATTGTTTTGCATGCAACACATTAGGATTTCTTTTTTTTTTAATTTTTTAAATTTATTTTCAGCATAACAGTATTCATTGTTTTTGCACCACACCCAGTGCTCCATGCAATCCATGCCCTCTCCAATACCCACCACCTGGTTCCCCCAACCTGCCACCCCCCGTCCCTTCAAAACCCTCAGATTGTTTTTCAGAGTCCATAGTCTCTCATGGTTCACCTCCCCTTCCAATTTCCCTCAACTCCTTTCTCCTCTCTAACTCCCCTTGATTTCTTAAATCTCCCAGGCAATTCTCCTGTGCTGCAATGTTAGGGAAACTTTGGGCTGGAATAAAGGTCCAGGTTAGGAGTGGGAGCCATGGGCCTTTGGCCAATCTGAAGGACCATTTATCTTAATGAGGACAACATCCTAGATTACTGGTAAAGTGGATAAGTAGTACCCTGGGGCAAGTCTTAAACAATAGCCCAAGAGTTTGTAAAAAAAAAAAAAAAAAGTGCAGATGAGTTAATGGGGTCACATTCTGTCAAGCCAAATGCTAAGTACCAAAGACTTTTTCTTTATTTTAATTTATCACTTACTGGGTCAGAGTATCTGTGCTTACTAAAATCTATTTTAGAGCAAGGGGTGCAATGGGTAATTTAGCCAAAACAACAGTCTTAGTGGTTAAAGTAAGACATATCTATTTGTTCTCTGATTTCATATGTAGTAACCTCCAAGGATTATAGCAGGTACCATGTTAATATGTAGTAGGACCCCCAGGTATACCTATAATTTGAGTCTAGTATTATGTCCAATTGGTAGCAATTGGTAGATTTCAGCAGATGTTAAAATTAATTCAGAATCTATGCTGTAGAGATTCAAGAGCCAATAAATAGGTCTTTATCTCTTGCCATTTACATTATTTTAGTAAATTTTGGACTTTCAGTTGGGTCTAACTGTGGGTCTTTGTTTCAGGGTTTGTTTTTTTTTTCCTTTCCCCATGGCCAGGTTTGTTTGTTTTTTCCTTCATTTTCTTTCTTTCTCTTTCTCCCTTTTTTGATTGGCCACTAAATATAATTTGAGGGTGGAAGGGGCCCTCTCTACCCTATGCTTATTTATTAATTTCTTCCTCCAGAGTTTCAAATCAGTATCATGAGGCTTAGGGGCCACCCCCATGGCAATGGTTGCTTACAGGGTTTAAGGAAATTTGAATTAACTCCTTTGCTGTGCCACAGGGATGCCACAGGTGTTTTTCCCCGTAACCCTGAGGATCAGGATCTTTGTTGTGAAAGAAGCATAGGCAGCAGCGGCAGAAGAGTACTTACAGGTGCTGCTGTGCTGTCTGCTGTTAAGTATATGAATCACAGCACCCCAGCTCTTGGCTTTCTTTTCTCTATCTCTCTCGCTCCCTGTATACAATTTCTCTCAAAATATTTCACATTTCTAACTACAGAAAGTCATGGCTTTTAGTTTCTCTTTTGATCCAATTACCCATTGTATAGGTGGTTATGGGAAAAGTTCAGAAGCACAGCAGCTAGCCTTATAGGCAACCACCTTTTCCTCCAGGGAATACCAGTCATTCTCCCTAGGCTCTGGGTCCACATATGATAAGGTCATTTTGTCTATGGCCCATGTGGGAGTCATCAAACTCCATTATTGCCAGATTAGCCCTTTGGTATGCTGGTAATCAGCAACACTAAGCAAAATCCAGATACATGGGCGGGAGCTTGTACCAAATGCTCCTTCCCTTTTTCTTTAGTACCTGGCTGTAGACCTGCAACTGAAGTGTTATTCTTAATTCTTCCCAGGATAGTAGTCTCCTTTTCCACAAAACTCACAGAGGACCAACTCCGAACCTATCTCAGGGGTGCACAATCACAAACAATATCCACATGGCTACCCCCAAGCTGCGAGGGATGGTCACCAGGCTAGATGCAGTGACCACATTGTTCTAGCTGGACCCTTGGCGAGTGGGACTCAAGAGCCAAACATTTAAAGTTAGTTGTGTCTGCCTTTGCAAGTAGGAGACTCAGAGACCACCTGCCAAACACAGGCCAAACCCAACAACATGTCAAGCTGTGGTGCAATCAATTAACAACAATTCTTGTCTTGGGGATGAGAACATTTTAGGGTGGGAAGAGATGGCAATATTGACAAAGACAAAAAGGATACCCAAAACACGAGCCTGCAGCAATTGGTAGCTCTGTCTCAGGAGGCCTTTGCCATGTCGTCGACCCAGTTAGTTAGCCAAGAGGAGTTAAATAAAGCTGACCAGGTGTCCTTGGTCATGAATAGGCCACCTTGTCTATGACCCAAATATTTTAACTGCCTTCTATTCACCCCATTGGTGAGGGAGGAAATTCTGCCCAAGATGATAGGGACGGCCACATACGACATCTGACTCCAATACGGGACACACGAGACTGGCAGCAGTTTATTAATCACGCACACTCGCAGCTCAGGGTAGGACACGGCCTGGCTAGATGGGAGCTGCTCTCAGAACAGACTGAACAACTAGGGGCTCTATAAGGAAGGCCTTGCAGAAGCAAGAGGGTGAGGTTCCTGTGAGAGAATGTGGTTCCTGTGGGAGAATGTGACTGGCTTCTTTGATTCCATGAAGTGGCAGGAAAATGAAACCCACTACTGAGGGATGAGCCAGAACTGGGCCTGGTCCTCTTGAGTAGAGCTGATTGGCTAGGAGAGCCGGACTCCATAGTGCAAGCAGATAGGGTGGGGAACTTACGGTTGGGCCGTTTAAGTCCCTCCCTGTTACACCAGATGTCAATGCAGCATATAATGTTGAGCCTTAATTTTTGACCCAATATATCAACATTCATGGTGAGCAATAACGTAATTGAGGCCTATTATTTGACTGCCTATTACATGACAAGCATGTATCATAAGTGAAAAAAACTAAGATCCCTGCTCACAAAAAGTACCATCCAGTGGCACAATTCTTTTTGAACATTCCATTAGCACATCTATTGTTATTTGAGGAGAAATAAGAAAATATTGAAGCTATTTATCTTTTCTAATCTCTTAGCCAAGAGATTTCCCAAAGGTTTGCTAATAAGAGAACTTTCTTAAGATCCTAATTTTCCTTCATTTTTTGTTTCAGTCTTCTTGATAAAACAGCATGATAACCTGAAGTGAAAGCACAAACATCTAGAGTGGTCCCAAGGATGTTGATGAGATATACAGTCAGCACCCATTTCTGATCACTATGCTTAAAAAAAAAATACAAGGGTTTACCTCTTCTCCTCCAGATCCCAGTGAAATGATGGAAGAAATATACAAAGAAAAATAGATTTGAAGCAACACTAATTATCCTGGGAACTGAGTGGGACTGTTGCTATTGACACATCAGTGAAAACAGTGAGAATTTGCTACAAAATGTGAAGCTGCTAGAAAGACATTAGTGGTGAAATAAAAAGAGCAGAGTCTCCTGTCTTTAAAAAAGTGAGTTTCTCTTAGAACCACAGGCTGACTCCAAGTGGATGGAGTAGAGGCGGGAGGGTGGTGGGTAGGAGACCAGGAGCAAGGGAATTCAGTAAGGCACTGTAGAACCTCAGAGGTTGTCGGCCACTGCGACCAAGTTCTGTGAAATGGAGATCTAACCCAGAAGAACAAGGGCAGTTCCCAGGAAATTTACAGCTAGCAAAGATAAAGTACCAGACACAAAAAGAAATTCCACAGAAACTGCCCTTGCCACGTCTTCCCTGACCACATCTTCCACAAAATCCCTGGAAGTACATCTCCAGGTCCCAGAAAGTACATTCACTGCTTCTTACATAACTAGTTTTTAAGAGGTACAAAGATAATTTGTGGTAAACCATCCTGTAAAAGCAATCAAATGATTACTTCAATCTAAAATATCTAACTCAAGTGCTACTGAATTAGGACTAAAGCTCTCATGAGGAATGAATGTAAGCTTGTTTCTCATATAAAAAAAATCCACTTATGCATATATTTATCAATTAGGATTGTGTTCTCCGTAAATAACAAAACAAAACAGAACAAAACAAAACCCTGTAACGGGGGCTTTAAACAAACCTAGGGAGTAAGCCATCAATACTGCTTAGCATCTGAATGAAACCAGCAGACACTCATACCTCTCTACTCAGCTGTGCTTGATATACAGGTCTTCCTCCTTATGCTTTTCACCTCATGGTCCCAAGATAGCTGCTGCACCTCTGAATCTCAGTGTGTACTTTAGGCAGGAAAAGAAAGGAACAGAAGAAGGTTTAGTGCCTGGATCAGAAAAGCAGAGGCTTTGCCAGAAACTTCCACATATGTGCTTATGTTGTCCTGGCCAGAACTGTGACACATGGACTCTGCTACCAGCAAGAAACTTGGGAAATCATTTCTACAACGCACGGCCTAAGAGAATCAATCTATAGATTCACTTATCCCTTTGTACCTAAAATGACTGTTTTAAAGGCATGTTTAAAGGCGTATCTATTAACCTTCACCATGCAGATTAATTCCAACTGGGGCTGGATACAGTAGAAGCAAAGAAAGGGAGCTTTGGAACCCAGTAAACATGGGTAGGAATCATTGCTCCAGCATTTACCAGACATGTATATGGCATATATTTGGTTTTTCTCTTTTAAAAGGTTACTTTGTGGGGTGCCTGAGTCAGTGGGTTAAGCCTCTGCCTTTGGCTCAGGTCAGGATCTCAGGGTCCTGGGATCGAGCCCCACATCAGGGTCTCTGTTCAGTCGGGAGCCTGCTTCCCACCGCCTCTCTGCCTGCCTCTCTGCCTGCTTGTGATCTCTGTCAAATAAATAAAATCTTTTAAAAGGTTTTTTTGGGTTCTGTTGTTGTTTGTTTTAACAACATGAAATGCCTTTTAGTTGTGCCTACAAAGCCTATGAACCCTGCACTTGTCTGTTACTCTTAACAGTAGGGTAAGCCCACATCTGGCACATGTGCTAAACAGCTGAACAAGTATTTGAGTACTCACAACTTGCTTTTTCTCTCTATAAAATGGGAAAATGGCCATTTCATAGGACGGCTAGGAGGAGTCTATAAGACTATGTAGGCAGGGCCGCCTGGGTGGCTCAGTGGGTTGGGCCTCTGCTGCCGGCTCAGGTGGTGATCTCAGGGTCCTGGGATCTAGCCCCGCATCCGGCTCACTGCTCGGCAGGGAGTCTGCTTCCCCCACTCTCTGCCTGCTTCTCTGCCTACTTGTGATCTCTCTGTCAAATAAATCAATCTTAAAAAAAAAAAAAAAAAAGACTACAGGGGTAGAGTAAAAATCCCCTTGTTGACTGAAAGAAAACCAACATTAAAGCAGGCTGCTAAATGCTTTTGTCTGTTGTTCTACTGAGGACTATAGCCAAGGATACAGTCTTTCCAACTGCTCTGCAGAATTGCCCTGAAGCTTATTAGAGACAGGGGATTATGTATGCAAAAGAAAGGGGTATGCGTGCCTGGAAGCAGTTCTCCAAGTCACAAGCACAAAGACAAGTCACAAGGTATAATTTGCTATGGTTGTAATAATTAAGGTTTTCTGATTTCCACACAGACATGTGAAAGACCCTTAGGTCATCTCAATATATGTTCCTATCATATCTGATTGTTTAAAAATTTTGTTTGCATGTCCCTGCTTCACTGGTTTTCTGGTTCTTCCTGTATTTGATTTCTCCTGGAGGTCATTTGAGATGGTCACAGGAGGTTGATTATCAGTCTCCTACTGTAGTCTTAGTGCACACCACCTACTGCCTCCCAGAAACTTATATTTTACACAAGCGATTACTTTGGAGGGCAGCCTTGCAAATTGATTATTTTTTGCAATGACTATAAACCCACAAAAAAACCCCTTCAAACCTCAGTTTTAAGAAGCCTCTCCCAAACTGCTTATCTTAGCAAAAACCTGTGTAAAAGCACTACCTCTGACCCTCTCATTGCTTTGGTCAGGGTTGTTTTTTTTCGTTTTGTTTTTCTTTTCTTTTGTTATTATTGTTGTTTTAATTACGCAATGCTTAGTATTTGGGTACTGTTGCAATTAGCAGCATTCTAGAAATCAGAATTATTCTAGCCCATGTTGTACTTGTGATTGTTCAGTTATTACTTTAACCAAAGCTACCCTAACTTCCAACATGTCTCTAATTTACCTGGTAGAACTGAGGTAATCTGCATATATTATGAACACAAGCAAAAAAATATTGAAAAAATGGACTTATTTACACTTAAAAGTTAATGTCCATCTAGAAAGATTGTTCAATGACCATATTATCTCAAACTGTTAAATCAGGAGCTGTTAAAAATTAGCTCACTAAATACAGTAAACACAGAATATAGTAAAAAATAAATAAATAAATAAACATGATGTCTGTCTGTGCTGTAGCCTGTATTACCAAAATATCCTTTCTAAAATTGTGGGGTCTTTTGTGGGGGGGGGGGGGTTGTTTCTGTGTGTGTGTGTGTGTGTGTGTGTGTTCTCTCCAAACTCGAGGGATATAGAAACAATACAACCTAAAATTAAGATTTTCAAAAAACTGGTTATAATCAAACTATCTCCCAGATAGTTTGGGAGATAGTAGAGAAAATCAGTAGAGAAAGTGCACTGTAACTTAAGATATTGTACAAGCTTAAAGTGATGCATTGAGAATTTTAACATTTTTACCAGGATTTATATAAAAGTCATCAGTTCTCTCTCTTGTTAATTTATCCATTCATTCATTATATCTTTATGGGTTGATATACCAGACACTATACTAATTAACTTATTTAGATTAGATTATGCAACAAATGTTCATGATGGAAAACTGAATTTGATATAATATGGGTGATTTCAATTTTATTTTTCTTGATATAATTTAGTGTAAGGGCAATGCCTAACTTTATAAAAAAGGAAAACTTCAAATATTGACTAACTTTACCTAAGTATACAAAATAGTTTAAGGGAAAAAAAGAAAAAATATATATATACAACTGTAAAGGGTCCAAGAACAGAAAGATGGGTAAAGGGAGGAAAGTTGTTAAAGGTGAAAGGCAGGGAGATAAGGGGGGGGGAAAGGGGGGGGGGGGGGAGAATTCCAAGGAGGTGGGTGGAGAAAGGGGTGGAGCTTGGGCAATTGACTCGGGTCTAAGTGGTCGCCCAAGGGCTATAAAAGCTTGGTGAAAGGTGGTTAGGACTGCAGCCTGAAGTCCAGGATTGGAACACAGGCAGAGATTGGTGGACAACCGGGGCTTCAGTCCTACAGGAAACAACGCCAAGAACAGAAGCGATCTGGGCCAACATGCCGCACCTGCACTTGTCCCACCTGCTAAAAGTCTGGCTTTTACTACTGAGCCAGCTTCCCAGAGGGATCCCAGCCCAGAACGATGACAAGATAATTAAGGCTTGCAGCCGCGAGTTAGTCCGCCTACGTATCCGGATCTGCGGCTCTGTCTCCTGGGGGGAAAGGGCTCACCAGCAAGTGCGGGAACCTCGGCAGGCATCAGAACCACTTGCAGGTGAGCGCCCCTGTCCCCCCACCCCCCACCGCCTGCGTACTTCCAATTACTGGTTGAGGGCGGGCCACCAACCATTTAGAAAGGCACCGGCACTCCCTGGCTCCAGAGCGCTTGGGCTTCCCGCGCTTGGCCCTGACTCAGGCTGTGATGCCTAAAAGTTTGTGGAGTTTACCCTTGTAATCGCTTTTCTAGTAAGTTCTCACCGAGGAGCTCACCAGAGGGAGAATAAGCAGCGGGAACAACCAAGGCCTCTCCTGAGGGGCACTTGGAGCCCTTCACCTCCTGGCAATCTGATGATCTGGTTGGGGAGGGGGGGGGGCACAGAGGATATTGGTTGCCCAAAGAAGGGTTCGAGGTGGGATCCATTCAGGTTGGACCCGAGTCAAGTCCATGGGCCTGGGAGAGGGCATGCTGGGGGCCTGGAGCAACTGGACAGAACATCTCAACTTGAGGATTGGAGGCAGTCAAGTGTGCACTGGTTTGAGTGCCAGAGGGCATGGGGCAGAACTTCGAGACCACTGAGAGGCTCCTGCAGTGGTAAACAGGAAGGGGCTCACTAATGACTCTACTCCTTTGCAAAAAGGTTGCGCTGTGGCCCACACCATCGAAAATTTCCTTTTAATTTTATTTGTAAAGGTCACCAAAGGGGAGAGCCTAGCCTCCCACCCTCTTTGCCCTGGACCTTTAAGTTCATTTGTGCAGTAAGGGATTGAAGAAAGAAAAGGGCCTAATCTACAGGAGAAACTGAAGAGGATTTAGAGTCAAGGAAAGTTTGCCCAAGGGAAGTTTTCAGCTGAAAACCTGATTGATGCTTCTTCAAGCATTTGGAAGCTGCAGTAGATTTTCTTTAAAAGCAAGCCTCCAGAATTGAGGACAGCTAAAATCTGAAATGGTTTAAAAAACAAAACAAAAACAACTTCATTAGTAATCAACTATTTATAAAGATAAACTGGAAGTTAAGTTTAAGTAGCAATGCAAACTTTCACAAACTATTCTAAGCAGTGTAATGGGTCATATTAAATTCAGAAAATGCAAGCTCAATTATGAATAACTTAGTATTCTATATTTCACAACGTATATTCAGTTTATGATAAATCACAACTATATTTTATAGCCTATCCTGTATACAAGTGACTCTCAGATAAAATTATTGTGCACACTAACCATAATTTGCTTCTCTTTTATGGGATTTAAAACATTATAAAACTATTCACTTTGCTTTTCTATACTGTTGGTCAGAGACTGATTTATTTAATGCAAGTTCTTAACAGAATTCTTATATATTATTATAAGAAGAGTACTACAAAGTTCAGGGATTTACTGATTCAAAGTTGGGACAACCAGATTGCATTGTGTTGCCTTTGTTAATTCACTTTTTCTGAATAAATAAAATATGCTCATATTAAAGACTAAAACAGATATATAAATATAAGAAAAATGGATATTACAGGCTTTGAAAAAATATGTGAATTTAGTGAGAAAATTTAAAAAATCTGTTTTAATGAGGAATTGGAAAGCAATGTTAATGAGATAATGTAGGGGCACCTGGATTGCTCAGTGGGTAGAGCATGTGACTCTTGATCTCAGGGTTGTATGTTTGAGCCCCACTTGGTTGCAGAGATTACTTTATAAATAAAACCTTAAAAAATTTTTTTTGGAGATACGTATGTATATCTCATGACTTTCACTTAACGTATTGTGAGCAGTTTCTCACATTGTTAGTCTCCAAAAATAGAATTTAAAACTTCTTCATAGTATTCTATATCATAAATCTACCATATATATATTTAACCATTTTTAGTGGACATAACAGATTTTAACCATTCTTAGTGGACATTTAGGTTGTTTCCAAATTGTTGCTTAAAAATGATTTTCTGAGCACATTTATATATAGCTATTTAGCCAGATTTCTATTTCTGTAGGAATGTTGTGATTTCAAAGTATTTTCAAAGAACTCTCTTAATTGCTACCCACTACATAATTTAATTGGAAATAACCTAACATGATATTGCCTGCAAGTGAAGATCAAGAAAAATGTTTAAACTACTAGTTAAGGATTTTTTGGAAGTATATGTCAATAATTTGGAATTCATGAGTTTAAAACCTCTATTGTTAGTTTTGTTTTCATATTATTAAATTGTTAACTAGCCATTTTCTCCTACAATGTGTGCATAAATAACACTTATTTGAACCCCTTTTAAAAAATAAGAGACAGATATTTTTAACTAAAGGAGGTCTCTGGTAGTGAAATTTTAGTCCAAAATACAGTGGTTAAGAGATGTTTGTGTGATTTCAAGTCGATTGGGATATTATCTTTTATTTAGACTTGAGAAGGTAAAGCTGCTGTTGATTGCAAAATGTTTCAAGCTAAGTTAAAAAAATACTTTTAATAAAAGTGCAACACAAGCAACAAAAGCAAAAGTAGAAAAGTGGAACTACATCAAACTAAAAACTTCTGCAGAGCAGAGGAAATAATCAGAATGAAAAGGCAGGCTCTGGGATAGGAGAAAACATTTGCATATCCTATATCTGCTAAGGGTTTAATTTCCAACATATATAAGGAACTCCTACAACTCAATAGCAAAAAAGGTAGTAACCCAGTTAAAAAATGGGCTGAAGACTTGAATAGACATTTTTGCATAGAAGACCTGCAATGGCCAACAGGTATAAGAAAAGAAGCTCTATGCCATTAATCATCAGGGAAATGGAAATCAAAACCACAATGGTAGGGGCGCCTGGGTGGCTCAGTGGTTAAGCCTCTGTCTTCGGCTGGGGTCATGATCTCAGGGTCCTAGGATTGAGCCCTGCATGGGGATCTCTGCTCAGCGGAGAGCCTGTTCCCACCCCCCCCGCCCCGCCTTTCTCTCTGCCTGCCTCTCTGCCTACTTGTGATCTCTCTCTCTCTCTGTCGAATAAATAAATAAAATCTTTGGGGGAAAAAAAACACACCACAATGGTATCAATTCATAGCTGTCAGGATAGTTATTATTTAAAAAAAAAAAAAAGAGAGACACGGGTACCCGGGTGGCTCAAGGCAGTTAAGTAACCCACTTTTGACTTTGGCTCAGGTCATGATCTCAGGGTTGTGAGATCAGCCTCCATGCTAGGCATGGAGTCTGCTTGAGATTCTCTCCCTGCTTCTCCATGCCTTAAAAAAAAGCCAAGTGTTGTTCAGGATGTGGAAAAATTAGAACCCTTCTATACTGTTGGTGGGGAGGCAAAGCAAAATGGTGCAGCACTGTAGGAAACACTATGGCGATTGCTCAAAAAAAAAAAAGAAAATAGAATTACCATATGATCAAGCAATCCCACTTCTGCATCTGAAATAAACGAAATCACGATCTTGAGATATTGCCACTCCCACATTCATTGCAACACTATTCACAATAGCCAAGATGTCAAAACACCTTATATGTCCATCTACAGATGAAAAAGAATGCCAAAAAACACAGCCTCTGAATAAACACAAAAGAAGCTACAAATGTTTTGCCTAATTAATTAACTGGCTTTAAGTACATGGAAAGTTACTATTAGCTTTTCTGTGCATTCAATAAGGCCCCAACTATAGGAAATTTAAATTAGAGCAGAGGGAATTTTTTGAAGAGGCTGAATTAAACTTAGGATATCTTACTGAAAGAAAATGCAAAAACTTCTGACAACTAAAAATGGTATAAATTCTCATCTGTCAGTTTAGAACTTGAATGAGAAAGAGCATTAGGAGGAAAGATAAAATATTAGCTTATTGTTTTATTTGAAGTAAATACTCTGGGAAAAATGAACTGTTAAATAGATGTGTGAGGGATGTCAAAGACTGGTTATCTCCCGACATTTAGATCAGAGCAGTTGAAGATTCTGCCTTTTAAACTTTACCCTGAAGCAGTAATTTGCCACCATGGAATATTAGATAGGATTACTATAAGAACTCAAATTAGTAACAGAAGAAAATTATCCAGTAAGAAAAATTCATCTGTGGTCAAACTGAGTGTTTTCAATGACCAAGATGTCTTCAGAAATCAGGAAGAGTCAAAACTGCCATAATGAAAGCATTAAGGGGACATAAATATGACAGAAGGTCTGTGGAATAAAGCAGAATCTTGGTGATGCTACAGTAATTAAAGCCACCCAACTATAATACTCTAAGCGGTTTAATCAGGATATTTGTTGATTCTGTCCTGATGTTTAATTCTATTAAGGCAATGATTTTTTTTATGTCTATGCAAAATTTTATTGTTTTCCCGATGTTCCTTGATCAGAGTATTTTTCTCTCTTCCCATTCCCCTTTTAGAAGTCCTGCCATCCTCCATCATCCATACGAAAACCTTAAATACAACGGTGGAACACATTCCTAACTTGTCACAGGAGCTGAAGGCAGCACTGTCTGACAGGCAGCCATCAATAAGAGAGCTACGACTTGATATGGAAAGTTCAAATCTTAATTTGGAAGAATTGAAGAAAGCTGTTCTTAGTGGACAAAATGAAGCTGAAGACAAACGTCTTTCGGAATTAGAAAACTCAGGCTTAGATAAACATTCCCGAAAAAAGAGACAGTCCTATGTACACTTAAGTGATAAGTGTTGTAATTTAGGTTGTACCAGAAAAGAGCTTGCTGCACTATGCTGAGATGAAAGTATTGTGTATTTCATCTAGTATTTACATGATTCTTGATGACACATTCAGTGATGCCTCTGTCACCCCACTGATTATTAAAATATGAGAAATCATCACGTAATGTTTGGGCTTTTCATTTGGTGTGTAACAAAATATTCCTCACCTTATTATAGTTTCTGCTAATAATACTTTTTATTCCAAAAAATAGTTTTGCCTTATTAATGGTATAATTGCTATTACATTTTTAATGTTGTTAACTTAAAGTGACAGTCTTTATCATTGTGACTACACACAATAACTCAAAAAAATTTGATAGCTTAGTAAAACATTTTGCTTTGCACTAGTGAGAAAGGATAAGTCTATCTTTAAAATTTGTATTTGATAAATTATAACCTGTCACCTGCTCTTTTTCATCCAGACCGAATGCCCAAATGTTCTTTCACTACTTAATATTAAACACATTAATATCAAGAGATAAAAATAAATAACTTACATAATGCCTAACACCAGGTACACAAAATGGATCAAAATGTTTTTATTGAAATTAATTCATACTGGATATATCAAAAGTCACAAAACTTGGACTTTTCTAATAGATTTTAAAAGATTTTGTGCCTTATTGGAGTATTAATTGCAAATAACCAGATTGGACACTAAATCCATTTAATTGAGTTGGGGCCATATAAACTCAAGTATTTTTCAAACTAGGGCTCTTCTCCTAATCCTACCAACTAAGACACTAACAGCAAATTATGTTTTTTTAAGGAGAAAAATGAATAGATATTTAGAAGAGAATAAACAATTGCCATATATTACAGAAGAACTGATGTAGCAAGGAAACAAACTTTGTTTACTATTTGAGAATTTACAAACCATTTCTATAATAAAATAATTACGAGATGATACGAAAACTTGTGAGAACAGTAAATTAACAAGTATCTTAGTATTTAGCCAGTTCCTTTGACTTACATACACATACATTTCTAGGCAGCACTTACAGAAAACGTAAATAGCAAGTTAATCTCTATCAAATATCTATAAATAGGATTTTCAAAATTTTCCAATTTCACATCTCCATAATGGTTTATTATAAATAATATATAATAATGGTTATATGTTATATATAGAATTATATATAACAATAATTATGTAATTATATAATTATATAATATATATTCTATAATTATAATGTTTATTATTATCTCAGGTTTATTAAGTCCTAACCAAGGCCACCTTGTAAAAAACTTCATACATTGCTGCAGAACCTCACAGGCCATAAGCCACCTTGGACAAAGCCAAGAAGAATGCTATCTGAAATGCAAAGTCCAGCAAAGGAGAATAAGAGCTGTACCTAGGAAATTTATAGCCCTAGCAGAAAGAAGAGGCATTTCCAGACACATAAGGCATTTCCCCAGATCCTACCCTGACCCATATCCCTCATATGCACCTTCAAAAAAGCCCACGAGGCAGGGTTCATGGTCCCAGAATCTACATTCGCTACCTCTGATGATACGACCACGTTTTAAGTGGTACAAAGACAATCTATGGCTAACCACCTATTATACACTCTCAAATATCAGTTAACATCTTTAAGATACCTAATTCTGTGTTACCAAAGTCATCCTAAAATTCTCATGAGAAACTGTATGCTTAATTTATTTCTCATATAAAAAAATTTACACTTTGTATATGTGTATCAATTAGGATCGTGTTCTCTGTAAATAACAAAACCCTACAATGGTGGCTTTAAAGAAACCTATGGACTAAATATCCAACCCTGAATGATACCAGCAGGCTCCTCACACATTTCCAGTCAGCTATGCTTAGTATACAGCTTTCTTTAAGCTTCCCACCTCATGGTCCCAAGACAGCTGCTGCATCTCTGGATCTCAGTGTGTACTTTAGGAAGGAAAAGAAAGGAACAGAAGAAGGCTTAATGTCTGGATCAGAAAAGCAAAAGCTTTACTTGAAATTTCTCCATGTGTGCTTATGTTGTCCTGGCCAGAACTGTGACACATGGACCCTGCTACCAGCAAGAGACTTGGGAAATCATTTCTAGATTCACTTCTAGCCTAGAGAGTTGAAGTAAGCAAGGGAGAAGGGTCTAGAAAGAAGACTGAAATAAACTATACCTTCACTCATGTTTGCTGCTCTTATACCTACAATGACTGTTTCAAAGACATTAATCTTTATTAGCCTTCACTATCAAGATTAACTCCATAATGATGTACTATACATTGGCTAATTAAATTCTAAAAAAGATTAACTCCAACTGAAGTTGAATCCAAGGGATATCACAGGAAAAAGAAGTCTTTGGAATCCAGTAGACACAGGTAAGAACTACATTCCAGCACTTAGCAGCTATCTGCATGGGCACATTTATTTTTTGTCTTCAAAAAAGTGTCTTTGTTTCTTTTGTTTTGACTGAAAACATTTACTTATATTTTTAATTAATCAACATTAATTTTTTTGGTAAAGATTTTATTTATTTATTTGACAGAGATCACAAGTAGGCAGAGAGGCAGGCAGAGAGAGGAGGAAGTAGGCTCCCTGCTGAGCAGAGAGCCTGATGCGGGGCTCAATCCCAGGACCCTGAGATCATGACCTGAGCCGAAGGCAGAGGCTTTAACCCACTGAGCCACCCAGGTGCCCCTCAACATTAATTTTTAAAGCAGTTTTCATTCTAATTTTAGTATATGTGGTATACCAGAGAGAATACAAAGCAGTTTTCAGTTTACAGAAAAATACAACAAAAAGTACAGAGTTCTCATTAACCCCCTTGCTCACAAAAAGTTTCTCCTATCATTAACATCTTGCATTAGTGTGGTTCAGCTGCATCCCCTGATGAACCAATAAATACATATTATTATAATTATTATTTATTATTATGAAAGTCTGCAGTTAGGTTTCATTCTTTGTGTTGTACATTCTATGTTTTTTAAAATTAACTTTTTACATCAGTGTTAGGTTCACAGCAAATTTGAGTGGAAAGTACAGAAAGTTCTCACAGATTCCCTTTCCTCTATGAACCTCACTCACCATTTGTACATTTGTTATACATGGGACATTTATTATGATTGATGAGCCATCACTGGCATATCATTGTCAAGCAAAGCCCACAGTCTACTTTGTGGTTCTAGGGTTGTATATTCTAGGGTTTTGACAAATCTATATAACATGTGCCCATCCTAACAGCGTCGTACACAACAGTTTCCTTGCCTTAAAAATCCCTTGTGCTACATCTATTCCCCTCATGTCCCTGGCAACCAACCAATAAGCTTTCTACTTTCTCCTTAATACTTTCTACTTTCTCCACAGTTCTGCCTTTCTAGAAACTCATACAGTTATCACACAGCTTTTTCAGATCATCTTCTTTTACTAAGTAATACACTTTTAAGATTCCTCCATGTCTTTTCAAGGCTCAACGGCCCACTTCTTGAGACCACTTAATAATATTCTGTTGTATAGATGTAGCACAGTTTATCCATTCACCCATTTAAGGACATCTTGGTTGCATCCAAGATTTGGCAATTATGAATAAAGATGCTATAAATATTTGTGTGTAGGTTTTTGTGTGGACATGTTTTCGACTCCCTTGGGCAAATACCAAGGAACACAATTACCAGATCATATGCTAAGAATACGTACCTTTGAAAAAAACTGATAAACTGTTCCTCAAAGTGGCTATCCCATTTTGCATTCCCACCAGCAATGAATGAGGAGTCCTACTAACTACATATCCTCACCAGCATTTGATATTGTCAGTGTTCTGGATTTTGGCCATTCTAATAGGTGTGCAACAGTATCTCATTGTTTTAACTTGCAATTCCCTACTGATATATGATGCTGAGCATCTTTTCATATCCATCTTATTAGCCATCAGTATATCTTATTTGATATGATGTTCTGTATGTTCATATCTTTTGTTAATTTCTTAATCAGTCTCTTTGTTTTCTCATTGTTGAATTTTAACGGTTCTTGTATACTTTGGATATCAGTCATTTATCAGAAACATGTTTATACGTCTGTAGCTTGTTGTTTCATTTTCCAATGAGTGTCTTTCACAGAGAAGAAGGCTCACGTTTTAATAAAGTCCAATGTACCAATTTTTATTTTCATGAATCATGATTTAGCATTATATCTAAAAGTTCACTGATGATTCACTCACATGCAGAATTTAAATAACAAAACAAATGAAGGAAAAAGAGACAAACAAAAAAACAGGCTTCTAACTATAAAGAACAAACTGATGGTTACCAAAGGGGAAGTGGTTGGAAGGGTGGGGGAAATAGGTGATGGGGATTAAAGATTAAAGAGTACATTTAATGTGATGAGCAGTGAGTAATGTACAGAATTGTTGAATCATTATAGTGTACACCTGAAACTAGTATAACCCTGTACATTAATTATACTGGAATTAAATAAATAATTCTAATAAAAAAATAAAAATAAAAGATCATGCAAACCTACATCACTTAGATTTTCTGCTATGTTATATTCTACGAGTTTTATAGTTTTGCCTTTTTAACGGTAAAATACAAAACCAAAAAATTTACTATTTTAGCCATTTTTTAAAGATTTTTTTTAAAGATTTTATTTATTTATTTGATAGAGAGAGATCACCAGTAGGCAGACAGGCAGGCAGAGAGATGGGGGAAGCTCCCCACTGAACAGAGAACTCGATGTGGGGCTCGATCCCATGACCCTGAGATCATGACCTGAGCTGAAGGCAGAGGCTTAACCCACTGAGACACCCAGGCGCCCCCATTTTAGCCATTTTTAAGTGACTACTTTATTGGTATTAAGTGCATTCACACTGTTGTACAATCAACACTACTATCTATGTCTAGAACTTTTTCATTATCTCACACTGGACCTCTGTACCCATTAAACAAGAACTCCCCATTCCACCACTGTGAGCCCCTGCCAACCACTACTCTACCCTCTATCTCTATGAATTTGGCTATTCCAGATACCTCATATAAGTGCAATTATATAATATTTGGCCTTCTGTGTCTGGCTTATTTCATTTACCATGATTTCAAGGTTCACTCATGTTGTAGCATGTATCAGAATTTCATTCTTTTTTTATGTTATAATAATGTTTCATTGTATATACCACATTTTCTTTATCTACTCATCCATTAATTGTCATTTGGGTTATTTCTACTTTTTGGCTTTTGTGAATAAAGTTGCTTATGAACATGTGTGTACAAATATCTCTTTGAGTCCCTGCTTTCAATTCTTTTGAGTACATACCTAGGAGGGGAATTACTGGATTATATGCTCATTCTATTTTTAACTTTTTGGGGAACCATCATACTGACTCCACAGAGGCTGTACCACTTTACATTCCCAATAGCAATGCACAAGTTTTTCAATTTCTCCAAATCCTTGCCAACTCTTGTTATTTTCCTTTTGGAATAACAGCTAATCTAATGAATGTGAAATAGGATCCCATTGTGCTTCTGATTTGTATTTACCTAATTACCAGTGACACTGAGCATCTTTTCATGCGTCTATTGGCCATATTCTTTTGAGAAATGTCTATTCAAGTCATTCACTTACTTTAATTGGGTTATTTATTTTTGTGTTGTTGACTTGAAGGAGAATTCTTTATATATTCTTGATCTTATACCTTTTATGATATATCATTTAAAAATGTTTTCTTCCATTCCAGTGAGTAGCCTTTGCACTCTGTTGACAGTCTTTTGATGCAAAAAGGATTTTATGTTTGATGTAATTAAATTTACCCATTTTTATTTTGTTTCTGTGCTTTTGGTGTTACATCCAAGAAATCATTCCGTTGGAAATCAATCCAGTGCTTTTGGTGCTTTTAGTGTTACAGCAAAGAAATCATTCCATTGGAAATCAACCCAATGTCATAAAGTTTTTATCCTCTGTTTTCCTCTAAGAGATTTATAGTTGTAGCTCTTAACATTTAGGTCTTTGATCCATTTGAGTTAAATTTTGTGGACAGTATAAGGTAAGTGTCAAACTTCCTCTTTTTACGTGAGGAAATCCAGTTTTTATCCACCATTTGTTGAAAAAAAAAGTCATTTCCCTATTGAATGGTCTTGGACTCCTTGTCAAAAATAATTTGAACATATATATAAGAGTCTATTTCTGTGCTCAGTATTTTATTCCTTTGGTCTGTAGGTCTTTCCTAATGCCACGACCACACTATTTGATTACTGTAGCTTTACACTAAGTTTTGAAATCAGTAAATACAAGATCTCCAATTCTGTTCTTTTTTCAAGATGTTTTGGCTATTCAGGCTCCCTTGAGATCTCATATAAATCTCCAGATGTGTTTCTCTTCTTTGCAAAAAAAAAAAAAAATTATATATATATATATATATACATATATATATAGATAGATAGATAGATAGATAGATACACACACACACACACACATATAGTGGGATTTTGATAGGGATTGCACAGACTCTGCAGATTGCTTTGGGTAGTAATGACATTTAACAACATTAAGTCTTTCAACCTAATGAAGATGGGATGTCTTTCCACTTAGTTTTGTCTTTTTAAATTTCTTTCAGCGATGCTTTGTAGTTTCCACTGTACAAATCTTTTGCATCTTTGGTTAAGCTTATTCCGAAATATTACATTCTTTTTCATGCTATTTTAAATGGAACTGTTTTATTAAAAGCTATTTTGATTGCTGACCCTGCCCATCTATGAGCTTGCAGAGGCCTCATACAAGATCCTCAACAGCGCAGGGACAAATCCTGCCCAGTGCATCCACAGCAGGCAAAGTAGGTCATTGCAGTCAACTGAACTAAAGACAAATGCAGCTCAGGCACAACAGGAGGGTTTATGCAGCCCACATAGAAGACACCCCTGGAGCACCTGGTTCTGGTGATAAGGGAGCATTGTGCACCACAGGATTCCTTCTTCACAAGGCCACTACTTTCAAGACCAGGAGAAGTGGCTAACCTCCCAAATACACAGAAACAGACAGAGAGTCTGAGGAGACAAAGGAATATGTCCCAAATGAAAGAATAAGACAAAATCACAGAAAAGAGCTAAATGAAATGGAGATAAGCAATATGCCTGATAAAGAATTCAAAGTAATGATCATAAAGATACTGGACTTGAGAAAAGTATAAATGGTCCCAGTGAAAACTTCAACAGAGGTAGAAAATATAACATAGAACCAGTCAGAGATGAAGAATTCAGTAACTGAAATAAAAAATACACTAGTGGGAATAAACAGCAGATTATAGAATGCAGAGAAAATCAATGATTTAGAACATGGGTTAATGGAAAGCAATCAAGCTAAAAGGAAAACAAGAATTTTAAAAAATGACAATATGTTAAAGGACCTCAGCAATGTCATCAAATGTAATAACATTCACATTCTAGAGATTCCCAGAAAGAAAACAGAAAAAGGGTAGAAAATGTATTTGAAGATCTAATAGCTGAAAACCTTCCTAATCCAGAGAAAGAAACAGACATCCAAACCCAGGAAGCACAGAGAGATCCTAACAAGATTAATCTATCAGGGTCCATACCAAGACCTATAATAGTTAAAATAGCAAAAAAGTAATGATAGAGAATTTTAAAAGCAGTTAGAGAAAACAGTTACACAAATGGGAAACTCAACAAGACTATCAGATGATTTTTCAGCAGAAACTTTTCTACCCAGCAAGATTATCAATCAGAATAAAAGGAAAGATAAAGAGTTCCCAGACAAACAAAAGCTAAAGGAGTTCACAACCACAAAACCAGCCTTGCAAGAATCAATAAAGGGAATTCTATCAGGGGTGGGGGAAGGCCATAATTAGAAGTAAGACAATTATGAAAGGAAGAAGTTTCTCAGGTAATTGCAAATATATAATAAAGGTAGTAGACTAATCATTTATAAAACCAGTATGTAGATTAAAAACACAAAAGCAGTAAAATCAATTATATCTATAAAAATCAGTCAAGAGAATACAAAAATAAAAGAATATAAAATATGACATCACATATGTAAAATGTGGAGGGGTGAATAAAAATTTTGTGTTTTTAGAATGTGCTCAAACTTGAGCAACCATCAACTCACAATAGAATGCTATATACATAAGTTGCTCTATGTGAATCTAATGGTAACCACATATCAAAAACCTATAATAAGTACACAAGAAATAAAGAGAAAGGAATCCAAGCATAATACTAAAGAAAACCATCAAATCACGAGGGAAAAAGGCAAGAAAAGAAGAAAGGAACAAGGAAGAACCATAAAAACCACAACGGGGGTGTCTGATTCTCCCTCTCCCTCTTCCTGTTGCTACTTCTGCTTATGCTCTCTCTCTCTCACTATCCTTCTCTTTGTCAAATAAATAAATAAAATCTTTTAAAAATCCCACAATACAACAAGTAATATACTGGTAACAAATACACACCTATTAATTATTTTTAAAAAAGATTTTATTTATTTATTTGACAGAGAGCACAAGTAAGCAGAGCAGCAGGAAGAGGGAGAGAGAGAAGCAGGCTCTCTGCTAAGCAGGGAGCCTGATGCAGAGCTCTATCCCAGGACCCTGGAATCATGACCTGAGCCGAAGGCAGCCGCTTAACCAACTGAGCCACCCAGGCTCCCCAATAATTACTTTAAATGTAAAAGGTCTGGGGCACCTGGGTGGCTCAGTCAGTTAAGCATCTACCTTCAGCTAAGGTCATGATCCCAGGGTCCTAGGATCAAGCTCCACTTTTCTCTCTTCCTCTGTTTCCTGCTCCCCCTACTTGTGTGCTCTCTAATAAACAAATAAAATCCTTGAAAAAAAATTTTAAATCAATCAATCAATCAATGTGTATATGTATGTAAAAGGTCTAAATGCCCCAATAAAAAGATATAGGGTAGTGACAAAGATAAAAAAATACTTTTCGACATGCTGTACACAGACACTCACTTCAGACTTAAAGACACATGTCGACTAAAAGTGAAGGGCTGGAAAAGCATGTATCATGCAAATGCAAGCCCCCTCCCCCTGCCAAAAGAAAAGCCAAGGTAGCAATACTTATACCAGACAAAACAGACTTTAAAAGACACTAAAGTAGGAGATAAAGGAGGGCACTATATAATGATAAAGAGAAAAATATAATAAGAAGATATAACAATTGTAAATATCCATGCACCCAAAATAGGAGCACCTAAATACATAAATCAATTATTAACAGACATAAAGGGAGACATTAACAGTAATGCAATAATAGGGGATTTTAATTACCCCCCCAAACCAATGGATAGATATCTGGACAGAAAATCAACAAGGAAATAATGGCTTTAAACGACACATTAGACCAAATAGACCTAACAAATATATACAGAATATTCCATCAAAAAATATATATATACATTATTCTCAAGTGCACATAGAGCATTCTCCAGGATAGATCACATGTGAGGCCACAAAACAAGTAATAAATTCAAGATTAGCCAGTTGATGTGATTTACATTAAATGATTTTCAAATCTTGAACCAATACTCCATTCTTGTGATAAATACTACTTAGTCATGGTGTATTCTTTTTTTTTTTTTAAGATTTTTGTTCATTTATTTGACAGAGAGAGAGAGAGAGAGACCCCACAAGCAGGCAGAGCAGCAGGCAGAGAGAGAGGGAAGCAGGCCCCCCGCCGAGCAGAAAGCCTGATGCAGGGCTGTATCCCAGGAACTTGGGACCATGACCCGAGCGGAAGGCAGAGGCTCAACCCACTGAGCTGCCCAGGTGCCCCTCATGGTGTATTCTTATTTTTAAACATTGTTACATTTGATTTGCTAATATTTTGATGAGGAATTTTACAAATATGATCATGAAAAATATTGGTCTGTTGTTTTCTTTGTCACATAATGTCTTTGTCTGGTTTTGGTATTAGGGCAATGGAGGCCTTACAGAATGATTTAGGAAGTATTCCCTCTTTCCTTCTTTCTTTCTTTCTTTCTTTCTTTCTTTCTTTCTTTCTTTCTTTCTTTCCCCCCCCCCCCCGCTTTAGTAACAGGAACCCATAAATACACCTGCCTTAACTAAGCTCGGGATCCAAGTCCCTACTCTGCTGCGTCAGTATACTTGGGCCCAAGCTTCAGCTTGTCAAATAAACCCTCGTGTGATTACATCGGTGCTTGGCTCCTTGGTGGTCTCTCAGACGCAAAAACTTGGGCACAACAGAGATATTTAAAAATACTGATGCCTGGTTCTCACACCAGGATATACTGATTTGATTGTTTTGCATGCAACACATTAGGATTTCTTTTTTTTTTAATTTTTTAAATTTATTTTCAGCATAACAGTATTCATTGTTTTTGCACCACACCCAGTGCTCCATGCAATCCATGCCCTCTCCAATACCCACCACCTGGTTCCCCCAACCTGCCACCCCCCGTCCCTTCAAAACCCTCAGATTGTTTTTCAGAGTCCATAGTCTCTCATGGTTCACCTCCCCTTCCAATTTCCCTCAACTCCTTTCTCCTCTCTAACTCCCCTTGATTTCTTAAATCTCCCAGGCAATTCTCCTGTGCTGCAATGTTAGGGAAACTTTGGGCTGGAATAAAGGTCCAGGTTAGGAGTGGGAGCCATGGGCCTTTGGCCAATCTGAAGGACCATTTATCTTAATGAGGACAACATCCTAGATTACTGGTAAAGTGGATAAGTAGTACCCTGGGGCAAGTCTTAAACAATAGCCCAAGAGTTTGTAAAAAAAAAAAAAAAAAGTGCAGATGAGTTAATGGGGTCACATTCTGTCAAGCCAAATGCTAAGTACCAAAGACTTTTTCTTTATTTTAATTTATCACTTACTGGGTCAGAGTATCTGTGCTTACTAAAATCTATTTTAGAGCAAGGGGTGCAATGGGTAATTTAGCCAAAACAACAGTCTTAGTGGTTAAAGTAAGACATATCTATTTGTTCTCTGATTTCATATGTAGTAACCTCCAAGGATTATAGCAGGTACCATGTTAATATGTAGTAGGACCCCCAGGTATACCTATAATTTGAGTCTAGTATTATGTCCAATTGGTAGCAATTGGTAGATTTCAGCAGATGTTAAAATTAATTCAGAATCTATGCTGTAGAGATTCAAGAGCCAATAAATAGGTCTTTATCTCTTGCCATTTACATTATTTTAGTAAATTTTGGACTTTCAGTTGGGTCTAACTGTGGGTCTTTGTTTCAGGGTTTGTTTTTTTTTTCCTTTCCCCATGGCCAGGTTTGTTTGTTTGTTTTTTCCTTCATTTTCTTTCTTTCTCTTTCTCCCTTTTTTGATTGGCCACTAAATATAATTTGAGGGTGGAAGGGGCCCTCTCTACCCTATGCTTATTTATTAATTTCTTCCTCCAGAGTTTCAAATCAGTATCATGAGGCTTAGGGGCCACCCCCATGGCAATGGTTGCTTACAGGGTTTAAGGAAATTTGAATTAACTCCTTTGCTGTGCCACAGGGATGCCACAGGTGTTTTTCCCCGTAACCCTGAGGATCAGGATCTTTGTTGTGAAAGAAGCATAGGCAGCAGCGGCAGAAGAGTACTTACAGGTGCTGCTGTGCTGTCTGCTGTTAAGTATATGAATCACAGCACCCCAGCTCTTGGCTTTCTTTTCTCTATCTCTCTCGCTCCCTGTATACAATTTCTCTCAAAATATTTCACATTTCTAACTACAGAAAGTCATGGCTTTTAGTTTCTCTTTTGATCCAATTACCCATTGTATAGGTGGTTATGGGAAAAGTTCAGAAGCACAGCAGCTAGCCTTATAGGCAACCACCTTTTCCTCCAGGGAATACCAGTCATTCTCCCTAGGCTCTGGGTCCACATATGATAAGGTCATTTTGTCTATGGCCCATGTGGGAGTCATCAAACTCCATTATTGCCAGATTAGCCCTTTGGTATGCTGGTAATCAGCAACACTAAGCAAAATCCAGATACATGGGCGGGAGCTTGTACCAAATGCTCCTTCCCTTTTTCTTTAGTACCTGGCTGTAGACCTGCAACTGAAGTGTTATTCTTAATTCTTCCCAGGATAGTAGTCTCCTTTTCCACAAAACTCACAGAGGACCAACTCCGAACCTATCTCAGGGGTGCACAATCACAAACAATATCCACATGGCTACCCCCAAGCTGCGAGGGATGGTCACCAGGCTAGATGCAGTGACCACATTGTTCTAGCTGGACCCTTGGCGAGTGGGACTCAAGAGCCAAACATTTAAAGTTAGTTGTGTCTGCCTTTGCAAGTAGGAGACTCAGAGACCACCTGCCAAACACAGGCCAAACCCAACAACATGTCAAGCTGTGGTGCAATCAATTAACAACAATTCTTGTCTTGGGGATGAGAACATTTTAGGGTGGGAAGAGATGGCAATATTGACAAAGACAAAAAGGATACCCAAAACACGAGCCTGCAGCAATTGGTAGCTCTGTCTCAGGAGGCCTTTGCCATGTCGTCGACCCAGTTAGTTAGCCAAGAGGAGTTAAATAAAGCTGACCAGGTGTCCTTGGTCATGAATAGGCCACCTTGTCTATGACCCAAATATTTTAACTGCCTTCTATTCACCCCATTGGTGAGGGAGGAAATTCTGCCCAAGATGATAGGGACGGCCACATACGACATCTGACTCCAATACGGGACACACGAGACTGGCAGCAGTTTATTAATCACGCACACTCGCAGCTCAGGGTAGGACACGGCCTGGCTAGATGGGAGCTGCTCTCAGAACAGACTGAACAACTAGGGGCTCTATAAGGAAGGCCTTGCAGAAGCAAGAGGGTGAGGTTCCTGTGAGAGAATGTGGTTCCTGTGGGAGAATGTGACTGGCTTCTTTGATTCCATGAAGTGGCAGGAAAATGAAACCCACTACTGAGGGATGAGCCAGAACTGGGCCTGGTCCTCTTGAGTAGAGCTGATTGGCTAGGAGAGCCGGACTCCATAGTGCAAGCAGATAGGGTGGGGAACTTACGGTTGGGCCGTTTAAGTCCCTCCCTGTTACACCAGATGTCAATGCAGCATATAATGTTGAGCCTTAATTTTTGACCCAATATATCAACATTCATGGTGAGCAATAACGTAATTGAGGCCTATTATTTGACTGCCTATTACATGACAAGCATGTATCATAAGTGAAAAAAACTAAGATCCCTGCTCACAAAAAGTACCATCCAGTGGCACAATTCTTTTTGAACATTCCATTAGCACATCTATTGTTATTTGAGGAGAAATAAGAAAATATTGAAGCTATTTATCTTTTCTAATCTCTTAGCCAAGAGATTTCCCAAAGGTTTGCTAATAAGAGAACTTTCTTAAGATCCTAATTTTCCTTCATTTTTTGTTTCAGTCTTCTTGATAAAACAGCATGATAACCTGAAGTGAAAGCACAAACATCTAGAGTGGTCCCAAGGATGTTGATGAGATATACAGTCAGCACCCATTTCTGATCACTATGCTTAAAAAAAAAATACAAGGGTTTACCTCTTCTCCTCCAGATCCCAGTGAAATGATGGAAGAAATATACAAAGAAAAATAGATTTGAAGCAACACTAATTATCCTGGGAACTGAGTGGGACTGTTGCTATTGACACATCAGTGAAAACAGTGAGAATTTGCTACAAAATGTGAAGCTGCTAGAAAGACATTAGTGGTGAAATAAAAAGAGCAGAGTCTCCTGTCTTTAAAAAAGTGAGTTTCTCTTAGAACCACAGGCTGACTCCAAGTGGATGGAGTAGAGGCGGGAGGGTGGTGGGTAGGAGACCAGGAGCAAGGGAATTCAGTAAGGCACTGTAGAACCTCAGAGGTTGTCGGCCACTGCGACCAAGTTCTGTGAAATGGAGATCTAACCCAGAAGAACAAGGGCAGTTCCCAGGAAATTTACAGCTAGCAAAGATAAAGTACCAGACACAAAAAGAAATTCCACAGAAACTGCCCTTGCCACGTCTTCCCTGACCACATCTTCCACAAAATCCCTGGAAGTACATCTCCAGGTCCCAGAAAGTACATTCACTGCTTCTTACATAACTAGTTTTTAAGAGGTACAAAGATAATTTGTGGTAAACCATCCTGTAAAAGCAATCAAATGATTACTTCAATCTAAAATATCTAACTCAAGTGCTACTGAATTAGGACTAAAGCTCTCATGAGGAATGAATGTAAGCTTGTTTCTCATATAAAAAAAATCCACTTATGCATATATTTATCAATTAGGATTGTGTTCTCCGTAAATAACAAAACAAAACAGAACAAAACAAAACCCTGTAACGGGGGCTTTAAACAAACCTAGGGAGTAAGCCATCAATACTGCTTAGCATCTGAATGAAACCAGCAGACACTCATACCTCTCTACTCAGCTGTGCTTGATATACAGGTCTTCCTCCTTATGCTTTTCACCTCATGGTCCCAAGATAGCTGCTGCACCTCTGAATCTCAGTGTGTACTTTAGGCAGGAAAAGAAAGGAACAGAAGAAGGTTTAGTGCCTGGATCAGAAAAGCAGAGGCTTTGCCAGAAACTTCCACATATGTGCTTATGTTGTCCTGGCCAGAACTGTGACACATGGACTCTGCTACCAGCAAGAAACTTGGGAAATCATTTCTACAACGCACGGCCTAAGAGAATCAATCTATAGATTCACTTATCCCTTTGTACCTAAAATGACTGTTTTAAAGGCATGTTTAAAGGCGTATCTATTAACCTTCACCATGCAGATTAATTCCAACTGGGGCTGGATACAGTAGAAGCAAAGAAAGGGAGCTTTGGAACCCAGTAAACATGGGTAGGAATCATTGCTCCAGCATTTACCAGACATGTATATGGCATATATTTGGTTTTTCTCTTTTAAAAGGTTACTTTGTGGGGTGCCTGAGTCAGTGGGTTAAGCCTCTGCCTTTGGCTCAGGTCAGGATCTCAGGGTCCTGGGATCGAGCCCCACATCAGGGTCTCTGTTCAGTCGGGAGCCTGCTTCCCACCGCCTCTCTGCCTGCCTCTCTGCCTGCTTGTGATCTCTGTCAAATAAATAAAATCTTTTAAAAGGTTTTTTTGGGTTCTGTTGTTGTTTGTTTTAACAACATGAAATGCCTTTTAGTTGTGCCTACAAAGCCTATGAACCCTGCACTTGTCTGTTACTCTTAACAGTAGGGTAAGCCCACATCTGGCACATGTGCTAAACAGCTGAACAAGTATTTGAGTACTCACAACTTGCTTTTTCTCTCTATAAAATGGGAAAATGGCCATTTCATAGGACGGCTAGGAGGAGTCTATAAGACTATGTAGGCAGGGCCGCCTGGGTGGCTCAGTGGGTTGGGCCTCTGCCGCCGGCTCAGGTGGTGATCTCAGGGTCCTGGGATCTAGCCCCGCATCCGGCTCACTGCTCGGCAGGGAGTCTGCTTCCCCCACTCTCTGCCTGCTTCTCTGCCTACTTGTGATCTCTCTGTCAAATAAATCAATCTTAAAAAAAAAAAAAAAAAAGACTACAGGGGTAGAGTAAAAATCCCCTTGTTGACTGAAAGAAAACCAACATTAAAGCAGGCTGCTAAATGCTTTTGTCTGTTGTTCTACTGAGGACTATAGCCAAGGATACAGTCTTTCCAACTGCTCTGCAGAATTGCCCTGAAGCTTATTAGAGACAGGGGATTATGTATGCAAAAGAAAGGGGTATGCGTGCCTGGAAGCAGTTCTCCAAGTCACAAGCACAAAGACAAGTCACAAGGTATAATTTGCTATGGTTGTAATAATTAAGGTTTTCTGATTTCCACACAGACATGTGAAAGACCCTTAGGTCATCTCAATATATGTTCCTATCATATCTGATTGTTTAAAAATTTTGTTTGCATGTCCCTGCTTCACTGGTTTTCTGGTTCTTCCTGTATTTGATTTCTCCTGGAGGTCATTTGAGATGGTCACAGGAGGTTGATTATCAGTCTCCTACTGTAGTCTTAGTGCACACCACCTACTGCCTCCCAGAAACTTATATTTTACACAAGCGATTACTTTGGAGGGCAGCCTTGCAAATTGATTATTTTTTGCAATGACTATAAACCCACAAAAAAACCCCTTCAAACCTCAGTTTTAAGAAGCCTCTCCCAAACTGCTTATCTTAGCAAAAACCTGTGTAAAAGCACTACCTCTGACCCTCTCATTGCTTTGGTCAGGGTTGTTTTTTTTCGTTTTGTTTTTCTTTTCTTTTGTTATTATTGTTGTTTTAATTACGCAATGCTTAGTATTTGGGTACTGTTGCAATTAGCAGCATTCTAGAAATCAGAATTATTCTAGCCCATGTTGTACTTGTGATTGTTCAGTTATTACTTTAACCAAAGCTACCCTAACTTCCAACATGTCTCTAATTTACCTGGTAGAACTGAGGTAATCTGCATATATTATGAACACAAGCAAAAAAATATTGAAAAAATGGACTTATTTACACTTAAAAGTTAATGTCCATCTAGAAAGATTGTTCAATGACCATATTATCTCAAACTGTTAAATCAGGAGCTGTTAAAAATTAGCTCACTAAATACAGTAAACACAGAATATAGTAAAAAATAAATAAATAAATAAACATGATGTCTGTCTGTGCTGTAGCCTGTATTACCAAAATATCCTTTCTAAAATTGTGGGGTCTTTTGTGGGGGGGGGGGGTGTTGTTTCTGTGTGTGTGTGTGTGTGTGTGTGTGTTCTCTCCAAACTCGAGGGATATAGAAACAATACAACCTAAAATTAAGATTTTCAAAAAACTGGTTATAATCAAACTATCTCCCAGATAGTTTGGGAGATAGTAGAGAAAATCAGTAGAGAAAGTGCACTGTAACTTAAGATATTGTACAAGCTTAAAGTGATGCATTGAGAATTTTAACATTTTTACCAGGATTTATATAAAAGTCATCAGTTCTCTCTCTTGTTAATTTATCCATTCATTCATTATATCTTTATGGGTTGATATACCAGACACTATACTAATTAACTTATTTAGATTAGATTATGCAACAAATGTTCATGATGGAAAACTGAATTTGATATAATATGGGTGATTTCAATTTTATTTTTCTTGATATAATTTAGTGTAAGGGCAATGCCTAACTTTATAAAAAAGGAAAACTTCAAATATTGACTAACTTTACCTAAGTATACAAAATAGTTTAAGGGAAAAAAAGAAAAAATATATATATACAACTGTAAAGGGTCCAAGAACAGAAAGATGGGTAAAGGGAGGAAAGTTGTTAAAGGTGAAAGGCAGGGAGATAAGGGGGGGGGAACAGGAGTGGGGGGGGAGAATTCCAAGGAGGTGGGTGGAGAAAGGGGTGGAGCTTGGGCAATTGACTCGGGTCTAAGTGGTCGCCCAAGGGCTATAAAAGCTTGGTGAAAGGTGGTTAGGACTGCAGCCTGAAGTCCAGGATTGGAACACAGGCAGAGATTGGTGGACAACCGGGGCTTCAGTCCTACAGGAAACAACGCCAAGAACAGAAGCGATCTGGGCCAACATGCCGCACCTGCACTTGTCCCACCTGCTAAAAGTCTGGCTTTTACTACTGAGCCAGCTTCCCAGAGGGATCCCAGCCCAGAACGATGACAAGATAATTAAGGCTTGCAGCCGCGAGTTAGTCCGCCTACGTATCCGGATCTGCGGCTCTGTCTCCTGGGGGGAAAGGGCTCACCAGCAAGTGCGGGAACCTCGGCAGGCATCAGAACCACTTGCAGGTGAGCGCCCCTGTCCCCCCACCCCCCACCGCCTGCGTACTTCCAATTACTGGTTGAGGGCGGGCCACCAACCATTTAGAAAGGCACCGGCACTCCCTGGCTCCAGAGCGCTTGGGCTTCCCGCGCTTGGCCCTGACTCAGGCTGTGATGCCTAAAAGTTTGTGGAGTTTACCCTTGTAATCGCTTTTCTAGTAAGTTCTCACCGAGGAGCTCACCAGAGGGAGAATAAGCAGCGGGAACAACCAAGGCCTCTCCTGAGGGGCACTTGGAGCCCTTCACCTCCTGGCAATCTGATGATCTGGTTGGGGAGGGGGGGGGGCACAGAGGATATTGGTTGCCCAAAGAAGGGTTCGAGGTGGGATCCATTCAGGTTGGACCCGAGTCAAGTCCATGGGCCTGGGAGAGGGCATGCTGGGGGCCTGGAGCAACTGGACAGAACATCTCAACTTGAGGATTGGAGGCAGTCAAGTGTGCACTGGTTTGAGTGCCAGAGGGCATGGGGCAGAACTTCGAGACCACTGAGAGGCTCCTGCAGTGGTAAACAGGAAGGGGCTCACTAATGACTCTACTCCTTTGCAAAAAGGTTGCGCTGTGGCCCACACCATCGAAAATTTCCTTTTAATTTTATTTGTAAAGGTCACCAAAGGGGAGAGCCTAGCCTCCCACCCTCTTTGCCCTGGACCTTTAAGTTCATTTGTGCAGTAAGGGATTGAAGAAAGAAAAGGGCCTAATCTACAGGAGAAACTGAAGAGGATTTAGAGTCAAGGAAAGTTTGCCCAAGGGAAGTTTTCAGCTGAAAACCTGATTGATGCTTCTTCAAGCATTTGGAAGCTGCAGTAGATTTTCTTTAAAAGCAAGCCTCCAGAATTGAGGACAGCTAAAATCTGAAATGGTTTAAAAAACAAAACAAAAACAACTTCATTAGTAATCAACTATTTATAAAGATAAACTGGAAGTTAAGTTTAAGTAGCAATGCAAACTTTCACAAACTATTCTAAGCAGTGTAATGGGTCATATTAAATTCAGAAAATGCAAGCTCAATTATGAATAACTTAGTATTCTATATTTCACAACGTATATTCAGTTTATGATAAATCACAACTATATTTTATAGCCTATCCTGTATACAAGTGACTCTCAGATAAAATTATTGTGCACACTAACCATAATTTGCTTCTCTTTTATGGGATTTAAAACATTATAAAACTATTCACTTTGCTTTTCTATACTGTTGGTCAGAGACTGATTTATTTAATGCAAGTTCTTAACAGAATTCTTATATATTATTATAAGAAGAGTACTACAAAGTTCAGGGATTTACTGATTCAAAGTTGGGACAACCAGATTGCATTGTGTTGCCTTTGTTAATTCACTTTTTCTGAATAAATAAAATATGCTCATATTAAAGACTAAAACAGATATATAAATATAAGAAAAATGGATATTACAGGCTTTGAAAAAATATGTGAATTTAGTGAGAAAATTTAAAAAATCTGTTTTAATGAGGAATTGGAAAGCAATGTTAATGAGATAATGTAGGGGCACCTGGATTGCTCAGTGGGTAGAGCATGTGACTCTTGATCTCAGGGTTGTATGTTTGAGCCCCACTTGGTTGCAGAGATTACTTTATAAATAAAACCTTAAAAAATTTTTTTTGGAGATACGTATGTATATCTCATGACTTTCACTTAACGTATTGTGAGCAGTTTCTCACATTGTTAGTCTCCAAAAATAGAATTTAAAACTTCTTCATAGTATTCTATATCATAAATCTACCATATATATATTTAACCATTTTTAGTGGACATAACAGATTTTAACCATTCTTAGTGGACATTTAGGTTGTTTCCAAATTGTTGCTTAAAAATGATTTTCTGAGCACATTTATATATAGCTATTTAGCCAGATTTCTATTTCTGTAGGAATGTTGTGATTTCAAAGTATTTTCAAAGAACTCTCTTAATTGCTACCCACTACATAATTTAATTGGAAATAACCTAACATGATATTGCCTGCAAGTGAAGATCAAGAAAAATGTTTAAACTACTAGTTAAGGATTTTTTGGAAGTATATGTCAATAATTTGGAATTCATGAGTTTAAAACCTCTATTGTTAGTTTTGTTTTCATATTATTAAATTGTTAACTAGCCATTTTCTCCTACAATGTGTGCATAAATAACACTTATTTGAACCCCTTTTAAAAAATAAGAGACAGATATTTTTAACTAAAGGAGGTCTCTGGTAGTGAAATTTTAGTCCAAAATACAGTGGTTAAGAGATGTTTGTGTGATTTCAAGTCGATTGGGATATTATCTTTTATTTAGACTTGAGAAGGTAAAGCTGCTGTTGATTGCAAAATGTTTCAAGCTAAGTTAAAAAAATACTTTTAATAAAAGTGCAACACAAGCAACAAAAGCAAAAGTAGAAAAGTGGAACTACATCAAACTAAAAACTTCTGCAGAGCAGAGGAAATAATCAGAATGAAAAGGCAGGCTCTGGGATAGGAGAAAACATTTGCATATCCTATATCTGCTAAGGGTTTAATTTCCAACATATATAAGGAACTCCTACAACTCAATAGCAAAAAAGGTAGTAACCCAGTTAAAAAATGGGCTGAAGACTTGAATAGACATTTTTGCATAGAAGACCTGCAATGGCCAACAGGTATAAGAAAAGAAGCTCTATGCCATTAATCATCAGGGAAATGGAAATCAAAACCACAATGGTAGGGGCGCCTGGGTGGCTCAGTGGTTAAGCCTCTGTCTTCGGCTGGGGTCATGATCTCAGGGTCCTAGGATTGAGCCCTGCATGGGGATCTCTGCTCAGCGGAGAGCCTGTTCCCACCCCCCCCGCCCCGCCTTTCTCTCTGCCTGCCTCTCTGCCTACTTGTGATCTCTCTCTCTCTCTGTCGAATAAATAAATAAAATCTTTGGGGGAAAAAAAACACACCACAATGGTATCAATTCATAGCTGTCAGGATAGTTATTATTTAAAAAAAAAAAAAAAGAGAGACACGGGTACCCGGGTGGCTCAAGGCAGTTAAGTAACCCACTTTTGACTTTGGCTCAGGTCATGATCTCAGGGTTGTGAGATCAGCCTCCATGCTAGGCATGGAGTCTGCTTGAGATTCTCTCCCTGCTTCTCCATGCCTTAAAAAAAAGCCAAGTGTTGTTCAGGATGTGGAAAAATTAGAACCCTTCTATACTGTTGGTGGGGAGGCAAAGCAAAATGGTGCAGCACTGTAGGAAACACTATGGCGATTGCTCAAAAAAAAAAAAGAAAATAGAATTACCATATGATCAAGCAATCCCACTTCTGCATCTGAAATAAACGAAATCACGATCTTGAGATATTGCCACTCCCACATTCATTGCAACACTATTCACAATAGCCAAGATGTCAAAACACCTTATATGTCCATCTACAGATGAAAAAGAATGCCAAAAAACACAGCCTCTGAATAAACACAAAAGAAGCTACAAATGTTTTGCCTAATTAATTAACTGGCTTTAAGTACATGGAAAGTTACTATTAGCTTTTCTGTGCATTCAATAAGGCCCCAACTATAGGAAATTTAAATTAGAGCAGAGGGAATTTTTTGAAGAGGCTGAATTAAACTTAGGATATCTTACTGAAAGAAAATGCAAAAACTTCTGACAACTAAAAATGGTATAAATTCTCATCTGTCAGTTTAGAACTTGAATGAGAAAGAGCATTAGGAGGAAAGATAAAATATTAGCTTATTGTTTTATTTGAAGTAAATACTCTGGGAAAAATGAACTGTTAAATAGATGTGTGAGGGATGTCAAAGACTGGTTATCTCCCGACATTTAGATCAGAGCAGTTGAAGATTCTGCCTTTTAAACTTTACCCTGAAGCAGTAATTTGCCACCATGGAATATTAGATAGGATTACTATAAGAACTCAAATTAGTAACAGAAGAAAATTATCCAGTAAGAAAAATTCATCTGTGGTCAAACTGAGTGTTTTCAATGACCAAGATGTCTTCAGAAATCAGGAAGAGTCAAAACTGCCATAATGAAAGCATTAAGGGGACATAAATATGACAGAAGGTCTGTGGAATAAAGCAGAATCTTGGTGATGCTACAGTAATTAAAGCCACCCAACTATAATACTCTAAGCGGTTTAATCAGGATATTTGTTGATTCTGTCCTGATGTTTAATTCTATTAAGGCAATGATTTTTTTTATGTCTATGCAAAATTTTATTGTTTTCCCGATGTTCCTTGATCAGAGTATTTTTCTCTCTTCCCATTCCCCTTTTAGAAGTCCTGCCATCCTCCATCATCCATACGAAAACCTTAAATACAACGGTGGAACACATTCCTAACTTGTCACAGGAGCTGAAGGCAGCACTGTCTGACAGGCAGCCATCAATAAGAGAGCTACGACTTGATATGGAAAGTTCAAATCTTAATTTGGAAGAATTGAAGAAAGCTGTTCTTAGTGGACAAAATGAAGCTGAAGACAAACGTCTTTCGGAATTAGAAAACTCAGGCTTAGATAAACATTCCCGAAAAAAGAGACAGTCCTATGTACACTTAAGTGATAAGTGTTGTAATTTAGGTTGTACCAGAAAAGAGCTTGCTGCACTATGCTGAGATGAAAGTATTGTGTATTTCATCTAGTATTTACATGATTCTTGATGACACATTCAGTGATGCCTCTGTCACCCCACTGATTATTAAAATATGAGAAATCATCACGTAATGTTTGGGCTTTTCATTTGGTGTGTAACAAAATATTCCTCACCTTATTATAGTTTCTGCTAATAATACTTTTTATTCCAAAAAATAGTTTTGCCTTATTAATGGTATAATTGCTATTACATTTTTAATGTTGTTAACTTAAAGTGACAGTCTTTATCATTGTGACTACACACAATAACTCAAAAAAATTTGATAGCTTAGTAAAACATTTTGCTTTGCACTAGTGAGAAAGGATAAGTCTATCTTTAAAATTTGTATTTGATAAATTATAACCTGTCACCTGCTCTTTTTCATCCAGACCGAATGCCCAAATGTTCTTTCACTACTTAATATTAAACACATTAATATCAAGAGATAAAAATAAATAACTTACATAATGCCTAACACCAGGTACACAAAATGGATCAAAATGTTTTTATTGAAATTAATTCATACTGGATATATCAAAAGTCACAAAACTTGGACTTTTCTAATAGATTTTAAAAGATTTTGTGCCTTATTGGAGTATTAATTGCAAATAACCAGATTGGACACTAAATCCATTTAATTGAGTTGGGGCCATATAAACTCAAGTATTTTTCAAACTAGGGCTCTTCTCCTAATCCTACCAACTAAGACACTAACAGCAAATTATGTTTTTTTAAGGAGAAAAATGAATAGATATTTAGAAGAGAATAAACAATTGCCATATATTACAGAAGAACTGATGTAGCAAGGAAACAAACTTTGTTTACTATTTGAGAATTTACAAACCATTTCTATAATAAAATAATTACGAGATGATACGAAAACTTGTGAGAACAGTAAATTAACAAGTATCTTAGTATTTAGCCAGTTCCTTTGACTTACATACACATACATTTCTAGGCAGCACTTACAGAAAACGTAAATAGCAAGTTAATCTCTATCAAATATCTATAAATAGGATTTTCAAAATTTTCCAATTTCACATCTCCATAATGGTTTATTATAAATAATATATAATAATGGTTATATGTTATATATAGAATTATATATAACAATAATTATGTAATTATATAATTATATAATATATATTCTATAATTATAATGTTTATTATTATCTCAGGTTTATTAAGTCCTAACCAAGGCCACCTTGTAAAAAACTTCATACATTGCTGCAGAACCTCACAGGCCATAAGCCACCTTGGACAAAGCCAAGAAGAATGCTATCTGAAATGCAAAGTCCAGCAAAGGAGAATAAGAGCTGTACCTAGGAAATTTATAGCCCTAGCAGAAAGAAGAGGCATTTCCAGACACATAAGGCATTTCCCCAGATCCTACCCTGACCCATATCCCTCATATGCACCTTCAAAAAAGCCCACGAGGCAGGGTTCATGGTCCCAGAATCTACATTCGCTACCTCTGATGATACGACCACGTTTTAAGTGGTACAAAGACAATCTATGGCTAACCACCTATTATACACTCTCAAATATCAGTTAACATCTTTAAGATACCTAATTCTGTGTTACCAAAGTCATCCTAAAATTCTCATGAGAAACTGTATGCTTAATTTATTTCTCATATAAAAAAATTTACACTTTGTATATGTGTATCAATTAGGATCGTGTTCTCTGTAAATAACAAAACCCTACAATGGTGGCTTTAAAGAAACCTATGGACTAAATATCCAACCCTGAATGATACCAGCAGGCTCCTCACACATTTCCAGTCAGCTATGCTTAGTATACAGCTTTCTTTAAGCTTCCCACCTCATGGTCCCAAGACAGCTGCTGCATCTCTGGATCTCAGTGTGTACTTTAGGAAGGAAAAGAAAGGAACAGAAGAAGGCTTAATGTCTGGATCAGAAAAGCAAAAGCTTTACTTGAAATTTCTCCATGTGTGCTTATGTTGTCCTGGCCAGAACTGTGACACATGGACCCTGCTACCAGCAAGAGACTTGGGAAATCATTTCTAGATTCACTTCTAGCCTAGAGAGTTGAAGTAAGCAAGGGAGAAGGGTCTAGAAAGAAGACTGAAATAAACTATACCTTCACTCATGTTTGCTGCTCTTATACCTACAATGACTGTTTCAAAGACATTAATCTTTATTAGCCTTCACTATCAAGATTAACTCCATAATGATGTACTATACATTGGCTAATTAAATTCTAAAAAAGATTAACTCCAACTGAAGTTGAATCCAAGGGATATCACAGGAAAAAGAAGTCTTTGGAATCCAGTAGACACAGGTAAGAACTACATTCCAGCACTTAGCAGCTATCTGCATGGGCACATTTATTTTTTGTCTTCAAAAAAGTGTCTTTGTTTCTTTTGTTTTGACTGAAAACATTTACTTATATTTTTAATTAATCAACATTAATTTTTTTGGTAAAGATTTTATTTATTTATTTGACAGAGATCACAAGTAGGCAGAGAGGCAGGCAGAGAGAGGAGGAAGTAGGCTCCCTGCTGAGCAGAGAGCCTGATGCGGGGCTCAATCCCAGGACCCTGAGATCATGACCTGAGCCGAAGGCAGAGGCTTTAACCCACTGAGCCACCCAGGTGCCCCTCAACATTAATTTTTAAAGCAGTTTTCATTCTAATTTTAGTATATGTGGTATACCAGAGAGAATACAAAGCAGTTTTCAGTTTACAGAAAAATACAACAAAAAGTACAGAGTTCTCATTAACCCCCTTGCTCACAAAAAGTTTCTCCTATCATTAACATCTTGCATTAGTGTGGTTCAGCTGCATCCCCTGATGAACCAATAAATACATATTATTATAATTATTATTTATTATTATGAAAGTCTGCAGTTAGGTTTCATTCTTTGTGTTGTACATTCTATGTTTTTTAAAATTAACTTTTTACATCAGTGTTAGGTTCACAGCAAATTTGAGTGGAAAGTACAGAAAGTTCTCACAGATTCCCTTTCCTCTATGAACCTCACTCACCATTTGTACATTTGTTATACATGGGACATTTATTATGATTGATGAGCCATCACTGGCATATCATTGTCAAGCAAAGCCCACAGTCTACTTTGTGGTTCTAGGGTTGTATATTCTAGGGTTTTGACAAATCTATATAACATGTGCCCATCCTAACAGCGTCGTACACAACAGTTTCCTTGCCTTAAAAATCCCTTGTGCTACATCTATTCCCCTCATGTCCCTGGCAACCAACCAATAAGCTTTCTACTTTCTCCTTAATACTTTCTACTTTCTCCACAGTTCTGCCTTTCTAGAAACTCATACAGTTATCACACAGCTTTTTCAGATCATCTTCTTTTACTAAGTAATACACTTTTAAGATTCCTCCATGTCTTTTCAAGGCTCAACGGCCCACTTCTTGAGACCACTTAATAATATTCTGTTGTATAGATGTAGCACAGTTTATCCATTCACCCATTTAAGGACATCTTGGTTGCATCCAAGATTTGGCAATTATGAATAAAGATGCTATAAATATTTGTGTGTAGGTTTTTGTGTGGACATGTTTTCGACTCCCTTGGGCAAATACCAAGGAACACAATTACCAGATCATATGCTAAGAATACGTACCTTTGAAAAAAACTGATAAACTGTTCCTCAAAGTGGCTATCCCATTTTGCATTCCCACCAGCAATGAATGAGGAGTCCTACTAACTACATATCCTCACCAGCATTTGATATTGTCAGTGTTCTGGATTTTGGCCATTCTAATAGGTGTGCAACAGTATCTCATTGTTTTAACTTGCAATTCCCTACTGATATATGATGCTGAGCATCTTTTCATATCCATCTTATTAGCCATCAGTATATCTTATTTGATATGATGTTCTGTATGTTCATATCTTTTGTTAATTTCTTAATCAGTCTCTTTGTTTTCTCATTGTTGAATTTTAACGGTTCTTGTATACTTTGGATATCAGTCATTTATCAGAAACATGTTTATACGTCTGTAGCTTGTTGTTTCATTTTCCAATGAGTGTCTTTCACAGAGAAGAAGGCTCACGTTTTAATAAAGTCCAATGTACCAATTTTTATTTTCATGAATCATGATTTAGCATTATATCTAAAAGTTCACTGATGATTCACTCACATGCAGAATTTAAATAACAAAACAAATGAAGGAAAAAGAGACAAACAAAAAAACAGGCTTCTAACTATAAAGAACAAACTGATGGTTACCAAAGGGGAAGTGGTTGGAAGGGTGGGGGAAATAGGTGATGGGGATTAAAGATTAAAGAGTACATTTAATGTGATGAGCAGTGAGTAATGTACAGAATTGTTGAATCATTATAGTGTACACCTGAAACTAGTATAACCCTGTACATTAATTATACTGGAATTAAATAAATAATTCTAATAAAAAAATAAAAATAAAAGATCATGCAAACCTACATCACTTAGATTTTCTGCTATGTTATATTCTACGAGTTTTATAGTTTTGCCTTTTTAACGGTAAAATACAAAACCAAAAAATTTACTATTTTAGCCATTTTTTAAAGATTTTTTTTAAAGATTTTATTTATTTATTTGATAGAGAGAGATCACCAGTAGGCAGACAGGCAGGCAGAGAGATGGGGGAAGCTCCCCACTGAACAGAGAACTCGATGTGGGGCTCGATCCCATGACCCTGAGATCATGACCTGAGCTGAAGGCAGAGGCTTAACCCACTGAGACACCCAGGCGCCCCCATTTTAGCCATTTTTAAGTGACTACTTTATTGGTATTAAGTGCATTCACACTGTTGTACAATCAACACTACTATCTATGTCTAGAACTTTTTCATTATCTCACACTGGACCTCTGTACCCATTAAACAAGAACTCCCCATTCCACCACTGTGAGCCCCTGCCAACCACTACTCTACCCTCTATCTCTATGAATTTGGCTATTCCAGATACCTCATATAAGTGCAATTATATAATATTTGGCCTTCTGTGTCTGGCTTATTTCATTTACCATGATTTCAAGGTTCACTCATGTTGTAGCATGTATCAGAATTTCATTCTTTTTTTATGTTATAATAATGTTTCATTGTATATACCACATTTTCTTTATCTACTCATCCATTAATTGTCATTTGGGTTATTTCTACTTTTTGGCTTTTGTGAATAAAGTTGCTTATGAACATGTGTGTACAAATATCTCTTTGAGTCCCTGCTTTCAATTCTTTTGAGTACATACCTAGGAGGGGAATTACTGGATTATATGCTCATTCTATTTTTAACTTTTTGGGGAACCATCATACTGACTCCACAGAGGCTGTACCACTTTACATTCCCAATAGCAATGCACAAGTTTTTCAATTTCTCCAAATCCTTGCCAACTCTTGTTATTTTCCTTTTGGAATAACAGCTAATCTAATGAATGTGAAATAGGATCCCATTGTGCTTCTGATTTGTATTTACCTAATTACCAGTGACACTGAGCATCTTTTCATGCGTCTATTGGCCATATTCTTTTGAGAAATGTCTATTCAAGTCATTCACTTACTTTAATTGGGTTATTTATTTTTGTGTTGTTGACTTGAAGGAGAATTCTTTATATATTCTTGATCTTATACCTTTTATGATATATCATTTAAAAATGTTTTCTTCCATTCCAGTGAGTAGCCTTTGCACTCTGTTGACAGTCTTTTGATGCAAAAAGGATTTTATGTTTGATGTAATTAAATTTACCCATTTTTATTTTGTTTCTGTGCTTTTGGTGTTACATCCAAGAAATCATTCCGTTGGAAATCAATCCAGTGCTTTTGGTGCTTTTAGTGTTACAGCAAAGAAATCATTCCATTGGAAATCAACCCAATGTCATAAAGTTTTTATCCTCTGTTTTCCTCTAAGAGATTTATAGTTGTAGCTCTTAACATTTAGGTCTTTGATCCATTTGAGTTAAATTTTGTGGACAGTATAAGGTAAGTGTCAAACTTCCTCTTTTTACGTGAGGAAATCCAGTTTTTATCCACCATTTGTTGAAAAAAAAAGTCATTTCCCTATTGAATGGTCTTGGACTCCTTGTCAAAAATAATTTGAACATATATATAAGAGTCTATTTCTGTGCTCAGTATTTTATTCCTTTGGTCTGTAGGTCTTTCCTAATGCCACGACCACACTATTTGATTACTGTAGCTTTACACTAAGTTTTGAAATCAGTAAATACAAGATCTCCAATTCTGTTCTTTTTTCAAGATGTTTTGGCTATTCAGGCTCCCTTGAGATCTCATATAAATCTCCAGATGTGTTTCTCTTCTTTGCAAAAAAAAAAAAAAATTATATATATATATATATATACATATATATATAGATAGATAGATAGATAGATAGATACACACACACACACACACATATAGTGGGATTTTGATAGGGATTGCACAGACTCTGCAGATTGCTTTGGGTAGTAATGACATTTAACAACATTAAGTCTTTCAACCTAATGAAGATGGGATGTCTTTCCACTTAGTTTTGTCTTTTTAAATTTCTTTCAGCGATGCTTTGTAGTTTCCACTGTACAAATCTTTTGCATCTTTGGTTAAGCTTATTCCGAAATATTACATTCTTTTTCATGCTATTTTAAATGGAACTGTTTTATTAAAAGCTATTTTGATTGCTGACCCTGCCCATCTATGAGCTTGCAGAGGCCTCATACAAGATCCTCAACAGCGCAGGGACAAATCCTGCCCAGTGCATCCACAGCAGGCAAAGTAGGTCATTGCAGTCAACTGAACTAAAGACAAATGCAGCTCAGGCACAACAGGAGGGTTTATGCAGCCCACATAGAAGACACCCCTGGAGCACCTGGTTCTGGTGATAAGGGAGCATTGTGCACCACAGGATTCCTTCTTCACAAGGCCACTACTTTCAAGACCAGGAGAAGTGGCTAACCTCCCAAATACACAGAAACAGACAGAGAGTCTGAGGAGACAAAGGAATATGTCCCAAATGAAAGAATAAGACAAAATCACAGAAAAGAGCTAAATGAAATGGAGATAAGCAATATGCCTGATAAAGAATTCAAAGTAATGATCATAAAGATACTGGACTTGAGAAAAGTATAAATGGTCCCAGTGAAAACTTCAACAGAGGTAGAAAATATAACATAGAACCAGTCAGAGATGAAGAATTCAGTAACTGAAATAAAAAATACACTAGTGGGAATAAACAGCAGATTATAGAATGCAGAGAAAATCAATGATTTAGAACATGGGTTAATGGAAAGCAATCAAGCTAAAAGGAAAACAAGAATTTTAAAAAATGACAATATGTTAAAGGACCTCAGCAATGTCATCAAATGTAATAACATTCACATTCTAGAGATTCCCAGAAAGAAAACAGAAAAAGGGTAGAAAATGTATTTGAAGATCTAATAGCTGAAAACCTTCCTAATCCAGAGAAAGAAACAGACATCCAAACCCAGGAAGCACAGAGAGATCCTAACAAGATTAATCTATCAGGGTCCATACCAAGACCTATAATAGTTAAAATAGCAAAAAAGTAATGATAGAGAATTTTAAAAGCAGTTAGAGAAAACAGTTACACAAATGGGAAACTCAACAAGACTATCAGATGATTTTTCAGCAGAAACTTTTCTACCCAGCAAGATTATCAATCAGAATAAAAGGAAAGATAAAGAGTTCCCAGACAAACAAAAGCTAAAGGAGTTCACAACCACAAAACCAGCCTTGCAAGAATCAATAAAGGGAATTCTATCAGGGGTGGGGGAAGGCCATAATTAGAAGTAAGACAATTATGAAAGGAAGAAGTTTCTCAGGTAATTGCAAATATATAATAAAGGTAGTAGACTAATCATTTATAAAACCAGTATGTAGATTAAAAACACAAAAGCAGTAAAATCAATTATATCTATAAAAATCAGTCAAGAGAATACAAAAATAAAAGAATATAAAATATGACATCACATATGTAAAATGTGGAGGGGTGAATAAAAATTTTGTGTTTTTAGAATGTGCTCAAACTTGAGCAACCATCAACTCACAATAGAATGCTATATACATAAGTTGCTCTATGTGAATCTAATGGTAACCACATATCAAAAACCTATAATAAGTACACAAGAAATAAAGAGAAAGGAATCCAAGCATAATACTAAAGAAAACCATCAAATCACGAGGGAAAAAGGCAAGAAAAGAAGAAAGGAACAAGGAAGAACCATAAAAACCACAACGGGGGTGTCTGATTCTCCCTCTCCCTCTTCCTGTTGCTACTTCTGCTTATGCTCTCTCTCTCTCACTATCCTTCTCTTTGTCAAATAAATAAATAAAATCTTTTAAAAATCCCACAATACAACAAGTAATATACTGGTAACAAATACACACCTATTAATTATTTTTAAAAAAGATTTTATTTATTTATTTGACAGAGAGCACAAGTAAGCAGAGCAGCAGGAAGAGGGAGAGAGAGAAGCAGGCTCTCTGCTAAGCAGGGAGCCTGATGCAGAGCTCTATCCCAGGACCCTGGAATCATGACCTGAGCCGAAGGCAGCCGCTTAACCAACTGAGCCACCCAGGCTCCCCAATAATTACTTTAAATGTAAAAGGTCTGGGGCACCTGGGTGGCTCAGTCAGTTAAGCATCTACCTTCAGCTAAGGTCATGATCCCAGGGTCCTAGGATCAAGCTCCACTTTTCTCTCTTCCTCTGCTTCCTGCTCCCCCTACTTGTGTGCTCTCTAATAAACAAATAAAATCCTTGAAAAAAAATTTTAAATCAATCAATCAATCAATGTGTATATGTATGTAAAAGGTCTAAATGCCCCAATAAAAAGATATAGGGTAGTGACAAAGATAAAAAAATACTTTTCGACATGCTGTACACAGACACTCACTTCAGACTTAAAGACACATGTCGACTAAAAGTGAAGGGCTGGAAAAGCATGTATCATGCAAATGCAAGCCCCCTCCCCCTGCCAAAAGAAAAGCCAAGGTAGCAATACTTATACCAGACAAAACAGACTTTAAAAGACACTAAAGTAGGAGATAAAGGAGGGCACTATATAATGATAAAGAGAAAAATATAATAAGAAGATATAACAATTGTAAATATCCATGCACCCAAAATAGGAGCACCTAAATACATAAATCAATTATTAACAGACATAAAGGGAGACATTAACAGTAATGCAATAATAGGGGATTTTAATTACCCCCCCAAACCAATGGATAGATATCTGGACAGAAAATCAACAAGGAAATAATGGCTTTAAACGACACATTAGACCAAATAGACCTAACAAATATATACAGAATATTCCATCAAAAAATATATATATACATTATTCTCAAGTGCACATAGAGCATTCTCCAGGATAGATCACATGTGAGGCCACAAAACAAGTAATAAATTCAAGATTAGCCAGTTGATGTGATTTACATTAAATGATTTTCAAATCTTGAACCAATACTCCATTCTTGTGATAAATACTACTTAGTCATGGTGTATTCTTTTTTTTTTTTTAAGATTTTTGTTCATTTATTTGACAGAGAGAGAGAGAGAGAGACCCCACAAGCAGGCAGAGCAGCAGGCAGAGAGAGAGGGAAGCAGGCCCCCCGCCGAGCAGAAAGCCTGATGCAGGGCTGTATCCCAGGAACTTGGGACCATGACCCGAGCGGAAGGCAGAGGCTCAACCCACTGAGCTGCCCAGGTGCCCCTCATGGTGTATTCTTATTTTTAAACATTGTTACATTTGATTTGCTAATATTTTGATGAGGAATTTTACAAATATGATCATGAAAAATATTGGTCTGTTGTTTTCTTTGTCACATAATGTCTTTGTCTGGTTTTGGTATTAGGGCAATGGAGGCCTTACAGAATGATTTAGGAAGTATTCCCTCTTTCCTTCTTTCTTTCTTTCTTTCTTTCTTTCTTTCTTTCTTTCTTTCTTTCTTTCAAAAAGAGATTACAAATAATTTCTAAAATGTCTTTCTTAAATGTAGCAGAATTCCTCAGTGAACCTATCTGGGCCTCGTGTTTTCTGTTGGAAGTTTATTTATTAATTATTGATCCAACTTCTTTAATGGGTATGGGTGTATTCAGATCATCTGTTTCTTCTTTTTTAAATTTTAATTCATTAGTTAATGTACGCTGTTATATTAGTTTCAGGTATACAGTATGGTGATTCAACAATTTCATACACCACCTGCTGCTCATCAAGACAAGTGCACTCTTTAATTCTCATAACCTATTTAACCCATTCCTTCAACCCTTCTTCCCTCTGGTAACCATCAGTTTGTTCTCTATAATTGAGAATGGGTTTCTTGATTTACATCTCTCTTTTTTCCCTTTGCTTGTTTTGTTAAAATTCCACATATGAGTGAAATACAGCATTTCTTCTTCTCTGACTTATTTCACTTAGCAATATACCCTCTAGCTCTATCCAAGTTTTTGCTAATGGCAAAATTTCATTGTTTCTTATGGTTGAATAATATTTCACTATTGAATACCTATGTGACATCTTCTTTATCCATTCATCAGTCAGTGGATACTTGGGCTGCTTCTGTATCTTGGGTATTGTAAATATTGCAGCTATAAACATGGAAGTCTATCTATCCTTTTGAATTAGTGGTTTTGTATTCCTTGGGTAAATACCCAGTGATGCAACTCCTAGATCACAAGGTATTCAATTTTTAACTTCCTGAGGAACCTCCATACTGCATTCTACAGTGGCTGCACAATCTTACATTCCCACCAAAAGTGCATGAGTAATCCTTTTTCTCCACATCCCCAGCAACATCTGTTGCTTTTTGTATTGTTGATTCTAACCTGTCAGGTATGAAATGATATCTCATTGCAGTTTTGTTTTGCATTTCCCTGATGATGAATAATAAGCATCTTTTCAGGTGTCTGTTGGCCTTTTGGATGTTGTCTTTGGAGAAATATCTATTTGTGTCTTCTGCCCATTTTTAATTGAATTATTTGATATTTGGGTGTTGAGTTGTTTTTTTTTTTTTTAATTTATTTATTTAACAGATAGATCACAAGTAGGCAGAGAGGCAGGCAGAGATAGGGGGAAGCAAGCTCCCTGCTGAGCAGAGAGCCAGATGCGGGGCTTGATCCCAGGACCCTGGGATCATGATCTGAGCCGAAGGCAGAGGCTTCAACCCACTGAGCCACTTAGGCGCCCCTGGGTGTTGAGTTTTGCAAATTCTTTGTATTTTTTTATTCTAACCCTTTTGGATAGTCTTTTGCAAAAATCTTTTCTCATTGTCTGTTAGTTTTGTTGAGTCTTTCCTTCACTGGGAAGAAGCTTTTTATTTTGATGTAGTCCCAATGGTTTATTTTTCTTTTTATTTCCCTTGCCTCAGGAGACATATCTAGAAAAAAGTTGCTATGGTCAATTTCCAAGAGGTTACTGTCTCTGTTTTCTTCTAGGATTTTTATGATTTCCTGTCTCACATTTAGGTCTTTAATCCATTTGAATTCATGTTTGTGTATGATGTAAGAAAGTGATAAAATTTCTTTCTTTTGCATGTTGCTGTCCAGTTTTCCCAACACCACTTGAAGAGACTGTCCTTGTCCCATTGGATATTCTTTCTTGTTTTGTCAAAGATGAATTAAACAGATAGTCGTGGATACATTTCTGGGTTTTCTATTCTGTTCTATTTATCAGTGTCCATTTTTGTGGCAGTATCTTGCTGTTCTGATTGCTAAACCCCCTTTTTTTTCTTACAGAATTTTGATGCTTCCAGCTTTGCCTTTCTTTTTCAAGGTTACTTAGGTTATTCAGCGTCTTCTGTGGTTCCATACAAATTTTAGGATAGTTTGTTCTATCTCTGTCAAAAATGCCGGTAGTATTTTGATAGAGATCACATTAAATATGTAATCAGCTTTGGATAGTATAGGCATTTTAACAATATTTGTTCTTCCAATCCATGTGCATGGAATGTCTTTTCATTTCTTTGTGTCATCTTCAGCTTCTTTCATCAGTGTTTTATGGTTTTCAGAGTACAGGTCTTTCACCTCTTTGATTAGAGTTATTCTTAGGTATCTTATTATTTTTGGCAGTTATAACTAAGATTGTTTTCTTAATTTCTCTTTTGCTTCATTCTTCGTGTATATAAATGAAACAGATTTCTGTATGTTGATTTTGTACCTTGAGACTTTACTGAATTCATTTAACAGTTATAGCTGTTTTTTGCTGGAGTCTTTTGGGTTTTTTATATATGGTATCATGTCATCTTCAAATACTGGAAGTTTCACTTTATTCTTACCAATTTGGATGCCTTTCATTTCTTTCTGTTGTCTGATTGCTATGGCCAGGACTTCTAGCCCTATATGGAATAAAAGTGGTGAGTGTGGACATCATTTTCCTTGTTCCTGACCTCAGGGGGAAAGCTCTCAGTTTTTCCCCATTAAGAATAATGTTAGCTGTGTGTTTTTCATATGTGCCCTTCATTATGTTGAGGTATGTTCTCTCTAAAGCTACTTCGTTGGGGTTTTTTTGTTTTTTTTGGGTTTTTTTAATCATGAATGAATGTCGTACTTTGTTGGATCCTTTTTCTGCATCTGTTGAAATGATCATATGATTCTTACCCTTTCTTTCATTGATATGATGTAGCACACTGATTCTTTTATGAATAGTGAACCACCCTTGCAACCCAGAAACAAATCCCACTTGATCATGGCAAATTTTTTTTTAATATGTTGTTGAATTTGGTTAGCTACTATTTTGTTGAGGATTTCTTTTTTTTTTTTTAAGATTTTATTTATTTACTTGCCAGAGAGAGAGAGAGATCACAAGCAGGCAGAGAGGCAGGCAGAGAGAGAGGGGGAAGCAGGTTCTCCTCGGAGCAGAGAGCCCAATGTGGAGCTCAATCCCAGGACCCTGAGATCATGACCTGAGCCGAAGGCAGAGGCTTTAACCCACTGAGCCACCTAGGTGCCCCTTGTTGAGGATTTCTGCATCTATGTTCATCAGATATATTGGCTGTAGTTCTCTTTTTTTGTGGAATCTTTATCTGGTTCTGGTATCAGGGCAATGCTGGCCTCATAGAATGAATCTGGAAGTTTTCTGTCCATGTCTAATTTTTTTGGAATGGTTTGAGAAGGATAAGTATTAATTCTTTTTTTTTTTTTTAAGATTTTATTTAGTTATTTGACAGAGATCACAAGTAGGCAGAGAGGCAGGCAGAGAGAGAGAGGAAGGGAAGCAGGCTCCCTGTGAGCAGAGAGCCTGATGTGGGGCTCGATCCCAGGACACTGAGATCATGACCTGAGCTGAAGGCAGAGGCTTTAACCCACTGAGCCACCCAGGTGCCCCAGTATTAATTCTTTAAATGTCTGACAGTATTCACCTGTGAAGTCATCTGATCCTGGACTTTTGTTTGTTGGGAGTTTTTGGATTACTGATTCAATTTTTTTGTTGGTTACCAGTTTGTTCATATTTTCCATTTTTTTCCCATTTCAATTTTGGCAGTTTACATGTTCCTAGGAATTTATCCATTTCTTCCAGGTTGTCCAATTTGTTGGCACATAATTTTCCCCAATATTCTCTTATAATTGTTTGTATTTCTGTGGTGTTTGTTGTTTCTCTTATGATTTTATTGATTTGGGTCCCTTCTCTTTTCTTTTTCACAAGTCTGGCTAGTGGTTTATCAATTTTATTTTAATTTTTTTTCAAGAATCTGCTCCTGGTTTCATCGATCTATTCTATTGTCCTTTTAGTTTCTGTATCATTTACTTCCGCTCTAATCTTTAAGATTGTCTTCCTCTAGGGGCACCTGTGTGGCTCAGTGGGTTAAGCTGCCTTCGGCTCAGGTCATGATCTCAGGGTCCTGGGATCGAGCCCCACATCAGGCTCTCTGCTCAGCAGGGAGCCTGCTTCCTCCTCTCTGTCTGTCTTTCTGCCTACTCTCTCTATCAAATAAATAAAATTAAAAAAAAAAAAAAAGATTGCCTTCCTTTGGCTGGTTTAGGCTTTCTTTTTGTTGTTGTTCTAGCTATTTTAGCTAAAATATTAGGTTGCATGAGATTTTTCTTCCTACTTGACGTAGGTCTGTATTGCTATAAACTTCCCTCTTAGAACTGCATTTGCTGCATCTCAACGGTTTTAGACCACTGCATTTTCATTTTCATTTGCTTTCATGTACTCTTTTATGTCTTCTAATATTTCCTGGTTGACCCATTCATTGTTTAGTAGCATGTTATTTAACCTCCATGTATCTGTGCTTTTCCAGATTTTTTTCTTGTGGTTCACTTCCAATTTCATAGCATTGTGGTCAGAAAAGATGCATGGTATCTTAGGAAGAACTGTGTTCTTCCTTAGTTTGTTGAGGCTTGTTATATGGCCTAACATGTGATCTGTTCTAGAAAAAGTTCCATGTGCACTTGAAAAGAATGTGTATTCTGCTGTTTTAGGGTGGAATGTTCTGAATACATCTAGTGAATCCAATTGTTCCAGTGTATCATTCAAAGTCATTGTTTATTTTCTATTTGGATGATGAACTATACATTGATGTAAGAGGAGTATTACAGCCCCTTACCATTTATCAGTTACTTTATGTTTGTTATTAACTATTTTATGTATTTGGGTGCTACCATGTTGAGTGCATTAATACTTATATTTATAATTATTAGATCTTATTGTATTCTCCCCTTTTGTATTATATGGTGTCCTTCTTTGTCTCTTGTTACAGTGTTTGTTTTTTTTTTTATCCTTATGTTTCAAAGGACAGAATATTTAAAACAATGGTGACAATGTGTAGGAAGTAGGAACAACAATTCCAACATAAAAGCACACAGGAAGCACCTCACATTAAAAAGTGGTGGAAGAGGACACCTGGGTGGCTCAGTTGGTTAAGCAACTGCCTTCAGCTCAGGTCATGATCCCGGAGTCCCTGAATCGAGTCCCACATCAGGCTCTCAGCTCCATAGGGAGTCTGCTTCTCTCTCTGACCTTCTCCCCTCTCATGCTCTCTCTGTCTCTCTCTCAAATAAATAAAATCTTTTTTAAAAAGGGGGGGACCTGGGTGGCTCAGTGGGTTGGGCCTCTGCCTCGGCTCAGGTCATGATCTCAGGGTCCTGGGATCAAGTCCCATATCGGGCTCTCTGCTTGGCAGGGAACCTGATTCCTCCTCTCTCTCTCTCTCTCTCTCTACCTGCGTCTCTGCCTACTTGTGATCTCTCTCTCTGTCAAATCTTGAAAAATAAAAAATAAAAAGGGGGGGATGTGCAAGGAGGTTGTGTCTCCCACATACACAAACTGCTGACCTTGATTACTTACATTCAAACTTTATAAAATAGCAAGTCAGCACTTAAGCCAGTGTTACTCGTTTTTATTACAAAAAGTTAAAGCTGCAGTTTTTTTTTAATGTCATATTGTCAGATGTAAGTATTACTACTCCAGCTTTCTTTTGACATCAGTATGCAAGACAGATGTTTCTCCATCCCCTCATTTTCAATCTGCAGGTGATTTTAGGTCTAAAATCAGTCTTTTGTAGGCAGTATATAGATGGGTCTTTTTTTTTTTTTTAATCTATTCTGACACCCCATGTCTTTTACTTGCAGCATTTAGTCCATTAACATTCTAATTATTGACAAATATGTACTTACTATTTTACTACTTGTTTTGTGGTTGTTTCTGAAGATTTTCTCTGATCCTTTCTTATCTCTTTTTCATGGTTTGCTCATTTTCTTCAGTGATATATTTGCATTTCTTTCCTTTTATTCTTTGTGTCTTTATTAGTGCTTTTTGATATATAGTTATCATTAGTATTGTATGTAATCTCTTCTGCATATAGCAGTCTATATCAAGTTGATGGCTGTTTAAGTTTGAACCCATCCTTTACTCCCATTTTCCCTATGTCATAGGTACATGCTATTATATTTTATATCCTTTTTGTGAATTTCTTGATTGATTTTTTTATAGAAATATTTTTACTGCTTTTGTGTTTCCTAACTTTGTACTACCACTTTTGGTCTCTCCTTTCCACTCAAAGAGCCCCCTTAAAGGGGTGGTATAGTGGTCATGAACTCTTTTAATTGTTGTTTGTCTGGGAAACTATCACTCTTTCTATACTGAATGATAGCCTTGCTGGATAGAGTGTTCTTGGCTACAGATTCTTCCCATTCAGCACTTTGAATATATCATTGCACTCTCTTCTGGCTTGCCAAGTTTCTGTTGAAAAATCTCCTACTCTGCTTATAGGTTTTCCTTGTAAATTAGTCTTCTTTTGTCTTGTTGCTTTAAAAATATTTTCTTTATCACTATATTTTCCCAATTTAATTACAGTATGTCTTGGTGTGAATTTACTTTTGTTGACTTTGATGGGAGTTCTCTGTGCCTTCTGGATCTGGGTATCTGTTTCCTTCCCCCAATTAGGGAAGTTTCCAGCTATTATTTCTTCAGATAAATTTTCTGTCCCCTCTTTCTTTCTTCTGGGTCTCCTATAATACAACTGTTATTATGTTTGATGGAGTCACTGAGTTCCCTAAGCCTATTCTCATTCTGCATAATTCTTTTCTCTTTCTTTTGTTCAGTTTGATTAATTTCCATTACTCTGTCTTCTAGGTCATTAACTCATTCTTCTGCCTCTTCCATCTGCTGTTCATTCCATCAGATGTGTTTCTCATTTCATTTATTTAGCCCTTTATCTCTGCTATGTTATTCCTTATCTCTTTGTTAAGGCTCTCACTCACGTCTTCCACTCTTTTCTCAAGTCCAGTGAGTATCCTTATGATCACTGCTTTAAATTCTCCTTTGGGCATGTTACTTATATTTGTTTCACTTAGAGCTGTGGCATGGCCTTGTCCCGTTCTTCCATTCAGGATAAATTTATCTGTCTCTTCATTTTGTCTTCCTCTCTGTGTCTGTTTCTGAATGTTAAGAAAGTCAGTTATGTCTTCTACTCTTGGAAGTAGTCATCTGGGTGGCTCAGTCAGTTAAGTGTCCAACTTGTGATTTCAGCTCAGATCTTGACCTCAGGATTGTGAGTTCAAGGAAGGAAGGAAAGAGGGAAGGAGGCAGGAAAGGAGGTATGGGAAGGAAGGAAAGAAAGAAGGCAGGAAGGAATACTTTTATGAAGAGGTCCTTGAGTGCCCTGCAGTGCACTGTCCCCTGTTCACAGAACCTGGCACTTAAGGAGACTTTCTTATGTGTGTTGCTTATGCCCTCCTGTCGTGTCTGAGTCACTTTTCCTTTCAGTCCAGCCTAATGACTCTCTGCCTGTTGTGGGCTGTGGTTGCTCTCTGTGGTGTTAATAAGACCCAGGCAGGTCAGCTCTGAGGGGCTATGCCACTGGAGAACTTGGGAGGGGGTGGCAGTGTTAGAAATTATGCGCCAGGCCATCAATCCTATGCCAGATCCCTAAAGCACTGTGGCAGTTGGGGGCTCCAAGACTGGGCACGAGACATGGCAATAACTAGGCACAGCTGTACGGGGCATGCAGTGGTGGCTGGGGCATGAAACTGGGTGCTACACAGCTGCAGATGTGCAGAGCTGCAGATGTGCACATGGTGCAATGCTGATGGTTCCAGCATGGCATAGCAGCTGGGCTCCACACATGGAGGCAGGAGTACCCCTAGCAGCTGGGCAGGGTTTTTTTTGTCCTGAGCCCAAGGCTGAGGCTAGTGGGCTTGGAGTGGGTGAGACCTCAGGAGAACTCATCTGCATGGTGAACTGCTGGCTGGTTAGGTAGCAAGTATCTGTGCAGACCCAACTCCTGTACATAGCCCTCTGTTTATTGTGGGGGGTGGGGGAGGAAAATGGCCACTGGCAGCTCCTTCATTTTTTTTTTTTTTTAAGATTTATTTATTTGACAGAGATCACAAGTAGGCAGAGAGGCAGGTGCGGCAAGGGAGGGGGGAGCAGGCTCTCTACCGAGCAGAGAGCCCGACTCAGGGCTCAATCCCAGGACCCTGAGACCCTGACCTGAGATGAAGGCAGAGGCTTAACCCACTGAGCCACCCAGGCGCCCCCAGCTCATTCATTTTTGCAGAAGTCCTCCAACACACTCCAAAATCAGTATCATTTCCTTTTGCCCCTGTTTAAACTGTCATTTTTATGTTGCCTCTCCACACAGCCTGCTGTCTCTTTAAGAGCTAGCTGGGAGGCAAGTGATCGCTGGGTGTGTTCCCCATACACACAGTTCCTTCTCTCCTGCCTGTAGCCTATGTCCACCTTTCTGACCTTCCTAATCTTTCAGATGCAGCTTCTTCTCTATAGTGAGTTGTGGAGTTGTTCTACTAGTCTTTGGATTGCTCTCTAGTTTATTTACCTGGATGTGGATGATAACTAGTTGTAAACATGAAATGGGATGAGCTTAGGATCCTCCTACAGCATTATCTTCCCCAGGTCATCTGTTTATCCTTTTTTTTTTTAGTCCCTGATTTTATTTTTTTAAGATTTTATCTATTTGAGAGAGAGCATGAGTGTGAGCAGGAAAGGAACAGAGGAAGGGAGAGGAAGACTCTACACTGAATGCAGAGCTAACATGGGGCTCAATCCCACAACCTCCCCCAAGACCAAAACCTGAGCTGAAATCAAGAGTCAAAGGCTTAACCAACTGAGCTACTGAGGTGCCCCTCATCTACTTACTCTTCTGTGAGTTTTGGCAAATTATATCTTTTAAGGAATTGCCCATTTGTTTATTCTTAAAGATTGTATTTATTTATTTGAGAAAAATAGAGTGCAAGTGGGGAGAGGGGCAAAGGGAGAGGGAGAGATAGACCCCCACTGAGCAGGGAGTCTGACACGGGGCTTAACCCCAGGACCCTGGGATGATGACCTGAGCTAAAAGCAGACGCTTAACTGACTGAGCCACCCAGGTTCCCCAGAAATGGCCCATTTAATTTAGGTTATCAAAATTGTAGGCATAAAGTTGTTCAAAGCATTCCTTTAGTATCGTTTTAATGTCCATAGGATCTGTAGTGAGGGACCCTCTTTCATTTTTTATATTTAATTTATGTGTACCCTCTTTTTTTTTAAATTAATGTAGCTAGAGGCTAATCATTTCATTGACCTTCTTTTATCTTTTTTTAAAGATCTTATTTATTTATTTGAAAAAGAGAGAATGAAAGAGCACGAAAGAGGAGAGAGTCAGAGGGAGAAGCAGATTCCCTGCTGAGCAGGGAGCCTGATGTGGGACTCAATCCTGGGACTCCAGGATCATGACCTTAGACAAAGACAGTCACTTAGCCCATGAGCCACCCAGGCACTCTCACCGACCTTCTTTTAAAAAACTAGCTTTTGGTATCACCGATTTTCCCTATTGACTTTTGTTTTCAATTTCACTGATTTGGGGTCCAATTTTTATTATTTCTCAACTTATTTTGTATTTAATGTGCTCTTCTTTTTCTAATTTCCTTAGAAAGTTAGATGACTGATTTTAGATATTTCTTCTTAACATACACATTTAATGCTATACATTTTTCTGTAAGCACTGCTTTTACTATATCCTACAATCTTCAATAAGCTGTGGTTTCATTTTCATTAAATTCAAGATATTTTACAATTTCTCTTGACAATTCTTATTTTATTTTTGTGTCATTTTAGAAGTACTGCTATTTGAGTCATATGATATTTAGAAGTTGCTTAATCTTTATGAGTTATGAGATTTCTATTTATTTAGATTTGATGTGTTTTCTGGTCATGGCATCTATCTTTTTTTTTTTAAATAAAATCTTTTTTTTAAAAGATCTTATTTATTTATTTGACAGAGATCGTAAGTAGGCAGAGAGGCAGGTAGAGAGAGGAGGAAACAGGCTCCCTGCTGAGCAGAGAGCCCGATGTGGGGCTCGATCCCAGGACCCTGAGATCATGACCTGAGCTGAAGGCAGAGGCTTTAACCCACTGAGCCACTCAGGTGCCCCCATGGCATCTATCTTGATGAATGTTCTATCTCAGATGGAATAGAAAAGAGAGAAAAACCCTCAGTTTGTTTCTCAGGTCCACAGTCTCTCATGGTTTGTCTCCCCCTCCAATTTCCCCCAAATCACTTTTCCTCTCCTTCTCCCAATGTCCTCTGTGTTATTCCTTATGCTCCACAAGTTAAACCATATGATAACCAACTCTCTCTCTGCTTGACTTATTTCACTCAGCATAATCTCTTTCAGACCCATCCATGTTGATACAGAAGTTGGGTATTCATCCTTTCTGAGGGAGGCATAATACTCCATTGTATATATGGACCATATCTTCTTCATCCATTCATCCATTGAAGGGCCTCTTGGTTCTTTCCACAGTTTGGCGACTGTGGCCATTGCTGCTATGAACATTGGTGTACAGATGGCCCTTCTTTTCACTACATCTGTATGTATCTTTGGGATAAATAGCCAGTAGTGCAATTGCAGGGTCATAGGGTAACTCTATTTTTAATTTTTTGAGGAATCTCCACACTGTTTTCCAAAGTGGCTGCACCAACTTGCATTCCCACCAACAGTGTAAGAGGCTTCCCCTTTCTCTACATCCTCTCCAACACATGTTGTTTATTGTCTTGTTATCTACATTCTTTTTAATTTTTTTCTTTTTGTTCCTCCAACTGGGTAACTTCAAATGTCCTATTTTCTAGGACACTATTCTTTTTTTCACATGATTGAATCTTCTTTGGAAGGTCCTTATTGAATTCTTCAGTTCAGTTATAGCATTTTTCAGTGCTAGGATTTGTTTTCTTTTTCTTCCTTCCTTTCTTTCTTTCTTTCTTTTCTTTGGGGGGGGGTTCTGTTTTTTTTGTTGAACCTGTTTTGTTCATGCATTATTTTCCTGATTTTATTTAGTTGTCTGTGTGTTCTAAATTTCTTGAAGAGTATTATTCTGAATTCCTTGTCTGAAAGCTCAAAAATCTGTATTTCTTTAGAGTCAATTACTAAAGACATATAAGTTTCCTTTAGTGGTGTCTTATTTACCTAATTTTTTTGTAATCCTTGATTCTTTGCATTGATATCTGCTCATTTAAGTAAGTGTTCTCCTCATCCAAACTTTGCAGGTTTGCTATGGTAGACATTTCTTCACCACTCAATTCAGCTTGGATTTCTGGACATATATGAAGATAATATCCTTTGGCAAGTGGGACCTGCTATTAGGGTTTATTTTTCGGTGAGACAACTGTTCGAGCTCTTTAGGACAGGGGTGGGAAGGTGTATGCTACCGGTTGAGAAATGGACAGAACTGCTGGCTTGGTTCCCTCCCAAGTGAGGCTGTAGGATGAGCTCCATAGTTGCCTCAGTTCTCTGGTCAGGCTTACTAGATGCTTGGAACTGGATATCCTACTCAGTAGTCGGTGGGACTATGAATTATCTTCCCTGACCTGATGGACCGCAAGACAGAACTCAGAGCCTACATGGCTCACTATCTTGGGATCTGAACCAGGCAATAGTATAAACTGAATATCCTGGTCAGGTGAGGCTACAAATTTTGCTCTACAGATAAGGAAAGACACAGGGTGTGCTCTCTGTTGAAGTGCCACTGTAAGCCCAGCTGATGGATGTGCTATGAGCTTCCTGTGTACTCCTGTATAAGGTTCTCTGGTTGGGCAGGATGAAGGCTTTATTCAACAATAAGTGGAGCTATGAAACTTTCCTACCTAGACATAGGAGGAGAAGCAGCTCTAAGGCCACTAAGGTTCTTTGTGTTCTTGACTCAAGTTCCTTGGCCAAACAGAGCCACTGACTTTGCTCTGGCAGCAATCAGCTCTGCCCACCCATCTCTCAGCTTAAGCACTGCTGGTACACAGAAGCTTCCAAGTGTTTTTGTCAGCTCTTCCTGTCAAATGGGGCTGGAAGCCACACTCTACACTGGGAGGGGCTATGATTCAGCTCTTCTGCCTGGGAGTGGGCAGAGTAGGATCCAGGGTTGGCAAGACTCCTTGTTTGAGGATCCAAATCAAGCATACCCAAACACCACTAAGTTTCTTGATCAGATTACACTACTGACTTGGTTCTGCATATTAGCAAAATCAATGGTTATGCTTACTAGTTGGGTTCACAGATAGGAACTTGGTCTGTCAAGATCCAAGTACTAGTTGCTTAAAGCCCCTCCCTATTTCTCCATCTCAGATTCCCCCTAGTTGAGCACCACAGATTCCCGGGATACTTTTGGAGTGCAACCAGTGCACAGGCTCCTATGAAGTGACTCACAATGCTGGCGAAGCTGGATACCCACCGTGGACTCTCTCTTGTCCCACTGGAGGAACTGCAGGCCCAGAAGAGACTTCTCAGCAAAGTGCTGTGTGAGCCTGAGGGAAGGGCAAAGCAGCCCCTCTTACTCTTCTATGCAGTCTGTCTTGGTCTCTGTGGTGGAGGAGGTGTTTCAGCCTCACTCCCATGTTCTAGTCTTACTTCATGTTCTCTCAGTGTGTTTTGTCCGTGGTAGGTATCAGTTGCTAGTCTTGTGACAGGGAGTGAAGTCAGGAATGACCTATGTCATCATCTTGGTGACATCACTCCTCAGGTGCTTTTTAAACCAGGGTCATTTAATGCTTCTAAGAGATTCAAGTATATATTTTTAAGTGATAAAATAAGTTGTCTTGAAATATTCTTTCTTCATGTAACAGGTATGAATTTATAGGCACACTCTGTGGTGTATAAGAAATATTCAACTTCTTCATTTTTATCAAGTGAACATAAATTAAACTTCTGCCACTGGGTGGGAATATCATTCTTAAACATTTTCCCCATTAAACTGTGCCTTGAAACATGGGATCTTAACATCAAATCATCAAACATAGAACATATTTCTGGAATTCTCAGTTCCCCAGAGTATCTGAGCTTCCAACCGAACCCACTTGAGCTATATAACAGAATTTAATGCAAATATTTGAGAAAAAAGACACTATGGTTAACTACTAAATATTAATGAAAGCAAGGAGGTGAACTACACAACATCTTAAGTCCATTCCAAAGCTACTGAACAGTACAACAAAAACCAAGAATTAAAAAAAAACAAACCCAAACCAAGAATTCCACTTCACATATATTGATCATATTTTCCTTACCCAAAAGTATATATAGATAAGTAAATCCACTTATTTATCTCTCTTCTTAAACCTTGTGAGAAATATTTGCAAAATTTTTTGGATTACCAGGCATTTACAAATGATGGAAAGAACAGATTTAGGACAATGCCCTTTAGTCCTTCTGATATCCCACTAATTTTTGCTGATGGTTGGTGTATTTATAAAATACGTTAAATTCTGCCACTTCTTGAGGGATATACAAGCAACAAAAATAATTGGATTACTCTTAAAATGTTAAAACAGGGCCTTGGGGAGTCACTAGGTGGTGATCACCCAACTCTACAGCACACTGGAGATAAGAGGAAATCCTTAAAAGTAGCTATATAGTCCCCAGCTCTGACACTGGGATGTACTGATTGATTGTTCTGACATGTAACACAAGCATGGGATTTTTACTGAAAGTTCCCCAGGTGAATCTAATGTGCTGTAACAATGGGGAATCATTGGGCAGAGGTTAGGGCCTGAGTTGGGAGATAGGGCCATAGACTATTGGCTTAACTCAAGCATAAGTCATGTTACTGAGGAAGAGAATCCAAGTTATAGAAGATAGGCTTCACAGGAAAGTTAGTTTTTCTAATAAGTAGTTATAAGTATTAGAAATTAGAAAATAAGTTTTTCTAATAAGTAGTTATAGATCATAAATGCACTATGTGGTTAAATAAACCATGGTACATTGTATCATAGAATAATAATCAGAAATAAAAAGTAACCAAGTAATGACCCACGAAAAAGCTTGGGTGAATCTCCACAGAACTAGGCTAAGTGAAAAAAGCCAGACTTAAAGTTTACATACTATATTATTCCTTTAAAAACATTCTTGAAATGACAAAATTATACAAAAATCTATCTGCCAAAGGTTAAGGCCAAGGGAATAATCTTGAGAGGTAATTTGGTGTGACTGTAAGGATCTTTGTGATATTGGGATGGCTTTATATCTTGACTATCAATGTCAATATCCTAGCTGTGATATTACACTATAACATCACAAGACATTACCATCATGAAAACCAGGGTAGAGCACAAACATGAGTAATATTATATAATTTATAAATATATTTACATTATTATAATAACATAATTATATATAACATATATTAAAATATATTAATATGCTTTATTATAATTATCAATGGCACAATTATTAATAATAATAATATGATATATTACTATATTACTTATCTGGGATAAATGACCTATATTTATAGGGGAGAAGCAAAGAGGGATAAGCTGACCGCCAGAAAATGATATAATACCACAGCAAAAAAACTGGGACCCTTGGATATCTACTCTAGTGAGAGGCACCCCCTTTTGAAAAGGGCACAGGGAGCAAGTAGGGCAGAATTCTAGGTAGATCATTGTGGTCTCAGTATTCCAGGAGACTCAGAAAGAATGGGGGAGTCTGCACCAATAGAGGGCCCAAGTAGTGGAGTGAGGAGACTGGTTGTTGTCAGCAAGCCCATAGGAGACTTTCAACTTCGGACACCGTAAACCGTGAGCCAAACAACTAGAGAGACTGCCCCCTCTGCCTAACTGCCCTGAAAAGGACTAGAAGGTGTGGGCTGTCTGACTCCTAGGGGAGATATAGAACTGCTTGTGTCCATGAGAGACAGCTCTTGAGGTGGTGTAGCCCAGAGGAGATGCTGGGGCAGCACCCAGCATGACCTAGGAGGTGCAGAGGAGGGTACACGTGCACATGAGCCCATGGCCATTGGCAGCTGTAGAGTCATGGGGCACAAAGGTGCTGGTGAGTTCCCATAGCTCCCCTGGGAGAAGTGCAGCCTGGGGCAGCCATGGGATTCAGTGATTTGGCACATAAAGAACCTGTGCCCACAACCGGGCAACAGCTGTCAGAGCAGTGTGACCCCCAAGGGACACTGGAGCAGTACTCATTGTGACCTCAGAGCTGCAGAAAAGGGTGCACGAGCAATTGCAAAATCACAATGTGCAGAGATGCTCACAGGTCCCCATGACTCCAATGGGTATGAATTGCCTGAGTCTGTAGAGTTGGTATGCCCAGAGGTGGAGACGATTGACCTGGAGGATTTGCTGAGGGGAGTTGTGACATTGGGGCTCTGGGCTGGAGATTCTTGCATGGCCATGTTTGCTCTGACACTCTACAGAGAAGCAGAAAGACACCAGGGAACAAGGTCCCACATGCCAATCAGCTCACATTAAACCCATTCCCCTGACAAGAAGTGGGGTAATTCGAACCAGGCAAAGATGTCTGAGAAGCAGAGCAGCAAGGCCCTCCCCCAGAAGACAGACTGGAAGGACAGGTGAATGATAAGCTTATTTCTCACAGATCTGTAAAATTCCAGCACCAGGGGGAAATAATATAGGGAGCTCCAGGTGTTCCCTCACAACTCACTTATAATTCAGGCTAAAATTTTACATTTCTTTTTTAGTTTCCTTCCTTATTTTTTCTTCCTTTTCTTTTTTTAACCCTGCTCCCATTTCAAATAGATTCATATTTCCCAATCTATGTTTTTAAAAGTCACTTATTAACTTTTGTTTTCTAGAAGCCAGAAGCTGGTTCTTTGAAAGAATAAGATTGATAAACCTCCAGACAGACTTATCCAAAAGAAAAGAGAAAGGACCCAAATTAATAAAATCATGAATGAAAGGGAAGACATTACAACTGATACCAAGGAAATAGAGGAAATTATTAGACTTATTACCAGCAACTATATGCTAACAAATTAAGCAATCTGGAAGAAATGGTCACATTCCTGGACACTTATAAACCAGCAAGACTGAAACAGGAAGAAATAGATAATCTGAACAGACCAATAGCCAGCAAGGAAATTGAAACAGTAATCAAAAACCTCCCAAAAAAACAAGTGTTCAGGGCCAGATGGCTTCCCAGGGGAATTCTACCAAACATTTAAAGAAAAAATCATACCTGTTCTTCTGAAGCTATTCCAAAAAACAGGAATGGAAGGAAAACTTCCAAACTCATTCTGTGAGGCCAATATTACCCTGATCCCAAAACCAGACAAAGACCTATCAAAAAAAAAGAATTACAGACCAATATCCCTGATGAACATGGATGCTGAAGTACTCAACAAGATCCTAGCCAATAGGATCCAACACTACATTAAATGGATTATTCACCACAACCAGGTGGGGTTTATTCCTGGGATGCAAGGGTGGCTCAACATTCACAAATCAATCAATGTAATAGATCACATTAACAAAAGAAGAAACAAGAGCCATATGATCCTCTCAAATGATCTAGAAAAAGCATCTGACAAAATACATCATTCTTTCCTGATTAAAACTCTTCAAAAAATAGGGATCGAAGGAATGTACCTCAATATCATAAAAGCCATCTATGAAAAGCCCACAACAAATATTCTCAATAGAGAAAAATTGAGAGCTTTTCCCTTAAGGTCAGGAATACGACAGGGATGCCCACTCTCACCACTTTTGTTCAACATAGTACTAGAAATCCTATCTTCAGCAATCAGACAACAACAACAACAACAAAGGCATTCAAATTGGCAAAGATGAAATCAAACTCTCTCTTCACAGATGTCATGATACTTTATGTGGAAAACCCAAAAGACTCCTCCCCCAAATTATTAGAACTTACATAGCAATTTGGAAACATGGCAGGATACAAAATCAAGGCACAGAAATCAGTTGCATTTCTATACACTAACAACGTGACTAAAGAAGGAGAAATTATAGAATTGATTCCATTTACAATAGCACCAAAAACCATAAAATATCTAGGAATAAACCTAATCAAAGAGGTAAAGGATCTATACTCTAGAAACTATAGAACACTTATGAAAGAAATTGAGGAAGACATAAAGAGATGGAAAAACGTTCCATGCTCATGGACTGGAAAAATAAACTTTGGGAAAATGTCAATGCTGTCCAGGTGTATCTACACTTTCAATGAAATCCTGATCAAAATATCATCCACAGTTTTCATAGAGCTGGAATAAATAATCCTAAAATTTGTATGTAACCAGAAAAGACCCTGAATCAGAGGGGATTGCTGAAAAAGAAAACAAAACCTGGGGTATCACAATGCCTGACTTCAAGCTATATTACAAAGCTGTGATCATCAAGACAGCATGGTATTGGCACAAAAACAGACACATAGATCAATGGAACAGAATAGAGACACCCAGATGGATACCTCAACTCTATGGTTAACTAATCTTCAACAAATCAGGAAAGAATACCCAATGGAAAAAAGACAGTCTCTTCAATAAATGGTGCTGGAAAAATAGGACAACCACATGCAGAAGAATGAAGCTGTACCATTCTCTTATTCCATACATAAAGATAAACTCGAAATGGATGAAAGACCTCAATGTGAGACAAGAATCCATCAAAATCCTAGAGGAGAACATAGGTAATAACCCCTTCGACATCAGCCACATGTCCTTTAAGACATGTCCTCAAAGGCAAGGGAAGAAAAAACAAAAATGAACTTTTGGAACTTCATCAAGATAAAAGGCTTCTGCACAGCAAAGGAAACAGTCAATAGAACCAAGAAGCAACCCACAGAATGGGAGAAGATATCTGCAAATGACATATCAGATAAAGGGCTAGTATCCAAGATCTATAAAGAACTTCTCAAACTCAACACTCAAAAACCAAATAATCCAGTCAATAAATGGGCAGAAGACATGAAGAGACACTTCTCCAAAGAAGACATACACATGGCTAACAGACACATGAAAACACGTTCAACATCACCAGCCATCAGGGAAATACAAATCAAAACCACAAACCTCCCACCAGTCAGAATTGCAAAAATTAACAAACAGGAAACAAAAAGTGTTGGCAAGGATGTGGAAAAACAGGAATTTTCTTACATCGTTAGTGGGAATGCAGGCTGGTACAGTCACTTTGAAAAACAGTATGGAGGTTCCTCGACATTAAAAATAGAGTTATCCTGTGACCTAGGTATTACACTACTAGATATTTACCCCAAAGATACAGATGTAGTGAAAAGAAGGAGCACATACACTCCAGTGTTCATAGCAGCAATGTCCACAACAGCCAAACTGTGGAAGGAACCAAGATGCCCTTCAACAGATGAATGGATAAAGAAGATATGGTTCATATATACAATGGAATATTATATAGCCATCCAAAAAATGAAATTTTGACACTTGCAACAACATAGATGGAACTAGAAGATAGTATGCTAAGGGAAATAAGTCAATAAGAGAAACACAATTATCATATGATCTCACTGATATGTGGAATTTAAGAAACAAGGCAGAGGATCATAGGGTAAGAGAGGAAAAAAATGAAACAAGACAAAAACAGAGAGGGGAGACAAACCATAAGAGACTCTTAATCTCAGGAAACAAACTGAGAGTTGCTGGAGGGGAGGGGGTGTGAGGAATGAGGTGGCTGGGTGATGGGTATTAAGGAGGGCATGTGTGGTGATGAGCACTTGGTGTTATACGTGACTAATGAATCGTTGAACACTACATCAAAAACCAATGATGTATTATATGTTAGCTAATTGAACATAATAAAAAAAGAGAGAAAAGGTGATGGGTCCCAAACAAATCTATAACATGACAAGGCAAATTTCATTAGATTTTAATGCTCAAGTATAATCCTTTTTGGCTTGGTGCTCTGCCTTGTGGACCTGCTGGGGCTCTGCCTTGGATGGTACTTCCTCACAACTCTGGGCAGAAATCTTGCCCCTGAGGCAATGGGAAGCAGAAGTCTTATCTTGAAATGGAGGAGGCAGCTTTGCTCCCTGAACCTATGATTCAGAGGCAGCCCTGCCACTCCCTGAATCACCCATGGGATCATTCTCCTGTTTTCTTGAAAAATAATATTCACAATGGAATAGTTCTGCTGTTCCATTCTGTAGAATCCCAGAAGTCCAACAGTCTTCCTTCATTTTGTCCCATGTTTGTCCCTTTAGTCCAAGTCAGAAGTATTTTTGCTGGTATAACCCCATCTTTATTCCTGGCTTCTGCTGAGATGGCCACTTAGATCCATGGGTAATCTCTCTATGGAAGACTATATCATCAAGCTGCTCTTTTGATGGCCTTTTCAGAAAACCTTCAATTTTTTTTTTCAACATGGATAGGCTGAGAATTTTCCAAATCTTCAAGTTCTGGTCCATATTCCTTAACAATTCCTTCAATTTATCTTTCTCTTCTAACACTGTATATTACAGGCAGTAAGGAGAAAACAGGCTGTACTTGAATACTTTACTTAGAATCTCCTCAGCTAAATATCCATATTCATCACTTTTAACTTCTACTTTTCCACACAACACTAGAAGACAATTCAGACAAATTCACTGCCACTTTATAAAAAGAATCACCTTTCCTATAGTTTTAATAACACATTCTCTATTTCTATACAAGATCTCATACGGAAACACCACCAATACCATTCATATTCACACTAGCAATCTTCAAGGCAATCTAGACTTGTTTTAGGATTCTTTTAAAACCTCTATTATCCGGTTCTAAAGGTTGCACATTTTAGGTTTTCTTTACAGCAACAATTCACTTCTTTTACCAAAATCTGTATTCATTTGCTAGGCCTGCCATAATAAAGCAGCACAGTCTGAGTGGCTTGAAAAACAGTAATTTTTCTCACAGTGTTGAGGGTGGAAGATATCAAGGTGCTGCAGGGTTAATTTCTCCTGAGGCCTCTGTTTGGCTTGCTGACAGTTGTTTCCTTGCTATATCCTCCCATGATCTTTTCTTGGTATGCAAACATCTCTGTGTCCTTTTTTTCTTTTTCTTATAAGAACACCAGTAATACTGGATTATGACCAACCTTTAGGACCTCATTTAACCTCAATTACATTTTGACAGGCCCAATCTCTCAAAATTGTCACATCCTAAAGTGCTGGGAGTTAGGAATCCAACAAATGAATTTGAGGTGGGGGGAAACAATTAAGACCATAATACGGCAAAAGACACTGGGAAATCATTCCTAGTACTGACAGACTCATGGGGTAAGCAAATGAGAAGAGACTAAGAAGGAGATTGGGCCAGTCAACCTAATATTTTGCTCAGGCTTACTGCTCTTATACCATGAATGATTCATTCCAAGACGTTAATCTGCAACTATTCACTTTCACCATTTTCATTAACTCCAACTGGAGTTGGATTTAAGGGATACAGCGGCAAAAAAAAAAAGAAAAAAGGAGGTGTTAGAATCCAATAGACATGGAATGGGAATCACAGATTCAGCACTTACCAGCTATATTCATTAGCACATTTATATCTTTTCTTTAAATAGGTTTGTTTCTTTTTAAGAACTCATACACACTTTAGTTGTGTCTCAAAAGTCTATGAATCCTGAAATTTTCAGTGACCCTCAACTGTAGGATAAGCCCACATATTGCACATGTGCAAGCCAAAGTTACACTGGACATGTTCATTTGCCTTTCTCAACTGGATGTCTCTCTCTGTAAAAAATGAAAATATCCACATCAGTAGAAAATAGTGAGAACTCCAAAAGATGACTCATGTGGAATGCCTACAAACCACTCAAGAACTCAATATGTGTGTGTTCTTTCTCTCTTCTCAATTCTAACCTGATGGCCTGCTTAGAGATGTTTTGTGATCCATTTAATTCTCATGCATCAAGATGGTCAGGCCTCAGGAAATACGTTTGAACAGTTTATGAACCCCTTGAATTAAGAACTTTATAAACATATTCTTTGTATCTCTGATGACAGAGCTTATTATGTAGTAGGTATATTACAAATGACTGTCTAAACCAGTAATTCTTTGCTGTTTTATTCAATTATTTCTTACAGAAAATGAGCTGATACTGAAGTAATTTCTTTTGCTAAAGACCGAATTTCAATGTAAAAAATAAAAGCAATTGAAAAAATTTACACTGTATTAAAATAATGCACATTATCTTCTTAGCTGTAAAAGAAATAAGATGCTTCTTCAGATAAAGCCAAGATGTGTAAAAAATATGTATAAACGTGAAATATATAGGAAAAGATAAAATTGTAAAAACATGACATAATTTACAGTAATCTCATTGTTTTCAGTGCAAAGACTTCGAATATTTGTAAAGTATTTTTCTATTTATGTATTATATCATTTCAACTTAGGAAGATTAAAGATATTTTACAAATGTCCTTTAATAATAGAAAATAGCCGATGGTAGACTGGGAAGCTACAAGCTCTTGTTCCCCTGTGGAAACAAGCAGAAACTGGCCAAACTAACTGCAGAAAAATTCTGGAAAACCATGAAAACAATCAGGTTACAGTAGCTTAATGAATGCCACCTTCACAACAGTAGAGAAGATTTGTGGTATTTTGATTGCTCTTGTCCCACCCTCACATGAACTGTTAGTCTTGCTCTGGAAGAGGGGGCAGTCCAGTAATCCTTTCCCTCTCCTGAACTGGAGTGAAGAGTCAACATTATTTGTAAGTTATTGTATATGACAGCTATCTGAAAGACTGGCATTTGTTCAACCTAACTCAGATTTCAAGTGGAAAAAGAGAGGGCACTGCTTATGAAATCTTCAAGAAAAAAAAAAAAAATCTTCAAGAAGACTACAGACCCACAAAACACCAGGGGCAAGAGTTCATTGGTGGAGACAAACAATAGACAATCCCAGGCCCTGATAAGAAGTGGTGCAAAACTCTTTAGGGAATTAAGACATTCAAAAGCATCTGTGTACACAGAATGATTGAGAAACTCACAGGAAAGGCAAGACAAGACCCAGGCTTAGAAAAAATCAGAGAACAAGCTTTCACTTCTGGCTGTTCTCTAGGCTCAGAGCAAGTCCAGCTCATTGGTGAAGAATTCTATCAATACAGAGAACCTGCTAAAACTGGTAGAATGGGCTATATTTCGAACTGCCCTCCCCTTTAACAACAACAAAATCACAAGGCATATAAAGATAAAAACATAGACCATTCAAAAAAACAATATAAGTTGACAGAAGCCATCATGAGGAAGCCCAATCATTGGACATGAAAAGGAGCCACACAAAAATTCTGGAGCTGAAAAATAAATAACTAAAGGGCACAGTCTCTGAGTTTTTCCTCTTTTGGTTTTTCCTCCTCCTAGTCATTTTGGTGAGGTGGTGGTGGAGGGGATGTATAGCTGAATATATCAACCATGATCCAGGCAAGGTGCACCCTGGGAAGTTTCAGAGCAATAGGAAGTCACCACCAAAAAAAAAAAAAAAGCAAAAAGAAAAAAAGAGAGAAAGAGAAAAGCCAACTTAAATGAGCCCCAAGAGTAAGATTTATAAGGTATATAAACAAAAACGAACAAACAAAAAGACCAACAAAAGTAAATGACAAGAAAAAAAAGAACCCAGCTACAATGAACCCCCACAATAAGATTTATATAGTATCTGGGGCGCCTGGGTGGCTCAGTGGGTTAAAGCCTCTGCCTTCAGCTCAGGTCATGATCTCAGGGTCCTGGGATCAAGCCCCGCATCGGGCTCTCTGCTCCGCAGGGAGCCTGCTTCCTCCCCTCTCTCTCTGCCTGCCTCTATGCCTACTTGTGATCTCTCTCTCTCTCTCTCTCTAATAAATAAAATCTTAAAAAAAAAAAAGATTTATATAGTATCTGAACAAAAACAAATACACAGAAACACTGACAGAAGAATAAGATGGGAGGGTGGTTATGAACCCTCAATGTGGGCAAGGAAGGTAATTTCAGTTCTTCCTAGGTGTATCGTGTTACCTTTGTTAAAGGACTCAATTTTCCAGAGATACAGGGAAATTAAATCTGGTTTATATATAGGGGTAGTATTGAATAGGGAAAAAGGATTACCTTGAAGCTTGTATCTAGATGTATATTTAAAAAAAAAGAAAAAAAGAAACACAGGTATATGTATGAAAAAAGTTCAAGTTAAAAAGTTATTATGGAATATGTTGTATTAAACCTCTAGTTGTAATGGTAAGTAGATTAAAAAAAATTAAAAGAACAAGAATCGTGAGAACAAATTTTTTAAAAAGTTGTAGCTATGAAATATACAGGTTTTAGGGCAATACCGGGAGCTTAATATATTGTTTTCCCCTGATGTTGGGGTTTTACAGTTATATGGGGACTCTGTGGTGGTTGTCCTCTCGTTCTTTTGGCTTGTCTTCTGGGAGGGGGGCCTGCTGCGTTGTTCTCCCATCAATCTTGCTTGGGTTGAATCGCCCTGCAGGCCATCAAGGGGCTCTGCGGAAATCGGTTTTTCAGGCTTTTGTTCTCTGGAGGTTTTTGTTCTTTGGTGGCTTTTTGTGGCTTTTCAGAGGGTCAGAGCAAAGAAAGAATCTGTGGGCACCTAGACCTCCACCTCAGAGAGAAACCTCAGACTGTTCCCCTCTGGGTGGTCCAGAACACACAGACTCCCCCTCTGCTTCAGTGAACAGCACAACCTCCCACAGGCAGTACAGAGCCCCAGCCACCATCCCAGTGGTCACCTGAGGTCTCCAGCTTGTCTCTGCATCCCTGTGCCACTAAAACCTCGAGCAATGTTGGTCCAGGAAGCCTGCTTCCAGTGGCTGCCTCGGCTGGGACTGCTGTCTGGAGTCCACACCCACACCAGCTGTGCTCAGACCCTGCAGTCATGCAGGTCGCAGAAGACTGCCCTCGGAGGGATCCAGACCGGAGATGGCACTAGGTTCTCTCAGTTGTTGGTTGGGAGTGTTCAGATCCTGTGGCCGGTTGGGGAAGGCTGCAGTCCTAGAGACCGCACACCAGGCTTTCTCAGGTGTGGGCAGGAATGCGCAGCAGAAAGCCCCAGGCTCAGGGACCATGGACTGGAGGCCCCGCCTCTCTCTGGCACGGTGGTCACCAGCAGTGACCATCCTGGGAATGTGGGCTTAGGCCCGTGCCAGTAACCGCCCAATTCTACCTGTTGCCCCTTAAGATCTTTTGCTCTTCTTGAGTGCTTTTAACCAGACTCCAAGTTAATGCTGATCCCCAATCACAGGGCACTTTTGTTATTGGGGTATTACTTCTCAATGGGTTGCTTCTGGTGGCTCCTCCCCCTTCTATTTATCCTCCAATATCAGTCTGAGCATTCCCACTCTGCTTTATCTCTCCACTAATGTCTTCTGCCCCCAAAGAGATCCAGAAGTGTATAATCTTACATCCCAGACTGATTTCATGGGTGTTCAGGGTGTTCTGGTAGATATTTAGCTCACTTTAGGGGACCGGTTAACACAGGATCTCCTACTTCTCTGCCATCTTGCCCCTCCTCCAGGATTAATATTTTTATAAAGAAACCCCAGAGCACTCCCTAGCCCCTTCCACTATGTGAGGAAACAGCAAGAAGTTGATAGTCTTCTGGTGAAGAGAGCCTTCACAAGATCTGAAGCATGCTAGCATTCTGAACTCAGACTTTCAGCCTCTGGAAATGTGAGACCGAAATGTTGTTTATAAGCCACCCAGTCTGTGGTGTTTTGTTATAGCAGACTAAATGGACTGAGACTCTATACTCATCTCAAATAAAATAGACTTCTAGTCAAAACTCTTACAAGTAACAATAAGAACATTAAATATTAAGAGCTTATTAATTCAGAATATATAAAAGTTACAAACATACATGTAACAAACTCCAGAGCTCCAAAATATATGAAGCAAACACTGATAAAATTCAGTGGAGAAATAGACATTTCAACCACAAAAGTTGGATATTTTAATTTTTGTTGAAAAGATCAACAAAAGTGACAAACAATTAGCAGGTTGATTAAAGAAGAGAGAGAAGAATCCACTTAAAATGAGAAATGAAACTTAGGATAATGTTACTGATTGTCAAGGAGTAAAAGGTATTGTAACAGAATACTATTAACTATTATATGCACATAAAGGGGATAACAAGATGAAATTAATATATTCCTAGAAGCAAACTAATCTACCAAAATCAATCATGAAGAAATAGAAAATCTCACACTGGATCAGTAATCAAAATCTGGCAACAATAACAACAGAAAGCCCAGGACAAAATGGTTTCACTGATAAATTCTACCAAACGTTTAAAGAAGAATTAAAACCAAATCTTCTCAAATTTTTCTAAAAAATTGAAGGGGTTGAACACTTCCTAACTCATTCTAGGGGCCAACATTACTCTGATACCAAGCCAAAGGCATTACATAGAAAAGAAAACTACAGACCAATATCCCTTATGAATATTGATGACAAAATCCTCAACAAAAAACAGCAAACTGAATTTCACAAAATATTAAAAGGAACCCTCATGACTAAGAGAGATTTATTCCTGGAATGTAATGATAGCTCAACATACAAAAACCAATTAATGTAATATATCACATTAATAGAATGATGGGGGAAAACATGTCATAAAAGAAATTGACAAAATTCAACACCATTTCATGATAACAAACAAACTAGGAATAGAAAAACTATTCCTCAACATGATAAAGGCCATGTATGAAAAACCTAACTTAACATCATTCTCAATAGTGAAGTACTGAAAATTTATCCCCTAAGATCAGGAACAAGGAAAAGATGATCACTCTCACCATTTCAATTCAATATAGTAGCTGGAAGAACTAGATAAGAGAAAGGGGAAAAAAGGCATGCAGATTGGAAAAGAATAAATAAAATATTCTCCACCTGAAGATAAACCTAAAGATTCCACAAAACTGCTAGAGTTAATAAACAGTTTCAATAAAGTATCAGGATACAAAATTAACATGTAAAAATTGGCTGTATTTATATACACTAACAACGAACACTCATAAATACAATGGAGAAGACAGTTCCATTTACAAGAACATTTAAAAAAATACAATACTTAGGAATGAGTTAAACAAGAAGAAACCTATAAAACATTGTTAAAAGAATTAAAGAAAGCAGAAATAAATGAAAACACATATATGTTTTATGGATGAGAAGTCTTAATACTGTTAAGAGATCAATGTTATCCAAAGTGATCTACGGGTTCAGTGTCATCCCTATCAAAATGCTAATGACTTTTTTCGCAGAAATAGAACTAAGATAAGTAAGAACAATTTCTTTCTTTCTTCAACCTGATTTCAAAACTTTAAACAGAGCTTCAGCTGCAGTAATCAAATGGTGAGGTACTGACATAAGGACAGTCATATAAATCAATGGAACAGAACAGAGAGCGCAGAGTAAATCCTGGTTTGGTCAAATGGTTTTTTGTGGGTTTTTTTTAAAGATTTTTTTTTTTTAATTTATTTATTTGACAGACAGAGATCACAAGTAGGCAGAGAGGCAGGCAGAGAGAGAGGAGGAAGCAGGTTCCCCGCCGAGCAGAGAGCCCGACATGGGACCCGATCCCTGGACCCTGGGATCATGACCTGAGCCGAAGGCAGAGGCTTTAACCCACTGAGCCACCCAGGTGCCCCGGTCAAATGGTTTTTGAAAAGGGTGCCAAGATCATATAATAGGGAAAGGACAATCTTGTCAACTAATGGTGTTGGGAAAATTGGATACCTACGTGCAAAAAAGGACCTGGACACTGACCTCACATGATACATAAAAGTTAAGTAAAATGTGGCAGAGATGTAAATGTAAGAGCTAAAAATAAAATTATTAGGAGAAAATCTGGTTAACACTGGATGTGGCAATGATTTCACACCTAAAGCACAGACAACAAAAGAAAACAGATATAATGGACTTGATCAAAATTTAAGCATTTGTTCTTTTAGACATTGCCCTGAGCGCTGTATTTATGGATATGTTTCCTCAGGCAAGGGAAACAAAAGCAAACATAAACTATTGGGACTACACCAAAATAAAAACTTTTTGTACAGCAAAGAAACCATCAATAAAACAAAAAAGCAACCTACTGAATGGAAGAAGATATTTGCAAATGATGTATCCAATAAGAGAAATATATAAGGAACTTATACAACACCAAAACAAACATACAAACAAACATTCCAATTTCAAAATGGGCAGAGGGGGGCACCCGGGTGGTTCAGTGGGTTAGGCGTCCGCCTTCGGCTCAGGTCATTATCCCCGCTCAGTAGGGAGCCTGCTTCTCCCTCTCCTCCCTACCTGTGCACTCTCTGTCACTATCTCTGTCACTGTCTCTCTCTCACAAATGAATAAAATCTTTAAAAAAAATAAAAAAATAAAATAAAAATGGGCAGAGGACCTGAATAGACATTTTCTCAAAGTCATACAGATGGCCAATACACACATGAAAAGATGCTCAATATCACTAATCATCAAGGAGATGCATATCAAAATCAAAATGAGATATCATCTCACACCAGTTAGAATGACTAGTATCAAAAAGACAATAAATAACAAGTGTCAGTGAAGATGTGGAGAAAAGGAGAACCTTATGGACTGTAGTGGGAATGTAAATTGGTGCAGTCACTGTGGAAAACAGTATGAAAATTCCTCAAAAAATTAAAGATGGAAATACCATAATATCCAGTAATTCCACCACTAGGTATTTACCCAAAGAAAACAAAAACACTAATTCAAAAAGATACATATATTCCTATATTTATTGCAGCATTATTTATAATAGCCAAGATATGGAAGCAACTCAAGTATCCATTGATAGATGAATGGATAAAGAAGAGTTGATACACACAGATACAAACACATACTCCCCCAATTGAATATTACCCAATCATAAAAAAAAGATAAGCTCTTGCTATTTGTTGTCGACAACATGGATGGATCTAGAGGGTACTATGCTAAGTGAAATAAGTCAGACAGAGAAAGACAAATACCATACCATTTCACTGATATGTGGAATCTAAAAAACAGAACAAACAAAGCAGAAAGAGACCCATGAATACAAAGAACAAACTATTGGTTGCCAGAGAGGTAGGGGTTAGTGCTATAGGACAAAATAGACAAAAGAGATTAATAAGTAAACTTCCACTTATATAATAAATAAGTTACAGAGATGCAAAGTACAGTATGGGAAATAGTCAATAATATTGTAATAACATTGTATGATCACAGATGATGACTACACTTAACCTGATGAGCACTAATGTATAGAATTGTCAAATTAATATGTTGTATACCTGACACTAATATAACATTGTATGTTAATTATACAAAGAAGTACATTTCAGAGAAAAAGTTTTTCAACATTTGTGTATCAAAGGACACTATCAAGAGAAGGAAATAAAAACTCACAAAATGGGAGAAAACTATACAAGGATTAATATCTAGAACATATGAAATAGAAAACAATGTTTAAAAAAAATTTTCAGCATGATATGATGAGACACCTGGAAATTCATTTTTAAATAATCAATTACTTTGTAGAATATTTATTGCACATGGCTTGTTATCCAAAGTTAGCCAACCCATAAAAATACCTTCAAAACCTATTTTCAATTAAAAAAAAACAAACCCATGGTCCTTTAAAATAATAATAATAATAATAAAATAAAAGCCTCTCCCAAACTGCTTGTCATAATGAAAGTGTATTCAAAGTGACTAGTCTGACCATCCCATAGCTACAAACAAATATTATGTGAAGAATTACAGAATGCCCAGTATTTGACAGATGGCTTTCCTCCAATTATGAGGGACCTAAATCATATATTTTTATTGGAAACTGAGAGTATTTATTAGTTTATTTCAAAAGTACTATAACTTTCATCAAGGCCACAGGCTTACATGGGTGGAACAGATCTAGTCCAACTAGATTTTGAACACAAACAAATTAGGTTTATAAATATGTGATCCTATTTGTATTTATAAGTTTATGTATCCTTTGAGAATCATCTAATGAGCCCATTTCCCCCAGCTGTGTTGGCTTATTTAAAAATTTAAAAAGTGAGCCCAGATGTCCATCAAATGATAAATGGATAAAGAAGAGGTGGTATACAAATACAATGGAGTATTACTTAGCCATCAAAAAGAATGAAATCTTGTCATTTGCAACCACATGGATTGAACTAGAGGGTATTATGCTAAGTGAAATAAGTCGGTCAGAAAAAGACAAATACCATATGATTTCATTTATATGTGGAATTTAAGAAACAAACCAGATGAACCCAGGAGAAGGGAAGGAAAAATAAAATAAGAGAAAAACAGAGAGGGGGGAAATCATAAGAGATTCTTAACTATAGGAAACAAACTGAGGGTTGCTGGAGAGGAGGTGGGGGGAGAGATGGGGTAACTGGGTGATGGGCATTAAAGAGGGCACTTGGAGTAATGAGCACTAGGCGTTGTATGAACTGATCAATCACTAAATTCTACCCCTGAAACTAATAATACAGTGCATGTTAATTAAATTGAATTTAAATTTTTAAAAAAGCAATTAAAAACCTGATCACAAAATGCAACAAACATAGAATAACATAAGTCCATCATAAAGATATAAGGTTTTCTCCACATCCTCTCCAACACTTGTTGTTTACTGTCTTGTTAATTTTGCCATTCTAACTGGTGTAAGGTGGTATCTCAATGTGGTTTTGATCTCTTGCACTGTTGATGGGATGGCAAGTTGGTACAGCCACTTTGGAAAACAGTGTGGAGATTCCTCAAAAAATTAAAAATAGAGCCACCCTATGACCCTGCAATTGCTCTATTGGGTATTTACCCCAAAGATACAGATGTAGTGAAAAGAAGGGCCATATGTACCCCAATGTTCATAGCAGCAATGGCCACAATCACCAAACTATGGAAAGACCCAAGATGCCCTTCAACAGATGAATGGATAAAGAAGATATGGTCCATATAGATACAATGGAATATTACACCTCCATCAGAAAGGATGAATACCCAACTTTTGTATCAACATGGATGGGACTGGAGGAGATTATGCTGAGTGAAATAAGTCAAGCAGAGAGAGTAAATTATCATATGGTTTCGCTTACTTATGAAGCATAAGGAATAACATGGAGGACATTAGGAGAAGGAAAGGAAAAGTGAATTGGGGGAAATCGGAGGGGGAGACGAACCATGAAAGACTATGGACTCTGAGAAACAAACTTAAGGTTTTGGAGGGGAAGGGGTGAAGGGATAGGTGAGCCTGGTGGTGGGTATTAAGGAGGGCATGTATTGCATGGAGTACTGGATGTGGTGCATAAACAATGAATCTTGGAATACTGAAAAAATAAAATAAATTAAAAAAAGATATAAGGTTTTTACATGAATATGTGTTACCAGCATATTCTTCCTGGGATTGTGAAATCCTACTGATTTTTCTTTATCGTGTGTGTGTGTGTGCCCACGTGTATGTGTTTATTTTCCAGTATCTAGAGATAATTTTTTTTTTTTTTAAGATTTTATTTATTTGACAGAGAGAGATCACAAGCAGGCAGAGAGGCAGGTAGAGAGAGAGGAGGAAGCAGGCTCCCTGCTGAGCAGAGAGCCCGATGCGGGGCTCGATCCCAGGACCCTGAGATCATGACCTGAGCCGAAGGCAGCGGCTTAACCCACTGAGCCACCCAGGCACCCCTAGAGATAATAATTTTAATTTCAAATAAAAATATATTCAGATAGCTGGCAACAACTCACCGATCACCCAAGGAAGTCAAAAGAAAACAAGAAATTGGTAGAAAGTGATAGAGTCTGATTACCTATCACTGTAAGAACTTTAATCCACTGCTAAGACTTAAGAGACAACACCAGGTGTCCATGTGTTTTCCTAATCCTTATCAGGATCTCAAGAGATCAGAAGTTCCTACTAAGCTTAGGATTCCAATCCTCTGCAATAACGAATGGAAAAGTCCATGTAAACTTTATACATTATTGTACAACCCTAAAGTGGTATTTTGGGAATTTTAATACTTTTCATAGAACTTGGTTTAAACATCATCTATTTTCTTTCTTTTGTGAACTATTTTCTGTGCATCTATCACAATACCATAGATGGATGTACAAGGCACTACAGAAATCAATCTAACTGTTGTACATTTTTTAATGCTTGAAGATAAAATAGAAATAAATGGGGTAATTTGGAAAAATAATAGGTTACACAGTAAATGTTAAGCCAAGACAATCTCTAGCTAATGAGTTTACAGGTCAACTTTATTTTTTAAAAAAGATTTTATTTATTTGACAGAAAGAGAGTGAGAGAGAGCACCACATGCATAAGCAGGGGGAGGGGCAGAGGGACAGGGAGAAGCAGGCTCCCCGCTGAACAGAGACCCCAATGCAGGGCTTGCTCCCAGGACCTTGGGATCATGACCTGAGCCAAAGGTAGAGGCTTAATAGACTAAGACACCCAGGTGCCCCCAATTTTATTTTTTAACTATATTTTCTATAATAACCATAACATACATTTAAACGAGAAGATGACATTAAAAACCAAATATTTAAGTAAGCATAAAAATAGTTGTAGAGGAGGGAAGAAGAAAAGGTAAATTCAAATTTTAAAACAAGCAAGGAGTAGAAGAATACTGAGAACATTAAGAGAAAGGAGATAAGGGGAGGGGGTTCCGGAGAGAGGGGTGGGGTTACGGACATCGGACATGGGGAGGGTATGTGCTATGGTGAGTGCTGTGAAGTGCGTAAACCTGGCGATTCACAGACCTGTACCCCTGGGGATAAAAATACATTATATGTTTATAAAAAAATAAAGATGAAAAAAAAGAGAGAGAAAGGAGATAAGGGGAAGGCGGTGCAGAGGGTGAAAGTATTGACAAAGCAAATTTTTTGCAAGCTTTTGGGGAAAGGGGTAGAGCTGGGACCCTTGACTCAAGAACTGAGTGTTAAGCCAAGTGCTATAAAAGCTACCTGGAGCCAGGAAGGGAGAGTATTCTGAAACCCAGGATAGGGACACACATAAATGCAGTAAGCAACCGCAGCAGCAGTCCCTAGAAAAAGGCTGGAGAGACCAGGTTCAGGATGCTGGGCTTGTTTTGATCCCACCTGCTGCTGAGCCAACTCTTTAGAAGAAAGCACCGCCTAGTGGGTAAACAATGAAAAGGTGAAGTTACATGACATGGAATTCCTTGATATGATGATTATGGGTGAGAAACACTGTCAGAGGTTTTCTGACGTCCTGGAAGAGCAGCTATGAGTGAGAGAGCTCCTGCCCCTGCTGGTCTGCACCTCCTTTTGGCTGCTGCCCACCAATGTGAACGACAGCCTGCAGGGCCTGGTTCACACTGGCTGCCTGTGTTCAACCCCATGCCACACATGCAGATGGAAGTAGTAATCTATCAAAATAGTGTCAGGAGAGTCAAAAGTATCACTGTGCAAGTTTTAGCACAGTCCTAGGATTAGTCAGTGGCTAAAGAACCTTGGTAATACTGTGGTAGGTCACACTGCCCCACTATAAGTAAGCTGTTTAGATATTAGATATACTTGTTGATTCTGTTGCAAGTTTAATTATCTAGAAGCAACTCAACTTTTGGGCCATACAAAAATTTATAATTTTCCTGATTCTCCTTGACATGAATTTTTTTCATACCTCCCACTTGTTTTTTTAAACCTAACAGAAAATCTTGTCACCCTCTAACATGCAGAAACCTTAAAAATGATGTAAAAAATTTCTTAATTTGCCACCAGAATTCAAGACAACACTCATAAGCAGTCATCTTTGATGGAGGTAATACTTTCCCAACAAAAGGAGAAGGAAGTTATCAATATAATTACGTTGTTTAAAAAGAAAAGGCTGTGGGACGCCTGGGTGGCTCAGTTGATTAAGCAGCTGCCTTCGGCTCAGGTCATGATCCCAGCGTCCTGGGATCGAGTCCCACATCGGGCTCCTTGCTCGGCAGGGAGCCTGCTTCTCCCTCTGCCTCTGCCTGCCACTCTGTCTGCCTGTGCTCGCTCTCTGTCTGACAAATAAATAAATAAATAAATCTAAAAAAAAAAAAAAAAGAAAGAAAAGGCTGTAACAAAATTTTTTTTCTCAAAATATGCACAATATAGAGTAATTGTATATTCTCCATGATGCATTTATCAATGTCCAAGTCAATCATGACTGATTACTAGAACATGAGAAAACATTATTAGTGTTCACATTCTTCATTTGTTCTGTAATAGTATATAGTTTCTCTATAATATGCTTTCTCTCAAAAATCAACCCTTTTAATACTAAAGAATCTGTTTTTTAAAAATTAATGCTATCATTGTGCCAATTGCATTTCAACCTTATTAACTTCCTGGTGATTATAAAAAGCTTAATTATTTAACCAACATAATTCATCTTATATATACCTAATACCAAATACATACAAAAGTAATAAGTTTTCATTGATCTTGCCAATGTAGACCATGTTAACATTAAACTACAAAACCTGCAGTTTTCTACTTAAGCCCAAGTGGCTCTTCTGCCTTGCTGAAATCATGTTTGAAAACAGGTTTATTACCTAAATCCAAATACATTCGGATTTAGGGATTCAAATAAAAAAATTTTTTTTCAAGTTAGCGTACTTTCATGTTTCTAGGAGATTCAAGTAAGTATTTTTAAGTGACATAAATGGATAGTCCAGTAGATGACTGAGTAAGAAACTTAATGTTTTATCTCAGAAAAGAGCTAGATTGGTAAAGGAACATATTCGGTCACGTTGAACTGATGACTGAGGTCCTTCACTGCCATCCAATGACTCAGTTACTCTTATCTTCCATACACACCACTACTCCTAGCCTACCTTTTCCCCCATTATTAAAGATGGAAAAGTGCCCCCAAAACATAACCCCTCTACCTCCCTGTGTGAAATATAAGCCATACTCTTCTTATTCCTAAAAGAGTATGTGTCTATGTGTAACAGGTACGAATTCAAAGGACAGTTTTTGCTGTGCAAGAAATACCCAGCTTTAGTTTTTGTTTTGTTTTGAAGAACGCTCCACACCCACCATATGGCTGAAACTCACCACCCTGAGATCAAGAGTCACCCAGCCGGGAGCCCCTCTTCTTCAGTTTTAACAAATCGATATAAATCCAATTCTGTCACTGGATCGGGAATCTAGCATCAGACACTATTCTAACAGTTCCTCCATTATGCTGTGTTTGAAACCCAGGGTCTTAGCACCAAAGCATTCAGTCCCCATAGTTTTCAATGGCTTCCCACCAAGACACCCACCACCCGAGTCTGAGTGGTCCCCTCAATTCAGGCGCTTGCCTCCCTCACTGGAGGCCAGCAGAACTGTTTCAAGTGTTCTCTCCGCATAAGGAATGTTCTCCGTTCCCACAGGGCTCCCCTGATGGAGCTCTGGTTACAGCGACCATAGTTTGGACAGTTACTCTTTTAAGGAAGGAGATGACATTGTGCTAATGAAATCACGCGGGCCTTTGGAGCTCACTGAACAGCGCTTCTGGGTGCCACGGGACAGCAGGGCAAGGCTGGGGAAACGGGCCACGGAGAAAGACCCGGAGGCGGACGGCAGAAAGGTGCAGTAGAGGGCACCACACGGACACCACAGGGCAGCGCGCCGGGGACTGTGCTGCGCTCCGGCTCCCCGCCCCCGCGGCGATCGCGCCTCCTCCCCAGCGGCCCCCGACTCCCCCCTGGCGGCGGCTAGTGCGTCCTCCCGAGCAACGCACCTGTCCGCTCTCGTCCCAAATGACCAAGCGACCCGCCCCCAGCGCGGGGCACTTCCTCATCTCTTACCCCCTGGTTTAGCAAAATACTAGGATTCTTAGAAGCAAACCCCCGCGGGGTCGCTGTCACAAGCCAGTTACAGACAGTCCTGTCCCCTCTACCGCGGCAGCAGGTCAGCATGCCCGCTACTGCCCGGGGCTCGAGGCCGAGGCTCCGGCCCATTTCTCCCCGAGGAGTGCGCGGGATCTCCCGAGCGCGCTGTGAAGCGGGCTGAGGAGCGCACGTTCCAGGTGCGTCCAGGCTCCAGCCCCTCCGAAGCCGACGGCGCGCGGGGCCCCGAGCTGCCCTGGGAAGCAAACACCAGCCGGCGGTGCCTGCAGGGTGCTTAGGGACTCGAGGGGCTGGGAAGAGGTTGTCAAACAAGCACACGAACAAACGTGAACAAACCTCCCGCAAGGTACACCAAGAGGGAAGCTGTGAGAGAGAGAGAGAGAAGCTGTGTCTGAGGAAGCGACGCCCCGTTACCAACCAGGCAAAAGGGCGGGAAATGCACTCCGCTGGTAGGATTTTACCGATTAACGAGGGCCGCAGGGGTCGCGGATGCGCCTCCTTAGAGGGGCGGGCAAAGAAAACGAATCAAGGATTTTTTAAGAACTAAAGAACGCTACTACCTACCATGCTCTGAGGGCCCGGGGAAGCGCCAGAATCCGGCTCACCGCCATCTCGCACCTCGCGCCTCCCGCCTCGCGCCTCGGCGTTCTCGCGAGGTGCGCACGCGCTCGCCAGCCCGCCAGGCGCGCGTGCGCGGCTCGGAGCGGGCGGGCGCGGGCACGAGCACGGGTGCCGGGAGGTACGGGGTCCGCGGCAGTTAGACCGCGCGGCCGACCTGGCGGCGGGGGTCCAGGGATGCCGCGGCTCCTCTGCGTGTGTCTGCTGTGGCTGGGGCTCCTGTTAGTCAGGTTCTCCCGGGAGCTGAGCGAAATCAGCAGAGCTAGGAGGCTGTGTGGCAGGCACCTCCTGAAGGAAATAGTAAAACTCTGCGGCAATGTCAACTGGAGCTACTTCGAGGAGGAACCCCCCCCGCCACCCCTGTTTCCCCAGAACAACGAGATTGAAACCTTCATCCCCGACCGGTCAGAAAGCTCCCAAACCACTTTCCCGGCTTGGGCGAGAGGCACGAACCCAGGTAAAATTAGAAACCGAGGGCATGTTCGCGCATCCTTGTACTTTCTCTTCCCCAAGTGTGCTCTGCCAGGTGGTGAGCTTCCCCGGGAAATGGAATTTGTGCCGAAGACACAGATAAATGAACATTTTTATAAGCCAATATATCGCAGGTATGCAAAAACTCAAGGACGCTTTTTTTTTTTTTAACTTAGAGGAAATGAGTGTACACATATAAATCTATACGTTTATGTAAGAGTGCTGCTTCTTCCTTGGCTTTGCCTTTCTGGAGTACACTTGTCACCTGACAAAACCCACTTTGTCCTTCAGAGCCTCTGAGGTTTCATTTCTCCTCTGAAGTTGTCACTGACCCTTTCATAGGTACTGACTCCATTCTCCGTCTACCACAATATCTACACATAGACCTAGTTGACCATCATCAGGACCAGCCACATAAGTGGGCCAGCCCAGTGCAGAATAAAATGCAGGGCCCCTTTTTCAAAAGCAGGAAAGGGCCAATTAAGGTACTAAAATATAAAGCCCCCTCGCCTTTTTTTTTGGTGTGTTTCTCCTCTGCTCACACATCGTCCATTCTCTCATCAGATTTCATGTTCTTAACACTTCACCTTTACAAGATAAAATTTTGGGAATTTCAAGACTATGACAGTAGAGCATTAAATAAAATGCAAGTTCCTCCCTAGCACTGGGTCTGTGTGACTGTGCACCAGCCCTCTCCCTTAAGGCCAGTCCTGTATATCAGATCATTTTCTAGAGATTATTTCATGCATATTTTTATGTGAAATGTCTAGCAGAGGACCTAGCACACGGTATGTTGCATAATATATATTAAATGTATACTTAATGCTTTTAAGTAGTCTTTAGGAAGAATATTCCTATTTCAAATTCACTGTTATCTTCTAATTATGTATTTACATTTTAGTACCAATATGGTTTTTCATTTTATTTATTTTTTTAAAGATTTTATTTATTTATTTGACAGACAGCGATCACAGGTAGGCAGATAGGCAGGCAGAGAGAGAGGGGGGAAGCAGGCTCCCTGCTGAGCAGAGAGCCCGATTCGGGGCTCCATCCCAGGACCCTGAGATCATGACCTGAGCCGAAGGCAGAGGCTTTAACCCACTGAGCCACCCAGGTGCCCCTCGTTTGTCATTTTAAAATGCACTTAATCTACAGGCTGTCCCTAGCATAGTGTCATTGAAATTATTGCATTTAAAGTCATTCAATTAATTTAATTTGATTTGGACACATTTTGCAAAAGGCAAGATTTTTGAAATTAAGGAAAGGAGTGCCAAAAACACGCCAAAAACCACCCAGGTTTAGATGACTGGAACAGACTAAAATTGCCTCCCACATTATGGGCACTCATTTTAACTTATTAAATGAATGAATGAATGAGACTTATTCCATTCTTCCTATTGTTGGTAAAGGGATGAAAACTTTGAAAGACAAATAATAGAAACCATCAGACTGGTTCTTGATCATTTTCTACCATAAAACCTACCTACATATAAACACACTTTGTTTTGCTCTTATAATGGAAGAAGTGACTCTCCCCAGTTTTCCACTAGTACATTAATTCAGTGATTCTCCCACTTTAATGTGCATATGATTCACCTGGGGAATATTGTTAATGTACAGGTTCTTATTCAGTGGGTGGGGCCCTGAGCATCTACATATTGGCAAGCTCCCAGAGATAGCTGATGCTGCTGTCACTACCTCTACCATATCAAAATTTTACACTCAGACATCCAAGCTTGAGTCTGTTATTTAAAAAGAGCTTGGAATCCCTCTTCTCAACAAAGCCTGCTCTGGAGACTATTAATTTTTTTGAGTCAACTTTAAAACTCAGAGCTGTTCTTGTTTCAGTAGCACATATACTGAAACTCAGAGCTGAGTAATGACCCCTTTGTTTTGGTGTTATTTACACTTCCCTGGAGAAATGTCATTAATTCAATGAAGAGGAAACTGCAGTGAAAGAAGATTTGTAGGAAATAAAAATGTAGCTTACAGCATCTTAGAATTGGCGTACCAATGAAACATGTTACTATGGCTACTATGTTAAGGACAATTTTCTATAGTGGAAATGTCATGGGGCCATAAAGCCATAGTTGTTTTATAATGTGTAGAAGAATGAAAAATGGATTTAAGTTATTAATATGTATTTGTGATAATTTTTTTAAAACTTAGGGGTGCCTGGGTGGCTCAGTCAGTTAAGTGTCTGTCTTTGACTCATGTAATGATCTCTGGGTCCTGGGATTGAGCCCTGCTTCAGTGGGGAGTCTGCTTCTCCCTGTCCCTCTGCCCTTCCCCCTGCCTATACTCTCTCTCTCTCAAATAAATAAAAATCTTTAAAAAATTCAATTTGTAAAAAAATTATTGACCTATAAGGAAAGAGGACATTCAATATATCCTGCTAATTTCCAATAATGAGAAGTTATAGAGAAGAGGTATGTGTTCTCAATATAGAATATGTAATTATGCCATTTCATTTTCATTTGAATGTGGCTGAAAAGTTAACTTTTACTAAGTTGTACTAGCAGGATGCATTTCTATGTTCGATCAAGTCAATTACCAACAATTTTAATCTTCTGATGATCTATTTGAGTCTGACACAGGTAAAGAAAATTTAGTGCACTCATATTTAAAAATGCTTTTTTTTCAGAACTACTCATACATAACTTGATGCTGAAATTGTGTGCTTCTTGATAGTGGATCCTTGAGGGTAGGGGCCATGTCTCCAAGACCTACCCCACCATACTGCTAAATTCTAGCTGCATATGGTGCTTCCTAGCTCTTAGAGCCAGGTGAAATCATTAATGCATTAATGCTTTATAATCCATAACCCCTATTCCAGTTGGATTGGTCATATTCCTCTATACATCTATTCTTGTTTTTTAGATGTCTTATCACAAATGGGTTAAGCAAGTCCCCCTTCTTTATATATTAATTCAGCAAAATTTGAATGCCTATCACATGCTGGGTATTTTTCTTGGTACTTGGGATATAAGAGTGAAGAATTTTACTGAGGTAGCTGTGAAGACTCCTGCTCTTGTGAAGCTTACATAATAGTGAAGATAGACAGTAAGCATAAGTACATTGCACAGTGTGTTAGAAGATGATTAGTTTTGGGGGTCCCTGGATAATCAGTTGTGAAGCATCTGCCGTTGGCTCAGGTCATTTTCTCAAGGTCCTGGGATTGAGGTCCTAATTGAGTCCTGCATTGGGCTCCCTGCCCAAGGGGGAGTCTGCTTTTCCCTTTCCCTCTGCCTCTCCCACCCACTTGTGCATGCTCGCTCTCTCTCTCTCTCTCTCTCAAATAAAATCTTTCATTTTATTTTTTTTAAAGATTTTATTTATTTATTTGACAGACAGAGATCACAAGTAGGCAAGAGAGGCAGACAGAGAGAGAGGAAGGGAAGCAGGCTCCCCGCTGAGCAGAGAGCCTGATGAGATGCAGGGCTCGATCCCAGGACCCTGGGATCATGACCCGAGCCGAAGGCAGAGGCTTTAACCCACTGAGCCACCCAGGCGCCCCTCAAATAAAATCTTTTAAAAAAAGAAAAAAGATGATCAGTCTCCACATATCTCCTTTCTCCACTCCTGTTCTCCTCCTCCCATAGGTAACCATTCCAAAGTGTTTAATTTGTGTTTTTATTTGTACATGATTTTTTGCAAATTGTGCATTGTTTCCTGCTCATTTATTTTTAAAATATACATAAATTGTATTTTTTTTTCAGATTTATTTTTTAGAGAGCAAGTGAGAGAGAAAGCAATAGAGCCCACGTGAGTCGGGGGAGGGGCAGAGGAAGAGGGAGAGAGAGAATCTGGAGAAGACTCCCCACTGAGTGCGGAGTCTGATGCGCCATTTAATCTGATGACCCTGAGATCATGACCTGAGCAGAAATAAGGAGTTGGATGCCCAACTGACTGGGCCACCAAGGTGCCCCTAAAATATATGTAAATGGCAGTTAAGATCTATCTCTTATGGTTGCTTTGTGGACATTGCTTCAAACTGCTCCACAATATTCATATACATTCCCCACATTTTACTTACCCTCTCAGCAGTGAACACCTAACTTGCATAGCCTCCAACTCCCTGCCACTAATACCACAGTGAAAATCATTGTATGTGCTCCAGAGCGTAAGGACCTGTGTGGACATTTCTCAGAGATCTATACCCATGGATAAAATTGCTATGTAATGAAACACATGTATGCTTTGCTTGAGATGTGTCAGGTTGCGAGTACACGTGGATTCCTGCATTCTCATATCCGTGCCAACAACTAGCATTATATGATTTGTAACTTTTGTCAGTGTGATAGAATGAAATGGCATCTTATTTTTGTTTTAACTTACTCTGGATGTGAGCACATCTTCATATATAAATTAGCCTTTTGCAGGTTTTTTTTCTGAAAGTTTTCTGTTTATAATTTTTATAGGAATTGTCATTTTCCAGTTGATGTGTAAGAGTTATTGTACCATTACAATAGTTGTTGGCTTTAGGGGTGCCTGGGTGGCTCAGTGGGTTAAGCCTCTGCCTTTGGCTCAGGTCACAATCCCAGGGTCCTGGGATCAAGCCCCACATCAGGCTCTCTGCTCAGCAGGGAACCTCCTTCTTCCTCTCTCTCTGCCTTCCTCTCTGCCTACTTGTGATATCTCTCTCTCTCTCTCTGTCAAAAAAAAAAACAAAAAACAACAATAGTTGTTGGCTTTAGATATTGCAATATATTCTCCCATTCTGTCATCTATTGGTATTGTTTGACAGAAAGCCTTAATTTTATATAATTAGGCAATAAGCATTTTGCCTTATTGTTCATACTTCTGAAATTTCATTTTAGAGGTCCTTTTCTTCCCTCTGTTAACTTTATAGATTTACTTTTCACATTAGGTTCTTAATTCTTCTGGAGACCACTTTGGTCTGTTCTGGTTAGGATTACCATCTCAATTTTTTCCACAAGTCTTATTTTTCTCTACAAAAGGAGCTAGTTTTCTAAACACCATCTTCTAAATGATATTTTTTTCTATATTGTTTATTGTTTGTCTTAGTTTCCCATTCTATTTAATTGGTCTTTTGTTTGACCTTATACAATTACTATACTGTTTTTAATGTTATGACTCTCTAGGATATAATTTTTAGGTGGGCATATCACCAATCTTTTTTAAAAGATTTTATTTATTTGAGAGAAAGGAAGTATGGGTGGTGGGAGGGGCAAAGGGAGAGAGAGAAGCAGACTCTGTGCAGCGAGCCCATTGCAGGGCTCTATCCTAGGACTCAAGCCCCATGTTGGGCTCCCAGCTCAATGGAGAGCCTGCTTCCCCCTCTCCTGCTCCCCCTGCCTTTGCTCTCTCACTCTCTCTGTCAAATAAATAAATAAAATCTTTTAAAAAACAAAACAAAGAAACAAGAACAATAAAAAAGCATTGATGATGACACAAATGGAAAGATATGCCATGCTCATGGATTGGAAAAGTTAATATTGTTAAAATGTCTGTACTACACAAGCAACCTACAGATTCAATGCAATTCCTATCAAAATGCCAACAGCAATTTTCACTCAACTAGAACAAATAATACTAAAATTTGTGTGGATCCACACACACAAAAATAAAAGCCTAAATAGCCAAAGCAACCTTAAGAAAGAAGAATAAAGTAGGACGTATTACAATTTCAGATTTCAAGATTACTACAAAAGTATAGTAATCAAAACAGTGTGATACTGGCACAAAAATAGACACATATATCAATAGAACAGGCTAGAAAACCCATAAATAAACCCACACTTATATGGTTAATCTGTGAAAAAGGAGGCAAAAATATGCTATGGGGAAAAGATAGTCTCTAAGTAAATTGTACTGAGAAAACTGAACAGCTACAAGCAAAAGAATGAAACTGGACCACTTTCTTACTCCATAGACAGAAATAAATTCAAGATGGATTAAAGACCTAAATGTGAGACCTGAAACCTTAAAACTCCCAGAAGAGAACACAGGCAGTAATTTCCTTGATATCAGTCATAGGAACGTTTTTCTAAATGTGGTTCCTAAGGCAAGAGAAACAAAAGCAAAAATAAACTATTGGGACTTCACTAAAATAAAAGGCTTTTCCACAGCAAAGGAAACCATCAACGAAACAAAAAGGCAACCTACTGAGTGGGAGAAGATGTTTGCAAATAACATATCTAATAAGGGGGTAATATTCAAAATATATAAAGAACATACACAACTCAACACCAAACAAACAATCCAACTTAAAAATGACCAGAGGACCTGAATAGCTATTTTCCCAAAGAAGACATACAGATGGCTAACAGACACATTAGAATATGCTCAACATCACTAATCATCAGGGAAATGCAGATCAAAACCACAATATGTCTGAAAAAATGTTCATCATCATTAGCCAACAGGGAGATTCAAATCAAAATCACATTGAGATACCACCTTACACCAGTTAGAATGGTCAAAATCAATAAAAAAGTAAACAACAAGTGTTGGAGAGGATGTGGAGAAAGGGGAACACTCTTACACTATTGGTGGGAATGCAAACTGGTGCAGCCACTTTGGAAAACAGTGTGGAGATTCCTCAAAAAATTAAAAATAGAGCCACCCTATGACCCTGCAATTGCTCTACTGGGTATTTACCCCAAAGATACAGATGTAGTGAAAAGAAAGGTCATCTGTACCCCAATGTTCATAACAGCAATGGTCACAGTCGCCAAACTGTGGAAAGAACCAAGATGCCCTTTAGCAGACGAATGGATAAAGAAGATATGGTCCATATATACAATGGAGTATGATGCCTCCATCAGAAAGGATGAATACCCAACTTTTGTATCAACATGGACGGGACTGGAAGAGATTATGCTGAGTGAAGTAAGTCAAGCAGAGAGAGTCATTTATCATATGGTTTCACTTACTTGTGGTGGAATAACATGGAAGACATTGGGAGATGGAAGAGGAGAAGTAAGTTGGGGGAAATTGGAGGCAGAGATGAAGCATGAGAGACTGTGGGCTCTGAGAAACAAACTGAGGGTTTTGGAGGGGAGAGAAGTGGGGGGTTGGGTGAGCCCAGTGGTGGGTTAAGGAGGGCATGTATTGCATGGAGCACTGGGTGTCGTGCATAAACAATGAATTTTGGATCATTGAAAAAAAATTTAATTTAAAAAAGACACACACAATATGGTATCACCTTACACCTATCAGAACAGCTAACATGAAAAACACAAGAAATTAGTAATAGTGAGGATGTGGAGAAAAAGGAACTCTTATGCACTATTGGTAGGAATGTAAATTGGTGCAGCCACTATGAAAAACAGTATGGAGGCTCTTCAAAAAATTAAAAATAGGACTATTATATGATCCAGTATTTCTACTTCTGGTTATTTACCCAAAGAAAACAAAAAAAAATAATTCAAAAAGATAGATGTACCCCTGTGTTTATTGTAGTATTATCTGCAATAGCCACGAAATGGAAGCAACTCATGTCCATTGATAGATGAATGGATAAAGAAGAGGTGGTACACACACACACACACGCACACACACACACACACACACACACACACAGGAATATTATGCAACCATTAAAAAGGATGCCATCTTGCCATTTGTGATAATATGGATAGACCTGCAGAGTATTATGCTGAGTGAAATAAGTCATATTGAGAAAGATAAATACCAAATTATTCCACTTGTATGTAGAATCTAAAAAACCAAATGAACAAACAAACAAAAAGTGAAATCAAACCTACAAATGTAGAGAACACTTATTGTTGCCAGAGAAAAGGAAGGTGGAGGGGATGGCCAAACTCAGTGAAGGGGAGTAGGAGATTCAGGCTTCCAGTTATGTAATGACTAATTCATGGGACCAAAAGAGCATAGGGAATAGAGTCAATGGTATTGTAATAGCATCATATGGTAACAGATGGTAGCTACACTTGTGGTGAGCACAGTATAATGAAAAAATAAAATAAAAATCCATCTGCAATTTTAATGGAGATGCATGGATTATATAGATTAATTGAAGAGGATTTATATCTTTTTTTAAAACATTTTATTTATTTATTTGACAGAGAGAGATCACAAGTAGGCAGAACAGCAGGCAGAGAGAGAGAGGGAAGCAGGCTCCCTGTCGAGGAGAGAGCCCGATGTGGGGCTCGATCCCAGGACCCTGAGATCATGACCTGAGCCGAAGGCAGAGGCTTAACACACTGAGCCACCCAGGCGCCCCGATTTATATCTTTTTAATATAAAGTAATTGCAAACCAAAATCATAGAGCATGGAATGTTTTCATTTTAAGGTTTTCTTAGTGGAGACTTTCTACATTTTTTATTAAGTTAATGTTTAATATTTATTTTTGTTATTATAAATACTTGCTAATTATATTTTCATTAGTGATTTTGGTTAGAGAAATTAATTTGATTTTTACAGCTTGATCTTTATCCAGTAATCATGCCAAATTATCTTAATGGTTTAATAGTTTGTTCTACAGATTTTTCTATCCTTTGCAAATGATAGCTTTGTCACTCCCTTTCTAACCTCTCACCAGTCTTCTTCTTTCTTATAACATTAGCCAGGTCCTCTAGTGCTGTTAAGTAGTAGTGATAGTGGGATATCTTGTCATGTTCCCAATTTTAAAGGGGAATACATTTAAATTTCTCCATTAGGTATAAAATTTGTAGGTTTGTGCTATGTAACTTTCACCATGATAAGGGAGCTTGCTATTTTTTAAATCATTATAAGTAGGGCTAAACTTTATTAAAGGCTTTTGGGGGGTATCTTTTTGCATATGTCTCTTTTATTGATTAAGTCACCAAATAGTTTTTGGGTACCTGCTAAGTTCCAGCCACTGTTATAAAAGCTTGGGATTTATCAGTGAAAAAAGCAAAGATGTCTGGCCTCAAGGAGTTTGCATAGGAAGGGAACATAATAAATATTTGAAGGTAATAAGGGTTATAAAAAAGGAATGAAACAGGATAAGGGAGATCAAGAGTTCAGGGCGCTGGAGGATGGGATATAGGATTAAATAGTGTAGTCAAGGTAGGCCTCATTGAAAAGGTGAAGTTTGAGAACGGAGGAGATAAAGGAATCAGCCAAAGATATCTGGGAAAAGAGTGTTGAGGCAGAGGAATGAGCAGAGCAAATACATTTCGGCCCTTTTTACACAGGGAACAGCAAGGAGGCTAGTGTGTCTGGAGCAGAGCGAGAGGTGACAGGCAGGCCTAGTGAAATGTTTACACCATTGTAAGGATTTTGGCTTTACTCTGAGTGGTGAAATCATTACAGACTTTGGAGCAGGGGAGTGACATTAATTGACATTTTAAAGGAATCACTCTGGCTGCCTCATTGAGGACAAGCTGTAGGGAGGCAAGCACAGAAGCAGAGTCTTCCTCTGGGCGTGTGGTATTAGAGGTGATAGCAGCTAGATGAGATGGGAGCAGTGGAGGGAGTGGACATTGTTTTATTCCAGATATATTTGGGCAGATTTTATGTGAAATATGAGAAAAAAGAACTCAAGAATGATTCCATTTTTTTTTTTTTAAATGTGATCCCCAAGTTTTTGCTTCAGACATCTGGAAGGCTAAGGTTTCTATCAACTGAGGTAGGAAAGGCCTCAGGTGGAAGAGGTCTGAAGGCAATATTGGCAGCTCAGTTTGGGGCAATGTGGAGTTTGATAAGTACAGATGGAGTTTTGAACATGTTGAGTTTGAGACACTGAAGTGGAGAAAATGAGTAGGAAGTAGGATATAAATGTACATCTGGATTATGGAAATAACGTCACTTGAAGATAGGAATTTAGGAGTCATAGGTGTATAGGTGATTCTCAGAGCCATAAGACTGGATGAGATCACCAAGAGAAGTGTAGAGAGAGAAGAGTGCCAAGGACTGAGCCCTGGGAAACACCAACATTAAACAGTTGGAGGAAGTATTTGCCAAGAAGATAAAAGAGGATCATATAGGTGGGTAGAATGTGGTGTCCTGGAAATGAAGTTCGATAAGTGTATCAAGAAGGAATATTTCTGATGAATCAGATAAGATGAACATGGGCTGTTGAATTTAGTAATATAGAGATCATCCGTGACCTTGAAAAGAGAAGTTTTGGTGCAGTGATGGAACAAATGCCCAATTGGAGAGGGCTTAAGGTGGAATGAGAGAAGAGGGATTAAACGGTAATAGAAAACTACGAAGAAGTTTTGCTACAGAGGGAGAAAACAAGCAGGATGATAACTGGCAAGGTAAGCAGGGCCAAGAGAAGTGATTTTGGCTTTTTTAAAGTGGGAGAAATAACATTTTTTTTTGCTTATAGAAGTGAAGAGTTGATGATGAAGGGTATAGGGGAGCACTGCTGGAGTGATTCCTTGGAGTATGAGGATCTGGTCCCTAAATGGAGGAACTGGCTTTAGAGTGAATAGTTCACCTATGTAAGTAGTTAGGAAGGCAGAATGTATGGGTACAGATGTTAAAAGATAAGGTAAAAAAAAAATGGTGAAGGGACCAAATGCAAGTTCTCTGATGATAGCTTTCATTTTCTTAAAAAGTAGAAAGCAAAACCAATTGAGAGTGAGTACAGGAATCTAATCATGTGGTAAATTGCACTGATAGGTTTGGGGATCTTGACCTATCCTTGCATTTTTTGGAATAAATGCTTTAATATATTTGTAAAATATGTTTGTGGATTCAGTTAACTAATATTTTTTTAGGACTTCCAAACAAACGTAAGTAAATGGGCTCACAAGGGTTTTTCTTTCTTCTTCTTCTTTTTTAATCACATTGTTCTTACCTAGTTTTGGGATGAAGAATATACTAGATTCATAAAATATGCTGAGCAGCTTTTTCTCTTTTCCTCTTTTCCTGGAACAACTTGTATATGATTAGAACTTACTGTTCTTGAAAAGCACGTAGAACCTACCTTTAAAATCATCTATGTTAATCTTTTTAAATTTTCTGTGCCAATTATGGCATCTTATATTTTTCTATGGATTAATCCATTTCATTTTGATTTTTAAGTATGTAACTTTCATAACATTCATTTATTTTAAATACTCGGTTATATCTGTTCTGTTGTTGCTCTTCTGTTCATTTTCATCTTTTCTTTCTTAATTAGTCTGGTTAGGGTTGTATCTATTTTATTAATCCTTTTGAAGAACTAAGTTTGGGTTTCTAAACATTTATAGTGTTTTGGTTCTGTATTTCACTGATTTCTTTCCTTCTTACTACTCTGGGTCCTTTCTGTTGTTCTTTTTCAAATTCATAGATCTAGATATTCATGTTTAACCTTTTCTGTTTTCTGGTGAGTAGAGCTTGTTTCTCTTTAAATTACGTCCCCACTTAGACATATTAGTTGTCATTAACTAGTCTTTAGCTGCCTTCATTCATGAAAAAGTTTCCTTCCTATTGTCTCTTTTTACCCTTTGATTAACAGAACATGGATGGTACATCCCCAACAGGAAGTTCTTTTTTCAGTTTTGCCTGGACAACCTAATTTCCTTTTTCCCTCACTGTACTCTGTAATTATGACACTTCTTTAATTCATCACATTATCTGCCTTGGATGACTTAGTATTCAATGTCTTTAATAGCTACCCTAAAGTTTTAGTGTTCTGCAGTTCAGCTTAAGCATTTTAAATAGAAAATGAATGAATAGTATTCTAAAAGGACTCTAACTACAAGGTGCAGGGATTCACCTAAATAACTCTGAGAAAAAGTGGTGGGGGAGATAGTTATCATAGAAACAAGATCTAGGAGCAGACTGGAAAACCTGAGGAATCACACCAACTTTACGAGACCAGTGCTCTAACCCCTGAGCTACGGAGCCCCACTACACACCAACTTTAAAAACCAACTTTTCTCTCTCTCTCTTTCTCTCTTCTCCTCCAGTATTTCTTTATGACTTTGGCCTGTCATGACAAGCTTCATGGTACCCTTTCAGTTTTGTTTCTCACTACTTCTTAGTTCTAACTTCAGAGAGAGGACACTGATTGGGCTAACTCTTGTTTTCAAATGGCATGGATTGTTGGCCTCCATGGTAGATTGATTTCTTTGAGATCAGTTACTAACAACCTGTAGTCTGTTCAACTGTGGCTGTAGGGTAGAATCCTGTGGTTCAGAACAAGGCTGTCTAAGGTCTGGTTCTACAGCGTGGTTCTAGGCAAATTTATCTTCCTGGAAGGGAGAGTAGACAGGCAAGGGCAATGATGGAAATCCAAAAAGCCTCCAAGTAATTACCTTCTGAATTTATTTTAATTTCTTTCCAGTAATTCTGAATGAGTTAAGAGCAGTATAATAGGGGCGCCTGGGTGGCTCAGTGGGTTAAAGCCTCTGCCTTCGGCTCAGGTCATGATCCCAGGGTCCTGGGATTGAGCCCCGCGTCGGGCTCTCTGCTCCGCAGGGAGCCTGCTTCCTCCCCTCTCTCTCTCTGCCTGCCTCTCTGCCTACTTGTGATTTCTCTCTCTGTGTCAAATAAATAAAATCTTTAAAAAAAAAAAAAAGAGCAGTATAATAGCAGTCAGTTCATTGAGCATATCACCACTTCGTCATCTCTTCATATTTCAACAATGAAAAAAATTGTTATAAAATATGCATAAAAAGACAAATACAGTTGTTCCCCCCCCCTTATCTGCAGGGGATATATGCCAAGACCCCTGGGAGATACCTGAAACCTGGCATAGTACCAAACCTTACATATGCTGTTTTTCCTATGCATGCATACCTATAATGAAGTTTAATTTATAAATAAGGTACAGTAAGATATTTATAATAATAAAATATAACAATATACTGTAATAAGAGTTACGTGAATGTGGTCTCTGTCTCTCAAAATATGTTATCTGTCCTCACCCTTCTTTTGGTGATGTGAAACAATAAAAGGCCTATGTACTGAGAGAAAATGAAATTAATAACTAGGCATTCTGATGTAGCATTAGGCTACTACTGACCTTTGGATGCTCTGTGAGAAGGGAGATCATCTACTTCCAGACCAGAGTTCACTGCATTGTAACTGAGACCAGAAAAAGAGAAACTGCAGATAAGGGAGGACTACTGTAGCCCAAGTAAAAGTGGGCAAAGGATGTGAAGAGACATTTATACAAAGAGGATATACAATAAACACACGAGAAGATGCTCAACATCATTTGTCAGTAGGTAATTTGCAAATCGAAACCACAGTGAGATATTACCTCTCATCCACTAGGATGGCCATAATCAAAAATGGAAAATACAGGTGTTGATGAGGGTGTGGAGCAAGTCAAATCCTAATATATCAGTGGTGGGACTGTAAAATGATGTAGTCATTGTGGAAAAGCTTGGTGGTTTACTTAAAGATCCAGCAGTTCTACTATGAGATAAATAAGAAGATTGCAGACATATGTTCACACAAAAACTTGTATGTGAATATTCATAGCAGCACAATTCATAATAGCCAAAATGTGGAAACGACCCAAATGTCCATCAGCTGATAAATGGATTAACAAAATGGGTTATATCCATACAATGAAAAATTATTCAGTCATGAAAGGAATAAAATGCTGATATATGCTGCAACATGGATAAGTGAAAGAAATCATACATAAATGGCCACATGTGTGTGGTATAATTTCATTTCCTAAATAGGCAAATCTTTAGGAATGAAAAATAGATCAGTGGTTGCCCAGGGCTAGAGGAAGAAGAAAACAGGCATGACTGTTCATGGGTATGAGGCTTCTCTTGGGGGTGATACAAATATTCTGGAATTAGATAGTGGTGATGATTGCATAACCTTGTGAATATACTAAAAAACACTGAATTGTATGTTTTAAACACTGAATTTTATGACACATGAACGGTATCTCAATAAAAAATGTCTTTCCATAAAAAATGTGCAAAGATTTCTGAGCATTTTTATAGGAAAACACTACTTACAACTCTTTTAGTTAAAATATATATATTGCTGGGATACCTGGGTGGCTCAGTCGGTTCAGCGTCTGTCTTCAGCTCAGGTCATGATCCCAGGGTCCTAGGATCACTTCCACATCAGACTCCATGCTCAGCAGGAAGCCTGCTTCTTCCTCTACCTCTGACTGCCGCTCCCCTGCTTGTGCTCTCTCTCTCTCTCTTTCTCTGACAAATAAATAAATAAAATCTTTTAAAAAAATTAAACATTAAAAAATTAAAATAAAAATATATCTTGCTTTTGAAACCCATTTTATTAAATTACTTGTTTTTAATTATTTGTTTTAAATTACTTGTTTTTAATAATTACTTGTTTTTAATAATTAGCAGACTTTGGGGGCCCCTGGATGGCTCAGTCAGTTGAGCATCCAACTCTTGGTTTCTGCTCCAGTCATCTCAGGGTTGTGAGATCAAGCCTGGCATCAAGTTCCATGCTCAGTACAGAGTCTGCTTCAGATTCTCTCCCTCTTCCTCTGCCCCTCCCCATGCGGGTGTGCTTGCTCTCTCTCTCTCTCTTTCTCTCTCTCAAATAAATGAATCTTTAAAAAATAATTAGTGGACTTTAGTATTCTAGTATTATGATGAAATTTTCATCTAAAGGAAGATTTTAATAAAGTAGGATTCTTTTTCTTGTCTCTCAACAGTCTCTACTTCTGCCTCTGAGGAAGAAGCAATAAACAGTTTGGAGATGTCGTCGCTGCCTGAGTATAGACTTACAAGGGCCAACTTGTCACCTGATAAGACAAGAGAATTTTCCTCATTACAAGATAACAATCAGTATATTCATGGAATTTCAGAATTTCAGAAGAAAAACACAAACAAAATTAAAACCTTAAGCAATGTATTTTGGGGGAATCATCCCCAAAGAAAACGCAGAGGATTTTCAGAAAAGTGTTGTCTTAAAGGATGTACAATAGAAGAACTCAGTATTGCATGCTTTCCATACACTGAATACAAAAACATACATAAACAAGTACCATGATTTGTGATGGAGATATACTAACCATCCTGGGAATTATACTAACTTAATAAAAGCTTAATATATTTATTTTACTTTATTTTTGGTAATGGTCCTTGTAGGTTCTTTGCCGTGAACACCATCATCTAAAAGTATTTGTAGCGGGGTGCCTGGGTGGCTCAGTGGGTTAAGCCACTGCCTTCGGCTCAGGTCATGATCTCAGGGTCCTGGGATCGAGTCCCGCATCGGGCTCTCTGCTTAGCAGGGAGCCTGCTTCCCCCTCTTTCTCTGCCTGCCTCTCTGCCTACTTGTGATCTTTCTCTCTGTCAAATAAATAAATAAAATCTTAAAAAAAGAAAATAAAAGTATTTGCAGGTATTTAGCAATACTTTATGGTAGTAATAGGAACTTACTATTTTCTTTGGTAACCCCAATTTTTCCTATATATTTATATTCGAAGAAAATGTTACTGGAGGTGGTATGATCCATGTAGACATCTAAGAATTACCTGCTGATGCTTGTCATCGTGCTTGAAATTTTCTCAGGCTGCATTTAAGTGGATTATGGTATGTTCTGCCTTCCATGGGACTGATGCCCCATGACTATGAGGTTCACCCCAGTGAGGCTCACTCCAGTATGCCAGTCTGACCCACCATCTTCAAAATAATTAATCAGTTCCCATTCCTACTAGGTGCTTTTACACTATAATCACAGGTTCTCTTTTAATTCCTTGCATTTTATAGTAACTGGTCAGTAATCTTCTCACAATCTCTACTGAGGACTTAGAGTTCAGTGAACGTCTTTCCGTGCTACTCTGCTGTGAAGGGACTGCTATAACGTGACACTCTGTTTTGGCTCGGTCAGAAGAGAGTGTAGTGTGAGCAGCACCTGGGAATGGCATAGTTCTCAAGTCCCAGTCCAGCCCTCCTGAATCAGAAACTGCCCATGTGGGGCTTAGCAATCTGTGTTGTTACAGGCCCTCCAGCTCATCCTGACGTTGGGTTAAGGTCGAGAACCACTGGTAATAGTCCTGTGGAATACTGTTGAAATCCTTTTTCTGTGCTTGCATATTTCGACTCGATGTGATGTTACAACACTAAGTTCATGGTATTTTTCCACTTTATGTCCACATGTGAAATATTTTTAATGGTGCAAATTAGAAAAAAACTTATTCCAAAGAATTCAGAGTGGAATCCTTACTTTCCACCATTAATTAAGAGGTAAGCATCATTTTAAATCTTTCTCTAGTTTCTTTCTCAAATATGTACTGTAATGTTCTTTACAGTTAAGTTTTTGTTTCTATTTGGCGCTGTTATTTCTTAGGACAAAGGTTCTTTTTCATATGTATCTATATCATATACACTTAAACAATGCATTAATAAGTATGTCTGAACTTTTTTACCAGTCCTGGGGAGTCTACATTCAGTTGTCTTTCTAAATATGGGAGCCACCCGTTTAGATACAAAATGACAGATTGCATCATGGTTTAGTGGTGGAATAAGTCTGCTGATGTTGGATGGAAATGCACCATTGAGAATTGCCCATGCTTAGGCTAAAATGCAGTGATGCACTTGAGCCCACTCTGAATTACAGGTTTGTCCTTATAGTTTAAAAATAAAAATAGTTTATTAGCTTACTGATATACACACATCAGAAGTCCAAATTAGAAAAGCATGAGATTGGGGCTCTTGGGTGGCTCAGTCAGTTAAGCGTTCAACTCGGTTCCAGCTCAGGTTATGATCTCAGGGTTGTGCAGTTGAGCCCCATGCTGGGCATGGAGCCTGCTTGAGTTTCTCCCTCTTCCTCTGCCCCTCTCCCCACTCTTAAAAAAAGAGGAAAAGCATGAGATTAACCAAGTGTGCTATTTGCATAGCTGTATACTTCCCTACACACTTTAATAATTTGTTAAGGTGTATAATAGTTTTGTGGTTTGATGGCTATCTTTTAATGTTTATAATTGTGCTAACAATGATTTAGTGCATTTGCATAGAACACTCACATTTTTCTTACAGACTCCTTAGAACAATCCTGAAGCAGGAAGAAAGAAAGCTGAGAAACTTTGATGTTAAACAACTTATTAAGGCTCCTTTATGTTGTTACCTGCTAGTTAGTGATGGAGCTGATCAAGATTTAATCCCAGCATCTTGTTCAATACTCCTGATGTCAATAAATCACGAGCAGAAATTATCCATGTGTTTTTGTTTGGAGTTCATTTATTTGGTCTCTATTTTGTTTTGACTTCTGTGTTGGTCAGTAACCTACTGGCTCTCAGCCCTGAATTTCCTGTTGTTATTATGCTTTGTGATGCTCAGACTTGGATTCTGTAAACCACACTTTTCCTTTACTAGTCAGTTTCCTGTGAGAATCTGCCATTGGGGCACAAGAGAGGACCCCTTCCCCTCTTGCTGTTTCTGTAAGCATCACCAAGTAAGCATTTCTGCCCACTGGTAGTGATAGCCTTTTTTGTTTTATCCTTGACTTCCACAACCAGCTTCATACCTTCTCTCAGAGATACCAATCCCAGCTGTCTGGTGCCCCTTCCTCAAAGGTCTGAGTCCCATCTCTGGGGGGCCCTTCCTCAAGCTCCCACAGTACTAGCACCAGCCAGGCAGGCAGAGATCTGGGTCTCCACTCCATGGGGCCCTTCCTCCAAGCTTCTAGGTTTTGATAATCTCTAATTCTCTCCTTTGTGCAGGCATGGTAGCTGCTTCCTAAAGTTGTGGGGTTTTGTTTTTAATCTGCATTACCTTACTATTTGACTTTTTCCTTTTGAGTCCTCTAATACAAGTCTAACACTCTATATTAAATTTACTGTTAAAATACCTGATGTGGCTTCTGTTTTGTTGGGTGGGCTTGAATGATAAAGCCCCTGACAGTGGTTCAAAAAGTGGTTTTGAACTGTATTAGGGCAAGGATGGTAGTAAATTGTTTCATCTTAAAAGGAAACTCTAAATGATTAGTAGTAGCTTGCCCACTTGCAAGTCAGTCCAGGCCCAAATTACTGCTATCACAATGGAGGTCTTTCCTTTCATAAAATTTACTATAAATGGAGCCCTCCGGTACCTATTCTTACATCTGGCTCATTTCACTCATTCTGGCTCAATTCTCTCATTTCGCTCAGGTTTCTGAGATACATCAGTGTTGTTGCATCAATCAGTAATTTGTTCCTTTTGATTTTTGCGTGGCGTTCTATTGTATTAGGAATAAAGCTGCTATGAACATTCATGTACAATTTTCACTGTGAGCATGTTTTTCCCTTGCATAAATATGTAGGAGTGGCAATGCAGTGGCATATAAGTGTATATTTAACTTCATAAAAATTGTCAAGTGGTTTTCCTAAGTGATATCCAGTTTCTCCATCTTTTCACCAACACTTTGTATTATCAGTCTTTCAAATTTCTTATGTTTATGTTTTTACAAATCTGGCCTTTGAATATATTTAGCTATAAAGAAAAAAGACTAGTATCTGAATCCTGACTTACATATATCTTCACATAGTCTTTTTAATTTTAGCTATTCTAGTGAGAGTGTTGTGCTATCTTACTGTGGTTTTAATTTGCATTTCCTCATGACTAATGATGTTGAGCCTCTTTTCATGTGTTTATTGGTCACTTGTGCATCTTCTTTTATGAAGTGTACAAATCTTTTGCCCATTTTTAGTTTTTTTTGTTTTTGTTTTTGTTTTAAAGATTTTTTTTATTTATTTGACAGAGAGAGAGAGAGAGAGAGAGAGATCACAAGCAGGCAGAGCAGCAGGCAGAGAGAGAGGGAGAAGCATGCTCCCTGCTGAGCAGAGAGCCCGATGTGGGGCTCGATCCCAGGACCCTGAGATCATGACCCGAGCCGAAGACAGAGGCCTAACCCACTGAGCCACCCAGGTGCCCCAATTTTTAGTTTTTTTAATTAATGAATTGTAAGGGGTCTTCATAAATTGATACACGTGCTTTGTCAGATACATGAAATGCAAATATTTTGTCCCACTCTGTGACTTGCTTTTTTATTTCCTTAAAGTATCTTTTTAAAAATTATTTTCTAAAGATATTATTTGTTTATTTATTTCAGAGAGAAAGAGCAAGAGAACACATGAGCAGGGGGAGGGGCTGAGGGATAGGTAAAAGCAGACTCCCTGCTGAGCAGGGAGCCCATCCTGAGGCTCCATACCAGGGCCCTGCAATCATGACCTGAAACGAAGGCAGAAACTTAACTGACTGAGCCACCAGGGCTCCCTGCCTTAAAGTATCTTTAAAAGATAAGTTTCTGGTGTGCCTGGGTGGCTCAGTGCGTTAAGTCTCTGCCTTCGGCTCAGGTCATGATCTCAGGGTCCTGGGATTGAGCCCCTCATCAGGCTCTTTGCTCAGCAGGGAGCCTGCTTCCCTTCCTCTCTCTCTGCCTGCCTCTCTGTCTACTTGTGATCTCTGTCACATAAATAATTAAAAAAAAAAAAGATAAGTTTCTAATTTTGATGAAGATCAACATCAATTTTTCTCTTATAACTGGGGTATTTTGCATTGTATATCTAACATATCTTTATCTTTTCCAAGTTTAAGATATTCTAAATTTGCTTCTAGAATTTTCACGGTTTTAACTTTCATGTTAGGTCTGTGATCCATTTGAGTTCATATTTGTGTACGATGAAGAGGGGCCAGGTTTATTTTCTACAAATGGTGAACAAGTAGTTCCAGTACGTTAATTGTAAGATTGTTCTGTCATCCAGTCCACCTTGGCATATCTTACAAAAATCAACTGACCATATATAGAGAGTGGGTTTATTTCTGATACTGTAGTATTTCATTAATCCACACATTTATCCTTATGCCAACATCACACTGTCTTATTACTATGGCCTTTTTTTTAGTCTTAAAGTCAGATAGTCTAAGTTCTTCCACCTTTGTGTTCTTTTCTAAAAATTGTATTAGCTATTCTTGGTTCTTGCTATTTCCATATAAATTTTAGAACCCTGTTAATTTTTACAAAATTCTGCTGAGATTATGATTGATATTGCACTGAATCTACAGATCATTTTGAGGAAAATTGAGTCTCCTGACCTATGAACATGGTATGTCTTTCCATTTAGAAATAAAATACTAAGGGATACCTTTAACAAGGTATTTGTTAAGTACTGCACACTAAAAACTACAAAATAGTGTTTTGTCTACACAAAACAGACACAAAACAGTTTGTGTAGACAAAACACTATTTTGTAGTTTTTAGTGTGCAATACTTAACAAATACCTTGTTAAAGGTATCCCTAAATATTTTATTTCTGTGCTATTTTAAGTGGTAATTTTAATAATTTCACTTTTTGTTGCTAGTATATAGAAATAGTAAATTTTTGTACCTTGGCCACCCATCCTGCAATATTATAAATTCCCTTAGTCTAGTAACTTTTTAAAAAATATATTGTGTGGGATTTTTCTACATAAATAATGTCATATATGAGTACAGGTACTTTTATTTCTTCCTTTCTGATATGTCTTTTATTTGTTTCCTTGCCTCATTGCCTTGCCTAGGTCTTCCAGTACAATGTAGACAAGAGAGTAAACATTCTTGCCTTATTCCAGTCCCAAGGGTAAAGCATTCATTCTTTTACCACTAAGTGTGTGATGTTAGCTTGATTTTTTCAGATGCATTCTATCTGATTGAAAAAGTTTGTCTATGCCCAGTTTGCTGAGAATTTTTATCGTCAGTGTTGGATTTTGTTCAATGCTTTTTCTGCATATATTGAGATATGAGTTTTTTTTTCTTTATCTTGTCAATATGATGTATTTCATTGATTTTTTTGAGGGTTAAACTAACTTTGTATTCCTCAGATAAGAATTTGAAGAATCTGTTGTGATATAGTAATATTTTTTTTTCCTTTTTCCTGGATCTATGTGCTACTAGTGAAGGGTTTTTCTGTCAGTATTTATAAGGAATATGGGCATATAGTTTTTTTTTTTTATGTCTATTTTTGGTCCTGGTATTAGAATAAAGGGATCCTCATGAAGGTAGTTGGCAAGTGTTCACTCTCTTATTTTCATAAAGAATCTGTGTGAGGGGGCCTGGGTGGCTTACTCAGTTGAGCATCTGACTCTTGATTTCGGCTCAGGTCATGATCTCTGGGTTGTGAGATTCCCCCCTGGTCGGGCTCTATGCTCAATGGGGAGTCTGCTCCTTGTCCCTCTCACCACACATGCACATGCTCTCTCTCTAAACTAAATAAATCTTAAAAAAAAAAAAAATCTGCCTAAGATTATATTATTTCTTCTTTGATAAAATTCACACTGAAGTTATCTCACCTCAAGTTTCTAACTATAAGTTTTTTTCTGTTTTGGCTTTTTTTTTTTCTTTTAAGAAATTAGTTGTGTCTAAGTTCTTAGTCCTATGTATTGGCATAAGCCTCATATTTCTTTCTTACTTTAAATGTCTGTAGGATATAAATAATAGCCCATTTATGACTGATTTTGGTAATTTATGTCCTTTTAAATTTTTCTCTTGATAATTGAGGTTTATCAATTTTATTGATATTTTCAAAGTAGCAGCTTTTGCCTTCACTGGCATTCCCTTTCAATTTTTTTCCTACTGTTACACTTCTAACTTTATTTTCTCTTTACTTGAATTTAATTTCCTTTGTTTTCTAGTTTCTGAGGTTTAGATCTTTCTTCCTTTTTAATAGAAGAACCCAAAGCTATAAATTTCACTCTAATCACAGCTTACCTGCATATGTATTTTTATTTTCATTCATTACAATATATACAGATCTTTTCATTAGGCTCTACATCAAATGTGGGACTTGGAACTCATGACTCTGAGATTCAGAGTCACATACTCTACCAAGCCAGCTAGGTGCCCCTACAAAATATTTTCCATTTTCTCTTGTATTTTTTCTTTGACTCAGTTTGTTTTCAAGTTTCCTATTTTTCATAGCATTACACAAGATCTTCCTTTTACTGATGTTTTAAGTTATTGACAGAGAATAATTTTTTAAAATTTCTTGAGAATTGTCTTAGGGCCCAAGATATGTTTCATTTTGATGAAGAGCATAAAATAACTAGACGGCAGATAACCATCTGCCAACCAACCATTATTTTATGTGTACTTGACATGAATGCATAGTCTGCTGCTATTTGCTGGAGTGTTCTATAAATGTCAGGTCAAGATGGCTGATTGCAATGTTCTGTATATTTATGGATCTTGGATTCTTCCTGTTCTGTCAATTAGCAGAAGTGTTGAAATATCTGGAATTGTGTAATTATCTATTTATCCTTTTAGATTATTTATATTTCATGTATTTCAAAACTGATACTAGGTGCATGGTGTGTCTTCTTGATGAATTGCTTTTTGTTATTTATGTATGTCTCCCTTTATCATTGGTAATATTCCTGATATTAATACAGCCACTCCCAACTTACTGATTGGCATTTCCATTATACATGATTTTTCCACCCTTTTGCTTTTAGCCTATCTTCATCTTTATATTTAAAGTTGGTTCTTTGTGAATAGCATGTACTTGGTTCTCGCCTTTTCATTACATTTGATAATGTGCCTTTTTATGTTTAAATCATTGATTAATGTAATTACCAGTATGATTTGGGTTTAAATCTAGGCTCCTGCTATTTTTTATTTGTCCAATTTGATATCTGTTCTTTTTTCTCCTTGCATTCTATTGGGTTGATTTAAAAAAAAATAATTCCAATTTATTGCTTCTATTAGTTATTAGCTATTTCTTTTAATTTTTAATTTTGATATTTAGTGGTTACTCTAGGGTTTACAATATGCATCTTTATCACAAATTACCTTCAAATAATATCACTTCACAAGCACTTTTAGACCTTGTCAACAGTATACTTAATTTCCCCCTCTTGTCTTTTCTATTTGTACCGTATCTTTTACTTCTACATCTATTACAAACTATGTATTTTTACTATTTTGTTTTAAATTCATATACACTTAATAAGATTATTGCCACTGCATTCATTTTCCACTGATTTTTACATTAAGTCAATGTGTCATGTAGCCATCAAAAACCTGTAATTCGGGGCGCCTGGGTGGCTCAGTGGGTTGGGCCGCTGCCTTCGGCTCGGGTCGTGATCTCAGGGTACTGGGATCAAGTCCCGCATGGGGCTCTCTGCTCAGCAGGGAGCCTGCTTCTCTCTCTCTCTCTGCCTGCCTCTCTGTCTACTTGTGATCTCTGTCAAATAAATAAAATCTTAAAAAAAAAAAAAATAACAACAAAAAAAAACCCCCTGTAATTCATCTTATGTTCTATCTTTTTAGAATTCAGGTTTGTAGTCCAATTTAGACTCTAGCTACTTAAAATCAGTTACTTCTGATTGCTTTCATGAAGTCTTTCTATACTACAGACTCATGATCAGCATGAATTGTAAATATGCCTGCTTCAGTGCAAACGTTTTTCAGGTCTGCTCCATTGGAGTCATTTGAAGGCTTTGTATATGCTTCTAATAATCTATTTAATCAGGCTTTGTAATGTTACCTCCACAGATTTTCAAGATAGCTAACCTTGCTTATACATAATGTGTATCTTTCCTATTTATCTGGAGACAGCAAAGCAGGATCCACTGTACTTGTTTGTAGCCATGATTATTTTAACTGTGCAGAGTATCATATCCACCCATTGCATAACTCCATAAAGTTTTCTGATCTATCAGCTGAAGTACTTCCAGGAAACAAGTTTCCACCAATGGCATCTTTTTTTATCTATAAAAATGATGCATGACTGATGATTCCTGGTGTAAACATTTCTCTGATCAAATGAGCACTTTCACCAATGTACTTGTCTACAACAGAACTGTATGCTACATTTAAGAAATTGCATTCCAGTTGGCTAACAGCAGCTCTTGCTATTAGTGTTTTTCTTAACTACTAGCCCTGTAACAAACAGCCTTTTGGAAATATCCCTATACTGATACAATTCTAGGTTTGTAAAAGGTAGTTCTATTCCTCTGAATTCTCTCATTTGTTCTGACCCTTCCACTGACCCCTCTACTTCACAAAAAGAAATATTCCCTATGTCCTTATGAGACCTGCATAAACCAGTGGATCTTGGCAAGTATCAATGTAGTCACAGCCAAAACAACTCTCGTTCCTGGCTTCAGCTTACTTTTTTCAAGCTAACAATGACATCCAACAACCTATCTTGGTTCGTTTAACAACAAAATTTTTCTTCAGTTAAGTTCTTAAGTACTTCATCCATAGTTTGCCCAGATTTGGGTCCTTTGGATCATTTCGGACTTTTCATACTGATTGGTAAGTTCTTTTAATTGTTCCCTTAACTCTTCAAAACAGTTGTTGATCTTCTTGTGCTCCTCCATCTTTTCGTGTGCTTAAAGCTCATTATTTCTATGGTCTGCTGTGATGAGATACCATCACTCACAGGGGATGCCAAGAATGGCCATGGCCATTAGAGTGGGAGAAGTGGTGGAATGAAGGAGGACAGTAGCACTGGAAGCTGGGGGATGGATGGCTCTGCTCATTCCAATGATCTTTCAAGGAAATCAAAAAGAAAGAAAAGGGACACCTGGGTGGCTCACTCAGTTAAGTGTCTGACTCATGACTGCAGCTCACGTCGTGATCTCAGTGGTCTTGAGACTGAGTCCCACATTGGGCTCCACACTCAGCAGGAAATATGCTTGCGATTCTCTCCCTCTTCACCACCCCCACCAAACTCTCATGCATGTGCTATCTCTCTAAAAGAAATATCTCTTTAAAAAAAAAAAGTAATCAAATGAGATATGGGTGTACCATCAAATTACCAGTTTGGGTTAGTAATTTCACTTCAAACTTCTGTAGAATACAGAATAAACATAGGAAAATGCTTTCATGTTTCTACTACCAAATTTACAAACCTACCTGTGTTTACCATATTTTACCATCTGCCCTCTAGCTATAAATGGAGAAGTGTCCCTGATGTATTAAAGACTCATTTCTCTCTTGTGCTCTGGATCCCATTCAAAATTTTACCTCCTTTATAATTTGTACCTCTTCAGTTTTTCTCTTTCTTCATGGCTCACTCCATCAGCATATAAACTTGATATAATAACTCCCAAATAAAAACCAAGAATTTTATTTTCTTGCCCACTATCACTTTATTTTCCTGTTTCCCTTCATGGCAAAACTTCTCAAATGGTAGTTCCTTATCAACATTATAACCTCCTCAACCTGATCCAGTCTGGAAGCTGTCCTCCACCTACACTGAATTTACCATCAGTTCACAGTGGCCAAGTACAATGGTCAGTGAACAAAGCTTCTATTACTTGGTGCTTCAGTAAATAACATTCAAAATGATTGACCATGGGGCACCTGGGTGGCTCAGTTAAGCATCTGACTCTTTATTTCAGCTCAGATCATAATCTCAGGGTTGTGATTGTGAGGCCCCCTTCTTGAGATTCTCTCTTTCCCTCTCACCCTCCCACTTCTTTCTTATAAAAAAAAAAATTTAAAAAACGTTGACCACTTTTCCCCACTTAAAAACACATTTCTTTTGCTTTCATGAAACTCCACTCTGCTTGTTTTCCTCTTTCACTGACCACTATTTGTCTTTCTTTGCTGACTCATTCTCTATCTAACCTCTAAGAGATTGTCTCAGAACCTTATCCTCTATTTGCTTCCTTTCTCTAAAAACACTTCCTTAAGTTACCTTACCTATATCTGTTATTTTAAATGTTTATCTATGTATCTATGTGACATCCCTACTTGGAAATATTGCAGGCATCCCAACATGTCCCAAATGGAATTCTGTCTAAACTCCCTCCTTCTCCATAAGAACTCATCCATCAAACCAAAACCAAGGAAACATCCTTGATTTGTTCCTTTCTGTCAGCCCTCCCATCCAATTCATCATTTGGATCTGTTTCTATGTCTTTCCATTTCTATCCATACCCTCTAGTCCAAGCTATAAGACACTATCAGGGAATGAATGGTGAATAAACCAGTTTGGCTGGATTTGAAAGTTACTGTTGAGGAGTAAGAAGAAATAAATCTAGGTAAGGCAGTTTGGGACATATGTTGAAGGTCTTGGAATGACAGACAGAATCCTTGTTCATAAGGGGAGCAGAGAAAGTTATCTCTCCTGGGCATAACTGTCCTGAAAAGTGACACTTTATCAATAATTTATAGTATGTTGACATAATAGTTGTTAAGAATTTGATGGTAAAACTGTTGTTCAACATAGTACTGGAAGTCCTAGCATCAGCAATCAGACAACAAAAAAGAAAAAAAAGGTACCCAAATTGGCAAAGAAGTTAAAATTTCACTCTTTGCAGATCACATGATACTTTATGTAGAAAACCTGAAAGACTCCAGCAAAAAATTGCTGGAACTAATACAGGAATTCAGCAAAGTTGCAGGATATAAAATCAATGCACAGTAGTCAGGTGCATTTTTTGTATACACTAACAATGAGACAGAAGAAAGAGAAATCAAGGAATCAATCCCACTTACAACTGCACCAAAACCGTTACCTAGGAACAAACCTAACCAAAGATATAAAAGATCTGTGCTCTAAAAACTAAAAACACTTATAAATGAAATTGAGGAAAACAAAAAGAAATGAAAAAACATTCCATGCTCAGATCTGAAGAACAAACATTGCTAAAATGTCCCTGCTACCCAAAGCAATCTACACATTCAATGCAATCCCTATCAAAATACCATCAAGCATTTTTCACAGAGCTGGAACAATCCTAAAATTTGTATGGAACCAGAAGACCCCGAATAGCCAAAGGAATGTTGAAAAAGAAAACCAAAGCTGGATTTGGATTGGATTCCTGGATATGGATTTCTATCTCACATTAAGTCTTTCATCCATTTTGAGTCTATTTTTGTGTATAGTTTAAGAGTGGTCCAGTTTCATTCTTCTGCATGTGGCTATCCAATTTTCCCAACACCAACACTGTTGGTGGGAATGCAAGCTTGTGCAGCCACTCTGGAAAACAGTATGGAGGTTCCTCAAAAAGTTAAAAATATAACTACCCTATGACCCAGCAATTGCACTTCTAGGTATTTATCCAAAGGATACAAACATAGTGATTTGAAAGTTCACATGCACCCCAATGTTTATAGCATTAATGTCCACAATAGCCCAAATATGGAAAGAGCCCAGATGTCCATTGACAGATGAATGGATAAAGAAGATGTGATGGAATATTACTCAGCCATTAAAAAGAATGAAATCTTGCAATTGCAATGATGAGGATGGAACTAGAGGGTATTATGCTAAGCAAAATAAGTCAGAGAAAGACAAATACCATATGATTTCACTCATGTGGAATATAAGAAACAAAACCGATGAACATAGCAGAAGGGAAGGAAAAATAAGATGAAAACAGAGGAGGCAAACCATAAGAGACACTGAACTCTAGGGAACAAACTGAGGGTTGCTGGAGGGGTTGTGGATCGGGGGATGGGGTAACTGGGTAATGGGCACTAAGGAGGACACTTAATGCAATGACACTGGGTGTTGTAACATGAATCACTAAATTCTACCCCTGAAACTAATAATACAGTGTATGTTAATTAAATTGAATTTTGGCACAATACTCTCAAAGGCAAAGATCATCTAGTCCAAACTTTTAAAAAATTCATTTACTTTCAACTTTCTCTCATCTCTAGGAAAAGGCAGTATTGTCCCTTACACTGCTCCTTCCACAAAGACCTACTTTCTATGTTTGCCCACTTAAATTCTTTTGTTCGGAGCATAGGATGTGTAGCAACACAACTAAAAATATACTCAAATAATTTCTACTGGGAACAAAATGATTTTGTCACCTTGCCATCTGGGCAATATAACTATGGATCACTGCAGAAAGCTTACCTAAGTTTATTGCTGCTTTATATGTGTGCTGCCAAAGCTGTGAAAGGCAACATAGTGAAATGGTTATGAACTCCGGCATTGGAGTCAGGCTGCCTATGTTCAAATTGCAGCATCTCTTCCTTCTACACATGAGACTTGGAAATTATTGTATATTGCTAAACTTCAGTTTCCACACACCTAAAATGAGAAAAATAATAGTATACCTACCAATTGTATGAATAAAATGAGATAATCCACATAAGAGAGTACTACCTGTTCCCAAAGTGATATACAGATCTAATGCAACCCTATCAACACCCCAAGATCTGCAAAAATCTATTTTTTTTTTTGCAGAAATAGAAAAAAAAACATTTTAAAATTCATATGGAATTTTGGGGACACCAAAAAGCCAAAACAATTTTTGAAAAAGAACAAAGTTGTTTGTTGTTTGAAAAACAACAAAGGAAGCTCACACTTCCTGATTTCAAAACTTAACCACAAAAACTACTAGTAATCAATACAGTATGGTCCTGGCATAAAGATAAATACACAGACTATTGGAATAAAACAGAAATAAAAACTCTCACATTTATGGCCAAATGATTTTTCAACATGGGTGCCCCAAGATCATTCAGTGAGGAAAAGAACACTCTTCCACAGACGTTGCTGGGAAAACTGGAAATCCATATGCAAAAAAAATGAAGTTGGACCCTTACCTTATACCATATGAAAAAAATTAACTCAAAGATGGATTGAAGACATAAATGTAAGAGCCAAAGCTATAAAATACTTGGAAGAAAACATAGTGAAAAAGCTTCACAACATTGGATTTGGCAGTGATTCCTTGGATATGACACCCAAAAGAAAAGATAAATTGGAATACAGCAAAATTAAACAATTTTGTGCTTTGCAGGACACAAATCAACAGAGTAAAATGGTAATCCACAGAATGGGAAAAATAACTTACAAATTATATATCTGATGAGGGGTTAATATCCAGAATACAAAGAACTCCTATAACTTAACAACACAAAACTCAATTTTAATATGGGCAAAGGACTTAAGAGACATTTCCCCAAATGGCCAATAAATTGCGCATGAAAAGATGCTCAACATCATTCATCATTAGTGAAACGCAAATCAAAACCACACTGCTACACTACTTCACACCCTGGAGGATAGCTAACAAATTAAACCAAACCAAACCAAACCCTGTAGCATTTTTCAGTCAAAAATGAGTAGTCTTGGGGCACCTGGGTGGCTCAGTGGGTTAAGGCCTCTGCCTTCGGCTCGGGTCATGGTCCCGGAGTCCTGGGATCCAGCCCCGCGTCGAGTCCTGGGATCGAGCCCCGCGTCGGGCTCCCTGCTCAGTGGGGAGCCTGCTTCCTCCCCTCTCTCTCTCTCTGCCTGCCTCTCTGCCTACTTGTAATCTGTCTGTCAAACAAATAAATAAAATAAAAAAAATAAAATCACTTAAAAAAAAATGAGTAGTCTTCTCCATAAATTTCATAAAATAAATATGATCTTTACTTGGCATTGCTTCTTTTTCTCTGTGGAAATTTTATTTTTTACTTTAATATACAGTGATAGGACATGGTTTTAATATCAAAAAGTACTTTGTTATCTCCTTGTCTGACCAAGAAGCAAATTGTTAATATGTCGTATATTATCAAAATACCCTGTTAAGTTTTTTGAGGGGATTATTAAATCTTACTTATTGCAAAATGTAAAAACAAGACAACAAAATGGTACTCAGGGATTTATCTCCACTGAGGACCCAACTTTTATATCTGTTAAGGAAAAACCTTTAAATTCTAGAGAGGTTAAAATTAGATGACTTTTTAGAAAGATTACATATCAGCTACTTCTTATTTCAGATACACTATTTGGAATATTTGCTTAAAGCTCTCATACTCTCAGCTGTTCTGACACTGACATATCTTCCCTTTCCTGTGGTCATTTCTGAAGTAGTGCCGGTTTGGCCCATGTCCGTTAGAGTACCCTCTAGAGCAATATTTCTCAACTGTCTTTATATTACTTCCATTTTCCCCTCCCCAACCAGGAGCTGACCTTTCATTTTCTCCCTCTTCTTCTCCACCATGGAATTTTTAAAGCACAGCATATCTGTTTATGTGCTTTATACTTAAAAAGAGTTTTCTTCCCCCAATAAGAGTACTGACCCTCTTAGAGGTGATAGCTCTTGAAAAAGCATGTTCTAAAGAGAAGTAGTATATGAAACTCTCTCATACTAAGTCCAGGCCCAAGATACCCACCTTCTTTGTATCTGAGATTGTTTGGGGCCACAGCAAACTAGGATCCCTGAAAACATCGTGATTAGGGATAATATTCTCAGAGTTGCAACATAATTAAACTTTTTATCTCTTGGTTTTGTTTGAATATTTATCTAAGGGAATTCTAAGTGGATATACCACCAGGATTTGCCCTCACATACAATTATCCAGGATTCCTTTACTATATCTATAATTAGCTTATCTATTCTTCTTTATTCTCAACACATGAGTGGGATTTAGGATTTTATCAAGATACTTAAGAGACGATGGCTTCCCTACTACAACTATTAACATGAACTACCTGATGCAACTTCAAAGTTGTAGGCAGTTTGCAATGTCAGTACTGGTAAGTGAATACCTATGTAGGAAGATCTGAAGTGATGCACGATGAGGACAGGATACTTTTTTTTTTTTTTTTAATTTAGAGAGGAGAAAGAATTCTACTAAGAATATGACCATTAAGTGGCAAGTTGGAGCAAATATAAGAAAATGACCCAGGTAATTATTAGAGCTGAAGTATTTTTGGCATTTGACTGAGTTATTTGTACTCTAATCCTCCACATTTATTATAGTAAATTTAAAATAAGAGAAATTCAAGATGTTAGAAAAAATTCCCACAAAATGTGAATTTAATCTCAGCTCTGACAGAAATTTATAAATTCCTTTTTCTCCCAGAACCATACTCACTGTCCCGTAGGTCTCAGATTTACAAACCATTTTTAGAAAAGAACTATCCTCTACAGTAGTCTCAATTTTTGAAAAATTATTTCCCTGTAATACTACTTTTGGAAATAAATGGGGTCTCTTAAGGAATTTACAATGATACAGAGTTCTAGATTTCAACATTTTTCCAAGTCCTTCAATAAAAAGGCAAAATTCAGTTTCAGTTTTCATTGTCAACAATACCTTTACTCTTATTATCAAGAATTCCTATTCAACAAGCTGCAATGCACTGTTATAAAATCACTAACAGAAAGGAAAAGAAGTGGTACTAGAAGATTCATACTATCCTCAAAATTACTGATGGAAACATGGATTGGGCATCTGGGTGGCTCAGCCGGTTAAGCATCTGTTTTCAGCTAAGGTCATAGTCCCAGGATCCTGGGACTCAGTGCTGCGCGGGGCTCCTTGCTTAGCGGTGAATTTTGTTCTCCTTCGCCTGCTTCTCCCCCTCCTGTACACTCTCACTTGCTCTGTCTGACAAATAAATAAAAATCTTAAAAAAAAAAAAAAACAGCATTTTTTAAAACCTTCTGGAAGGATTTATAGGATTTAAGGATTTAAAATGCTTTTTGAATAGTAGTCAATAATTGTAAACATTTAACACAAACCACTTCTGATATGTCATTTAGCTTTGGGCCACCCACAGCTTGCAGTTGAAGGGCGAGACATCTTGGTTATGTAGATTAAAAGTGTTAGCAAATTCAGTCATTTGTTCCTAAGAATCAAAATGAAGTCTTAGATCCTGCAAATAACTTTCTTTTTACTTTTCCTTCAACCAAAAATTGATGGGTCTAAAATGTTACTAAGAAGAAGAAATAAAAAATAAAATAATGTTACTCAGGACATAAAATAATAAACTTTGTGTTAATATACTTAAAATCTGGGATAGCTATAAAGACTCATTGCTACAGCAACCTTCAACAAAACTATTATGCGGAAGAAGAAAGCATATGTGTATTTCAAATAGTCAAAAAAGAAAATTTTCATTTTCATAACTGAGTACCTTGAGTGTTAGATTTATCTTTCTCATTTTGTTTCCATTTTCTTTACTGTGATTTCTTTAATCTCTAATATTATAAATTACTATAAATATAAAATATTTATATAATATACAATATATCATACATCATATCATATATATGTTTATTATATTGATATATTAAATAGTAATGTTATATATAATCATACAATATATTATATATTAATATATCATACATTAATACTATATATTAATATATGATTATATAATATAGATACTTATATATTAATATATAATATATTTGGATATATAATACGGTATTATAAATATATATTTAAATATGAAATATTATAAATTATAAATTAATCTCTAATATTAAAAATTCTATAATTTCTGTAAATAAATTCTGACTCACAATCTTATACTACATGCTAGTAGAAAATTCATACTCTGAGATTCATATATACTCCAAGCATTTAAAAGAACCTAAACTGGGCACCTGGATGGCTCAGTTGGTTGACCGTCTGCCTTCGGCTGAGGTCAGATCCTGGCATCCTGCGACTGAACCCCGATCTATCGGGCGCCCTGCTCAGGGGGTCTTCTTCCCCTCTCTTACTGTCCCTCTCCCCTGCTCATTCTCTTTCTCTCTCTCTTAAATAAATTATTTTTATAAAATAACAAAAATTAAAAGAACCTAAAATAAAAAATAAAAAAGATAAAAGCACCTAAACTTACTCTTAAAAATATTATCCCCTTATCTTTTTTTGTGAAAATCATCTAAAGGTTTTCATCTATGTATACAACTGTACTTGAAAGGATAATTGATCAAAAAAATCTCTATTGCATCTTTTCTTTTTTTTTTTTATTTTTTTTAATTTTTTTTTTAAGATTTTTTTTAAATTTTTTTTATTTATTTGACAGAGAGAGATCACAAGCAGTCAGAGAGGCAGGCAGAGAGAGAGGAGGAAGCAGGCTCCCTGCCGAGCAGAGAGCCCGATGCAGGGCTCGATCCCAGGACCCTGAGACCACGACCTGAGCCGAAGGCAGCAGCTTAACCCACTGAGCCACCCAGGCGCCCCTCTATTGCATCTTTTCATTTGTGTTTCTAGTACTTGTTCTGATACTGTCTTATCATCTGCAACTGATAATTTGCCTTCTCAGCTGCCTGCTGCGTCTGTATTACCTGCTGTGCCATCTCTATCTCACCCCCTTGCTCAATTTATTGTTATTTACAAACAGATCTAAAAGCTAAGCTTCTTTAAAAATTATTTATTTATTTATTTATGACAGAGAGAGAGACACACACAGTGAGAGAGGGAACACAAGCAGGGGGAGTGGGAGAGAGAGAAGAGTCTTCCCTCCAAGCAGGACCCTGGGACCATTAGCCGAAGGCAGATGCTTAACAACTAAGCCACCCAGGAGCCCCTAAAAGCTAAGCTTCTGCTCACACTGCTCAAAGCTGACCTCCTTGACCCCAATAAATAGCATCTATTGGTGTGCTTCCTAGGCAAGTATTAAAATTAAAACCATTTACAAAATCTAAGAATGTGGGTAACTGGGAACAGGGACTCTTAAAGCTCTTTTAATGTTCTTATATTATAAACCTGCTACAGTTACTTTCAAAAATAAAATGTTAAGCAATTTGCTATGCAAAGAAAGGACTTATCATGGAATGATGATCATTAAGTTTTACAACCATACTAATGAAGACTAGTGTTTCAGTTGGAGATAAGGCATTTCCTTATAAATTTATAAGACTGAAAATGAACAGTATTTTAGGGCCTGCACCAACCATGCAATCCCATATGGCATAAGTACAACAGAAATTAACTTCTTAATCTAAAAAAAACCAACATATTGTAATAAAGTAAAATAAAACTGGTAAGATTACAAAATTAAATATTTTAATATTTAGGATATAATGTGCATTTTACTAAAAATTTGATTCATGTGAAAAGTTAAAGGCTATCTGATATGAATTTGAATAATCTGAAAGTTTTAAAATTCTCGTCATTCTGAAATCTCTCTAAATGTTCCTGTCAGCAACGTGAAACACTTAGTCCTATTTACCTTGAAATTAAGTATACCAGTCCAAATCTGTGAGTAAATGCCAAGTATTTTCTCAGATCCATACTTAGACTTTTTTTTCTTAAATAAAATGAGGTTTAACACATATAACCTAGTCTTTTGTTTGGATAATCTTGCTGACTTATATATTTACTATTATTATTTATTCTAATACAGCAAACTGAAAGATCTGTAATAGGTTACACTGAAAAATTAGGAAAAAAAAAACCTTCGTTAGAGATAATTTAAGTACCAGACGTGGAGTGGATATAGCAGTGTTCATAAAGAGCACATCAGGAGTTAACAATCTTAGGAAGTGCTTCTTAAAAAATCAAAAGATAAATTTACTATTTTTTATACAAGGCTTTCTCTGCATATCCCTACATCAATGTGTATACCCCCCCAACTTCCTTGGTTAGGTGACAATAAAAAGAAAATAATTTCTGAATATTTATTACACCAATATTTCAATTTTGTGGAAACATGCTAAAAGCACAACAAAGAAAACAGCAGTCTGTAAATGTACCACATAACGCCACTCCCCTGGTATAGAACTGTAGGTACTTTTTTATGTCTACTCCACAATAAAAGTATTTAAATAAAATTTAAATATCGAGTTATATTTGTGGTAAAAATTTCACTTGACTTTAAAAGAGAAGTCTTAATTTGTAAGACAGCACTCTTCCACAGCAAATTAGAGCGTGACTGGCAGCATACATACAGATAACATGAGGAAGTGACTATTTCCCAAAGTAAGTAGGCATGGAAGTAGGGGATTATTTATATAAAGACTGTATAACTTAATATACTGAAATATTTACAGAATTACTAACTTCTAAGAAAATCTTTACCATCATTTCTAAAGAATATTACTTTGAAGAAACATTTGGCATTAACTGGTACAATAATTACTTACCTATTTCTTGTGCAGAACCAACTGAACAGCTGCAGGTTAACTTGTTTTTATGTACAGTCAGAATAAAAATTTAAAACATCACAAATCTTGAATTAATAATAATTATCTTGCAAATTTAAGAATTTTACAATAAGGTACTCATCCCACTCTAAAAACTTCAGAACGTTTATGTGGGATTATTTTCCCTAAAACTAAAAACTGAAACATTAAGAGAAAAAAATTTTAAGTAATCTAGTTAATACCTTTGTTTTTAAAGACAAACAAAATGTTATAAACCTTTAAAAATCTTTTAAGTACTTAGGTTTCTGAAATCAAGCATATTATACGATTTGCTACTTTTGACTTGAAAAGTAGCAGCACGGAAGATCTCTTAATTGTAGTATTTATACAAATCCTTGAGGAGTCCACAAATTAAATAAAAATTATATCCAACTTTCATCAAAATTTCAGAAATCTTTTTAAAATCTAATATACTATCGTTTTAGATGTTTTCTGTATTTGGTAACTACTAAAATGCTTTAAAGATAATGTAAAAAGCATTTCTTACCTTTCCTTCCTTCCAACCAAAAAATCTCAAACTTTCTGTGTAAGGCATTTTTTAAAAATATATAATTTGCATTTCAAAGTCACCTCCAAAAAATAACCAAAAGTTTTAAGTACAAGTTTAAAAAAAACAGCATATACCATTGAAAATAAACTACCCTCTTGTTAACTGAAATACTAAGTATTTTAATCTTTGTTTAAATAACACACACAACCCCTCCCCACATTTTATGTATGGTTTCTACATTGCAGTAGCACTAAAACAAAGGATGGTAACAACAAATAATTCTTTATACTTAATTGAAAATATGTATCTCTCATTTGTCTTAAAGACATACATTATGAATTTACTGGCATTCTTGAATAAAATTAACAAGGATACTTTTCACCAATTTATTCTCATTTCTCCCTTGTATATGAGAATCTAACAAAAGGAAATCTCTCCTATGACTACAAGAGATTTCTGAAACCCCTAAAATATATATTCTTTAGAAAAAAAATTCCTAACCTATTATGCATCTCAATAAGCATATACATTTAAAAACAATATATTTTATGGCTTATGCTTAATTGTAAATGCATGACCAAAGGTCCCAGGGATTGAAAAATCTTATTAGCAGCCAACAGTTAGATGGATGACAATATTCCTGGCATTCATAATCTCAAAATTTTAAAAGAAAACTATTCACTGCAGTCTTAGAAAAATTTGGAGATAGTTCTATTTTAAAAACATACTCACCACAAAGAGATACAAGGGAGACAAATAAGAAAATAGATTGTGTTATATCTTTGTAAACTTGTTCCATTTCAAAATGTATTCTTTAGGGCAAGGGAAATTTCCTATACAAATGAAACTAAACATTTGTTCCCGTTGCTTTGAAAAATATTTACAGTACATAGAACTACAAGCTAAAAGTGTACAACTGCTTATATTGCTGGCCAGTGATATAGATGAACAAGAACACAAGGTGCTTATTCAATTATCTAAGCATAATTTGTATAGTGACATTACTATAGATCAACTATGGAAAAATTTGGAAACATTATCAATGAATACCAGCCCTTGTGTAAAACATCACACAAGATGCAAAGGTATTATACATTCACTGTGGTAAAAACTGTACATACGTATTCGGTGCATCATCAACATTGTAAAATCTACATTATGATTTTTTCATCTTTCAAAATTCTGAGTTGAAAAAAGTCTATTTTTTTCTTTTGCCAAAGAAAAGTGATGTTAACAGACTGATAAGTTTTGTGAAATCACAAAGTTCTTTGCTAAGGACTTTTCATCAAGTCTTTTACCGATGTCCTCATGAAGAAAAGCTCACTAAACTTTGAAAGTTTTGAATGGATATTTCCACATCATTGCTGGCTAGCATCATGATATACATAACAATGGTATATGTAATAATAGTCCACAGTAATGTGAAATACAAAACTTTGTTCTGTAAGTCTATTTTGGTCTCAGAGTGAAGTTTGTTTCTTTCATCCAGCCATGTTGTCCCTTATTTGATCAACTCGAAGAGCTAGGTCTCTAAAAGAGGGGCGTTGATTGACATTATTATTCCAGCATTCCGTCATGATCAAATAAATCTAGAAAAGAGAAAATAAACCACAATTACAATGAACACAAAGTGCCATCTTTTAATTGGTGGAAGACATGAATTGAGAAATCCCACTTAATTGTCCTACACAGGCACATATCACGGTCATGCTTAGGTCCACAGTCCTATGATGATGCTATTTATCCAAGAGCTCAGCAAATTAAATGTCATAAAGTGACCTGAAATCCCTGTGTAAAAAGGAAATAAAATCACCTGATGAATGTGGATAAAAAAATGGGTTTTTTTGGTACCTCATCTGGGCATCCATCTGGTCTTGGTAATCTTCCGTTATTCTTTAGGAGTTCTATCAAATGAAACACAATCATCTGTCCTTGTTTGTCATTGCCAATCATACGCATAAATTCCTGTAATACAAACCCACTTTTCAATGAGATTTTTTTTGTATATTTAATTTGAATCAGTTTCCCAACTTCTAGTAAATGTGAAAAATTTTGTATATGTATGTCTTCTTATATGTTTGAGATCTTTTAAGGACAAACTATTTTGGGCATCAAAACCTTTCTTTTCAATCATATTTCACAAAAGACAACTGAATGTGGAACGCCTATCATGCCATTTCCATAACTATAATATGCTTGGCACAAATTCCCTGAGAAGGGCCCAAAACAAATGAACTAAAACATATTTACTTTCGTTTTTTTATTGTTGCTTTAACACATCATATTACATTTCAGCTGAAATAAATGTTGACTGTAAAAGAGGACATAATAAAAAGATAACATAGAATGCATATATAAGCATAAATGCAATGGAGAGAAAATATTTGTATGTTAAAAATTCCTAAAAGTAAAGTCTGAACTATAAGCTAGGGAAATATTTATGCACACATCACTTATTTAGAGAGTTATAAAGTGTTCTTTTAAGTAGGTAAGAAAAATTACGAATATGAAAATGGGCAAAGCACATGAGATAATGCACACACACATATATATATACTCCAAATAGCCAATAAATATGCACTCAATCACACTAATAGGAGAAGTACAAATTAAAATAAAATAAATATAACTTCTATCAATTTAACCAAACTGCATAATATAATGGTCAATACTGGCAGATGATAAAATGTAAACTCTTATGCACTGTTATTGAGAGTACAATCTGGTACAATTTTTCTGGAAAGCATTTTGAAATAATCAAAAACCTTTAAGAGAGTTTCTAATCCTTTACCTATAATTATACTTTTATTCTAAGGTGACAAGAGATAAATATTTATACATAAGGAAATTCACTATGTTCGCTGAAGTATTACTTAAAATTAGACTGAAAAATGGAAAAGAACTGTCCAGAAATTATATTCTTATAAAATGCTACCCAGAAGTTAGAAGTTATATTTGTAGAGAACATTTATTAATATAGGTAAAATACCCATGCTATAGAACTTATGAAAAAGCAGAATAGCAAAGTGTACCGTATGACTTTTATTTTATAAAAGAAATATTTTCGATAACATTTCACTTTCATACATAAAATTTTAAAAAGCCTGGAAGAAAACATACAATATTAAAATGGTTATCTTAAGAAGATTAATTACAGATGATTTTTATTTTCTTTTTCCTGGCTTCCTTATTAAAAAAATTCTAGAACAGGGAAATGTATTTTTAAATGTTGAAATTTTTCAATAATTTCTAGAATGAATAAATTAGATTTATTAAAAATAACATAAAGAAAGTATACAACCTCCTCCCTTTTATTTACTTATTTACTAATTTATTTTCCTCTCTAACCTCCTCCCTTTTGAAAATGCAAGTTAAGTTTAGGATTATTTTGTTGGATGTTGTCTTCCAAATAAGCAATAAGAGGCTCTAAAATGAGTCCTAAGCTTACTATTATTCTTTGGAAAAAGCTTTTCTCATGTAAAGTCGAAAGTAAAGAAAAAGCACACTAACCGCTGGGGGACTTTTACTCTTCTCAATATATGTGAAAAGTTCATAGAGAACCACTCCAAAGCTCCAAACATCTGAAGCCACAGAAAACTTGCTCTCTGTCAATGATTCTGGAGCATACCTATAACATACGAAACACATTCATAAGACAGTTACTTGAACTGTAGTAGCATTGTGTGGTGACAGACAGCAGCTACAGCTGTGGTGAGTAGCAAATTACATATAGACTCCTTGAATCACAGCGTGTACCCCTGAAACTAATGTAACATGTACCAGCTACACTTCATTAAAAAAAAAAGTTACTTGATATGCCAACTCTTGATTTTACCTGAAAATCACTGGACTAAAAAGACAGGCTGTACAGGAAAGGGTTAACATAAGCAGGTCTGAGGCTACCATCCTCAAAAACCTTGTTTGCAATGTTGACAACTGACTGTGCCTGGAAACTTAAGATTTCAGAAGGGTTGCCACAGTTCCCTAAGTGAGAAGAGTGCTCATTGGGCCTAAACAATATGGTCTATACTAAACACCTGCTTTCTTTCTGGGAGTCTGGAATTTTGGTACATGCCAGGCAGAGAATGAGTTGTCACGTTCTCTGGGGGAATTGAACGTGTCCTGTGTGACTTTTCTGGGAGAGGACCCTTGGAAGCTTTGTGCTCAATTTCCTTCAGGTTTTGCCCCAAATGGCTTTTCCCTTTACTGATTCTGCTACATATCCTTTCTCTGAAATGAATCATAGCCATGAATATGACTGTATGCTGAGCCCTGTGAGTCCTCCCAGTGAATCATCGATAACTCAAATCCAAAAAATCTATTATAAGTAACACCAAAGTTAACTGCAAAGTACCTTCCAGTACCTGGGGTGGGGAGTGGAGGGCGGGGAAGAGGCTCTTTACAAGTTAAAGCTTTAAATGAATTGAGCTAATAAGTCTCCTGGGAGGGGGAAAAATGGCTTCTAAACTGGAACAAGACCTAAAGCTATAAACATAAAAGAAAGAACCTGTTAATCAGAAGGAGGGCAACTATGACAGGAAACGCAAAAATGTAAACTCACAGGGGAAAATGGTGTCATTATCTACTCAAGTATCAACACTATGCAAGGGAGGACTTTGGCTAATGGACTGTGAGTATCATGGTCCCACTGCTCAGTTTATCCTTATTACAGAGGACAGTGACAAAGATCTGTTTAAGACTAATGAGATTAAACATATGAATTACATAAATTCAATCTCTCCTTCAAAATCCAATTTAAGTTTCCTCACTTCCACAGATCTTTCTCTGCTACTTAAGGTCTTAATGACCTCATGCTATTGAAGTTCTATAACATTTATTGTCCATACTATAGTTAGGCTATTTTTTTACAATTAGTTTCAAAAATTTTTCACATATTTTTAAATGTATATTAGTTTTATCTCACAAATGGAATAAATCTTCTTAAAGACATTCCCCCAAAGCTTGCAAAACAGTCTCTTCCTTTGATTTTCATGAAAGCACTGTCTACAATTTCCCCCCTCATCTCCAATGCTGGTTTTCTCTCTCCCATGTAAGGATAAATACAAATCAAAAAGAAAAAAAGAATTCTCCCTGATGAAAATGAGGGAAAAGATTCTTCCTCCTCTTTTTTCTTAGAGCATTTACTTTAGAAAACTTAATTCTTTGTCTCTTTGAAATGTATGTAATTTTTTTTTTTTAAGTTTTTGCTTAAAAGACTTTTGCCAGCTTTATGATGCAAGAATGTCTTTCTCAAGAACCTGGGAACCATCTTTCCAGAACAAGTAGCACCTTGACCTCCCAGTTTTTGTGGGATGTAAGAGTTTAACTTCTGGCAGGTGCCTCCTCCCAAGTTGCAAAAATATCTATCATAAAGATATGAGAAGTTTGTTTTTCCTATGGATAATGCCAATTAGCCAATGCAGATGGTCACTCTAATTACCAAGTGAACTTAGAATAAACTATGTGTGACAAAGTGTGCCGCCAAGTCTTCTTACTTGAGGACTGGCTACTGTTTATCTTGAGAACATTATGTAATGGGTTGAATCTGGCCGTATAAAAAAGTGAGCTTTCTTTCTGTCTTTGCAATCTCTTAGCAGGTTGCTTGTGATGCCATGACTTCAGGATTAAAGCTTATTCAGTGATAAAGTTTTTCTTTCTCTTCTATCTTCGTGCAGAGGTTTTCTGGGTTAGGAGGAGATTTCATTTTTAATTATATTTCCCTTACACTTTCCCTTTTCTCTATCTTTTAAATTTGGGTTTTCCAAGGTTCCATCATCAGAGCTTTACCTTTTTGTCAAAAACTTTCTATTAGATAGTATTCATTCACCTATATACTAACATCTCCTAAATTTATAACTGTATCTTGACCTTTTTTTTGTGCTTTGACTTACTGAACATTTGCATATTAAATAAAGTTGTGGCAAAGAGAACTCCATCCCCCTTTTTCACAACCAGCTGGTTATTTTACTTTCTCCATATGATGAATGGCATCAACAATCTATCTTACTCCCCAGGTAGAAATCTAAAGAATTATTTTTGACTCATCTTTCAATCCAATAGCTAATCAAGTGCCTTTAAAATATATCTTAAAAATATATCAAATCAGGGGCGCCTGGGTGGCTCAATGGGTTAAGCCTCTGACTTTGGCTCAGGTCATAATCTCAGGGTCCTGGGATCGAGCCCCGCATCAGGCTCTCTGCTCAGTGGGGAGCCTGATTCTCCCTCTCTCTCTGCCTGCCTCTCTGCTTACTTGAAGTCTCTGTCAAATAAATATATAAAATCTTAAAAATATATATATATCAAATCAGTCTCCTAACCCAACACCACTGTTACAATCTAGGGTCAGATCCTTATCACATGTATTGTACAGAGGTCTTCAAACCAGGTGAAGAGTAACCCCAGGTATTTACAAAGATTTTCCAAGGGATAATCTACAGCAAGAATAGTATAAGGATCCTCCACGAGTCCGAACCTGCTTCAATAATTATTTTATCAGAAGCATTTTTCTTTCAGTTCTTCTTAATACCAACCCTAGGACATGCTGGAACATGTTAGCTTAAAACAAAGAGCACTTTTGAGCAAGGAAAGCGATATAGATAACAAGGATTCTTTGAAATGAAATTATAATTGTTTAAAAGATATGGCTAGGGGCACCTGGGTGGCTCAGTCAGTTAAGCATCTACCTTCAGCTCAGGTCATGATCTCAGGGTCTTGGGATTGAGCCCTACATCGGGCTCCCCGCTCAGTGGGAAGTCAGCTTCTCCTTCTTCCTCTATCCCTCTGCCTCACCCCTGCTCATGCTCTTTCAAATAAATAAATAAAATATTTTTAAAAAATGGTATGATGGCTAATCCCATGGATAAAAATTATATGCATTCCCTTTCAACACTTCAGATTTAGTGTTTGTTATTCAATTAATCAGTTAAATCCTATTTTTTAAAAAAAGACTTTTATTTATTTGACAGCAAGAGACACAGCGAGAGAGGGAACACAAACAGGGGGAGTGGGAGAGGGAGAAGCAGGCTTCCCACTGAGCAGGGAGCCCGATGAGGGGCTCGATCCCAGGACCCTGAGATCATGACCTGAACCAAAGGTAGATACTTAATGACTGAGCCACCCAGGACCCAAAACCTGTTTTTTTTAAAAAGTAGGCTCCATACCCAGTGTAGAGCCCAGCATGGGGCTTGAACTCACAACCTTGAGATCAGGACCTGAAATGAACTGAGATCAAGAGTCAGATGCTTAACTGACTGAGCCACAGCAGTGCCTCCAGTTAAAACCTATTTTATCAATTCATATTCTGAAATATTTACACAAAATTTAGTCAGCTTAATTATATTATATAAAAATTTAATACTTCCTAATATAAATATAAAACTATATGCCAACTGCCTACGTGACTAGTTTTTAGCAGTAGATAGCTTTCTTTTCCATTAAATACACAGGAAAATTTTGATCACAATAAAAATGTTACTTCTGATTTTTATACTAACTTCGTATTTAATAGTTCTCCAAAGTCAAATATCAGAGTTTGATACATACCTCTCCCCAACACATTTACTGAAGGAATAATAGATCTTTTACCATATACTTTATTACACACATTATAATCTTAGCTACATTTTATTCTGTATTATTTATTACAAACTAATGAGAAATGATTTTTATAACAATATAAAATTATAAAATTAGGCATGAAACTAAATATTTAAAATTAGAAAAGAAGTAATCTTGAAAGAAAGGTACTCTGGCATATATGCTTTGTTATAAACATGCCTCTGTACATGTGCTCTGCAATTTATTTTTTTAATTTTAATTTTATAATTTCACAATTTTAATAACTTACTTTAATTGAAACATGACGTCAGACTTTTAAAAAACTTTTGGTATATATCCCAGACACTGAGAAAAGGAATGACTCTAATGATTTCTCTTTTGAAAATCAAGTGGTTTAATTCTTTGTTTTCAAAAAAATTTAAAAAGAATGGATCTAATGAAATTGCCAGCTAACAGACAAACTTTAATGGTACATCACTATATACATTTTTACTACTTATCTCAGAAGGACTCATAGAAATGAATATTCTTATAACAAAACTCCTTCCATTCCTATCTATTTATTTACACAAACAAGTTTCCCCCCTCCTCATGGAATGCCTTTCCTCTTCTCTACCTGGTAAACTATTAATCAATAGTTGAAATTTCATTTCTTTTTAAAATTTTTTTCATATATATATATTTTTAGAGACATAGAGTGAGCGAGCAAGAGAGAGAGCACAAGCTGGAGGAGGGGCAGAGAGAGAGGGAGAAGCAGACTCCCTGCTGAGCAGGGAGCCTGATGGAGGGCTCCATCCCAGGACCCCAGGATCATGATCTGGGCAGCCACTTAACCCATTGAGCCACCCAGGTACCCCTGAAATATCATTTCTTAGTTGTGTTTTTCTCTGATTAATTTAAACCCTCAGCAGAATTATTTGCATTCTTATGTTTCCCCAACATCTTCATTCTTCCACTTATATACTACGTTACAATGATTTGACCATACGTTTGATTTTTTCCTAAACTATGAGCTCTTAAAGGGAAGGGATAATGCACAGTGGACCTGGCAGTAGAAGATGCCTGCCACGTAAAACTTTTCTTTTTAGTCTGGCCTTCCTAGTTATCTGGGCAGAGTTTTTTTTGTTTTTTGTTTTTTCCTTCTTCCAGATATTGACCCTACCTTCATGTCCCAAATTCCTTCTATGGTGTTTGGAACAGTAGGTACTTAAGAAGTATTTATTAAAGTATATTCATTAAGCATGCCTAAATCACTGGAAATTCATATAACTAGGCTTTATGGATTTCTTAATTCTATGAAATTCATAACTCTATGAATTTCTTAATTCCATTTAACTTCTTTTATTTCGCATTCTGGAAAAAAAGAATGAAATTCATGTATCACTGGGTATCTAACCAAAGTAGACAGTTAAGTTTAGATGAGTCTTATATTCTATATTTTATATTTCACTTATACCCTAAAAATAATTAGATGGTGGTAATGCTATTATCACCCAAGCTGTTCCTTAAAAGTGTTTTCATTACCCAAAACTATAAGATACCTAGGAATAAACCTAACCAAAGAGACTAAGAATCTATACACAGAAAACTATAAAGTACTCATGAAAGAAATTGAGGAAGACACAAAGAAATGGAAAAATGTTCCATGCTCCTGGATTGGAAGAATAAATATTGTGAAAATGTCTATGCTACCTAAAGCAGTCTACACATTTAATGCAATTCCTATCAAAGTACCATCCATTTTTTTCAAAGAAATGGAACAAATAATCCTAAAATTTATATGGAACCAGAAAAGACCTCGAATAGCCAAAGCAATATTGAAAAAGAAAGCCAAAGTTGGTGGCATCACAATTCCGGACTTCAAGCTCTATTACAAAGCTGTCATCATCAAGACAGCATGGTACTGGCACAAAAACAGACACATAGATCAATGGAACAGAATAGAGAGTCCAGAAATAGACCGTCAACTCTATGGTCAACTAATCTTCGACAAAGCAGGAAAGAATGTCCAATGGAAAAAAGACAGCCTCTTCAATAAATGGTGTTGGGAAAACTGGACAACCACATGCAGAAAAATGAAATTGGACCATTTCCTTACACCACACACAAAAATAGACTCAAAATGGATGAAGGACCTCAATGTGAGAAAGGAATCCATCAAAATCCTTGAGGAGAACACAGGCAGCAACCTCTTCGACCTCAGCCGCAGCAACATCTTCCTAGGAACATCGCCAAAGGCAAGAGAAGCAAGGGCAAAAATGAACTATTGGGATTTTATCAAGATCAAAAGCTTTTGCACAGCAAAGGAAACAGTTAACAAAACCAAAAGACAACTGACAGAATGGGAGAAGATATTTGCAAATGACATATCGGATAAAGGGCTAGTGTCCAAAATCTATAAAGAACTTAGCAAACTCAACACCCAAAGAACAAATAATCCAATCAAGAAATGGGCAGAGGACATGAACAGACATTTCTGCAAAGAAGACATCCAGATGGCCAACAGACACATGAAAAAGTGCTCCACATCACTCGGCATCAGGGAAATACAAATCAAAACCACAATGAGATATCACCTCACACCAGTCAGAATGGCTAAAATTAACAAGTCAGGAAATGACAGATGCTGGCGAGGATGCGGAGAAAGGGGAACCCTCCTACACTGTTGGTGGGAATGCAAGCTGGTGTAGCCACTCTGGAAAACAGCATGGAGGTTCCTCAAAATGTTGAAAATAGAACTACCCTATGACTCAGCAATTGCACTGCTGGGTATTTACCCTAAAGATACAAACGTAGTGATCCGAAGGGGCACATGCACCCGAATGTTTATAGCAGCAATGTCTACAATAGCCAACTATGGAAAGAACCTAGATGTCCATCAACAGACGAATGGATAAAGAAGATGTGGTATATATACACAATGGAATACTATGCAGCCATCAAAAGAAATGAAATCTTGCCATTTGCGACGACGTGGATGGAACTAGAGGGTATCATGCTTAGCGAAATAAGTCAATCGGAGAAAGACAACTATCATATGATCTCCCTGATATGAGGGAGAGGAGATGCAACATGGGGGGTTAAGGGGGTAGGAGAAGAGTAAATGAAACAAGATGGGATTGGGAGGGAGACAAACCATAAGTGACTCTTAATCTCACAAAACAAACTGAGGGTTGATGGGGGGAGGGGGGTTTGGAGAGGGGAGTGGGGTTATGGACATTGGGGAGGGTATGTGCTATGGTGAGTGTTGTGAAGTGTGTAAACCTGGCGATTCACAGACCTGTACCCCTGGGGATAAAAATATATGTTTATAAAAAATAAAATTTAATAAAAAAAAAAAAGAACTTAAATCAGTGTCCCTTTTAAGAGAAATTCTGCTGCGGCAGGTATCAGGGGCCTTTGAAATTTCCGTATCCTTTGAACTGCTAATTCTGCTTATAAGAAGAGTATCCTTATTAGTGATGTACACAGGTATTTACGAATATCATTGAAATGATATGAATCCATTTTTAAAACTTTTCTTAACTATATATATTTCTATTTTCAATTTAAAAATCAATACATTCATAATATACAGTAATTAAAAATCACATTTTCAAGAAATATACAGTGGCATTGGAAAATAAATTTTATGAACATATTGTTAAGTAGGGGGAAAGAATATAAAACTCTGTTATTTCCTGCCTGTGTTTTTTAAAAATGTATTTTAGAATAATTTCTTAGTAAGGCAATACGAAATAGGTATTTATTATCCTCCATTTTAAGGTGGGGGTAGCTGGTATTACAGAGAGAAGTGACTTGCCCAAGGTCCCAAAGAGAATAAGTGGTGGACAAGATTCTAGCCCTAGTCATCAGACTCCAGAGTCCCAGGTCTTATCCACTTTACTGTGTGGTCTTTGTAATAAGAGACTTAATTTTGAGACTAATATATGGTCTAGTTGGTTATTTTTTAAAGATTTTTATTTATTTGACAGAGAAAGCACACAAGCAAGGGGAGCTGCAAGCAGAGGGAGAGGGGAAGCAGGCTCCCTGCTGAGCGACGAACCTGATGCGGGGCTTGATCCCAGGACCCCTGGGTCATGACCTGAGCCAGAGGCAGATGCTTATCTGACTGAGCCACCCAAGCGCCCCTAGTTTTTGTTTTTGACTTTTACATATATAACTGGAAATACAGTCACTTAGCATCTTGTAGCTCAAGGACTACATTGTTTTATTGTAGAAAAGCAGTAATGCCATAATATACTAATTGGATTAATGCAAAAAACTAATACTTAATTTTAAATGTTATGTATCAACCTAACAATTCTATCTAGACAGTAAGCCTTAAATAAAAAGAGAGTTGATTTTGTTAAGGATTGACTTTTAAAAATTTTTGGAAACATCCTGATAGGCTAAAAATATTTTCTTCCTTTTTTTTTTTTTTTAAGATTTTGTTTATTTATTGAGAGAAGGAGTGGGGAGGGCCTAGAGGGAGAGTGAAAGGGAGAAGTGGATCCATCACAGGATCCTGAGATTGTGACCTGAGCCGAAGGCAGACGCTTAACTCACTGAGCTGCCCGGGCGCCCTAAAATTTCTTCTTTCCTTGAGCAAATAAATCAACCTTGTATTAGTTTGCTCAGGTTGCCATAACAAAATACCATCGCTGGGGGCTTGAACAACAATTTCTTGCAGTTCTGGAGGCTGAAAGCCTAAGATTAGAGTGCTGGCAGGGTTTAGTTTCTAGTGAGGACTCTCTTCTTGGCTTCCATATGACTACCTTCTTGGCTGTGTCTACACATGGCAGAGAGATCTGGTGTCTTTCCTCTTTTTATAAAGGCACCAGCCTCACCTTTATGATCTCATTTAACATGTCTTCACTGGCCCTGTCTTCAAATACACTCACTTTGAGGATTAAGGTTTTCTCACAGGAATTTGGGGGGAACACAGACATTCAGTCCATAATAGACCCTTCCTCGTTCCGTCCAGCTCATTGTCAGTGATATCAAAGGGTATATTGTGAAGCAGCAAAGATCTTCATGGGAGTTAGTGATAGAGATTTAGGAATTCCCTGACGTGTCTCTTGGCTTATCTTTTTTTTTTTTTTAAGATTTTTTTTTTAAATTTATTTATTTGTCAGAGAGAGAGAGATAGAGAGCACAAGCAGGCAGAGGCAGAGATAGAGGCAGGCTCCCCACTGAGCAAGGAGCCCAATGTGGGACTCCATCCCAGGACCCTGGGATCATGACCTGAGTCGAAGGCAGTGGCTTAACCGACTGAGCCACCCAGGCGTCCCATCTCTTGGCTTATCTTAATGATTCATGTTCATGATTTGTTTAAATGCCTTTTTGAAGTTGTTTATATTTCAGCCTGTAATTTCTTTGGAAGAAATTAAATTTATAGATTTACTGCCTACCTGTTAAAATATTATTTCCTTTTCTTACCCTAAAAGTTGCCTAATGTAAGCTTAGAAATACATCTGCTAATTCTAGCTACTGTATACTGAATTGTCTATATAATTTGAATTTATTCGTAATTTGTCTAGAAGACCTGAGGTCTCTATCCTACTGTGATGTGTTGTTTAGGGTAATTTTGGCAGCGTGGAGATGTGCCGGTATGACCCCCTGCAGGACAACACTGGGGAGGTGGTGGCTGTAAAGAAGCTCCAGCACAGTACTGAGGAGCACCTGAGAGACTTTGAGAGGGAGATTGAAATCCTGAAATCCCTGCAGCATGACAACATTGTGAAGTACAAGGGAGTGTGCTACAGTGCTGGTATGTTGCCCATTGAAACCTAGTTTGAACTCAAGGTATGTCCTTGGCATCCTGGGTAATGGAAACATAAAATGTCTCAAGATCTGGACTTCTCCTCTGCCAGTGCCCAAGGAGAGAAGCGTTCATGTGACTCTAGATTGTGCCTGGATGTGCTGGGCTAGAACTACAGGAAGTCTATACTTCTTGGTTAATCCTTCTTTTCACTGAGGATGGTGGTTACCATGCTTGCTTAAGCTTACTGAGAGACTATCATTTTTAAATAAATTGTCTTTGCTCACATTTTATTTGAACATATTTTTAAAATTAGATACTTTTTGTTCAGTACAGACAAGGAGAAAGGAAATTTTCTCATCAGCTTACCTGGGTTTGCATAATGGGTTGCACAAGGTTAAACCATAACTATTTTTTAAGCTTCTTTTTAAAATTTTTGATTGAAAAAGCCTGTGTTCTTAACTACTACATCACTTAATTTATGATCAAGTTTTGTCATCTTACAGTTTATATATATCTTTAAGTCATTTATGTATGTTTGTTTTCTTATATTTTATCAGTGAAGTATGACAGAGTAAAACATTGTGTTCTCATTTGTGTGTTAAAAGGTCGGCGTAATCTAAGATTAATTATGGAATATTTACCATATGGAAGTTTACGAGACTATCTCCAAAAACATAAAGAACGGATAGATCATAAAAAACTTCTGCAGTATACATCTCAGATATGCAAGGTATATAATATCCTGGCTACTTGTTGTAAATAAAAAGAACATGCTGAAGTAATTGTTACAAAGTCCTCTAGAGTTTTTCTTAGAGGATTAAGGAAGTCTAGATAGATAGATAGAGGAAAGACCCATTTAAATTGTTTACATTTATAAACCTTAGCTGAGATAAGAAATGTTATTTTATCCATAGGGCATGGAGTATCTTGGTACAAAAAGATATATCCACAGGGATCTGGCAACAAGGAATATATTGGTGGAAAACGAAAACAGGGTAAAAATTGGAGATTTTGGGTTAACCAAAGTCTTGCCACAAGACAAAGAATACTACAAAGTGAAAGAACCTGGTGAAAGTCCCATATTCTGGTGAGTATATTTTAGTATAATAAAGTAAAATTTTAGAGCACAAACTTCAAACTTTGTTGTTATTAGTATTAGTAGTTCATCACTTATATATTTCTAATGATAGCAAAAATTTATCCTGCTTACATTGGGCTAAATGCATTTCATGGATTATCTCATCTAATCTTTATAACTACCCTTGGAGAAGATGTATTATTATCTCTATGTTGAGTGTGAGGAAACTGAAGTACAGACAGGTGAAATAGCTTGCTCATGGTCGTTTGACCAATAAATGGTAAAATTAGGATTCACACCCAGAGAGTCTGTTTTCAGAATTTGTGCTTTTAAGCTTTCTTAACCATGGTGGTGATTTAATCTGTCATTAAAGGAACATTTTAGGGGCGCCTGGGTGGCTCAGTGGGTTGGGCCGCTGCCTTCGGCTCGGGTCATGATCCCAGGGTCCTGGGATTGAGTCCCGCATTGGGCTCTTTGCTCGGCAGGGAGCCTGCTTCCCTCTCTCTCTCTGCCTGCCTGCCTCTCTGTCTGCTTGTGATCTCTGTCAGATGAATGGGTAAAATCTTTAAAAAAAAAAAAAAAAAAAAAAAAAAAGGAACACTTTATAGCAATTTGAAGCTAAAGGTAATTTTTGATCTTCAATTAAAATTATGAGTTGCAAGGAACATACAAACCTAATTTTTTATGTGGTAGGCATTGTTATTTTATTGCTTTGTGCTGTGATGCAAAGTCTTCTTTTTTATGTCTTAGTTCATTTATGGTACATTTTGTTTTATAGGAAAGAATTGCTGAAATTATATTTAAATGTTTAAATTTGGGATATATCCCAAATAGGCTTTAATTCTGGTTTATTCATCTGAAATAATACTTTTAAAATTATGTTGTTTAAATCAGGTGATACTGTTAAGGGCTATGTTTTGTTTATTTTAATTAAGTATATTTTATTAACATTTTGGGTTTCTTAAAAGTTAGAATTACTAATACAAACAATATAACTGTCAATATATAAATATTTGTGTGATTCATCAGTATTATTAGAAACATATAGATTACTCAGTTAGCTACTAAGTTCATTGATGATCCATATATGTTGGTTATCTTTTTTTTTTTTTTAAGATTTTATTCGAGCAAGAGAGAGAGGGATCACGAGCAAGGGGGGAAGGGTAGAGGGAGAAACAGACTCCTTGCTGAGCAGGGAGCCCCGTATGGGACTCAATTCCAGGACCCTGGTATCATGACTTGAGCTGAAGGCAGATGTTTAACGACTGAGCCACCCAGGTGCCCTGGTTAGTTATCTTCATTTATTTTGTATCTGTAAGTTTTACAACTTACCCCAGCTATTATAAATTGTTAGTCTGGAAGAAAATCAGATAAGAAAGCACAAGTGATTTAAAACAAATTATACCCAAACAATGAATCATGGAACACTACATCAAAAATTAATGATGTACTGTATGGTGACTAATATAACACGATAAAAAAATAGAACAAATGGATTATTTACATAGAAGAGTAATATATAATGGCATTGTGGATATTTTAAAGAAAAGCACTTACCTTTTTTTTTTTAAGTTTTTCTTCCCCAAATCTTTATTATCCCTGAAATTGTAGTACTATTTAATTAACTCTGACATATAGTATACTTTCTTCTGGAAAGGAACCTGTTAATTGAACATCAACAACTAAAAAAATGCCCATGAATATACAATAATCATGTTTGAAATACTGTTGTGTCCAAAATTCACTTCCCATACATCCAGTGGGGTGGAGATGGGGAATAAGTCCATAAAGCAAGGCAGGCAATGAATTTAACTAAATGACATGTACATGGGTGTTTATTGTTCATAATTTCTGTATGTTTGAAATTTTTCATAATAATGAAAACACTTTTTTTTTTATTTGGTTTATTTTTTATTATTTTTTTTAAATTTTATTTTTTATAAACATATAATATATTTTTATCCCCAGGGGTACAGGTCTGTGAATTGCCAGGTTTACACACTTCACAGCACTCACCATAGCACATACCCTCCCCAATGTCCAC
>NW_019154117.1:5223735-5412119 GCF_002288905.1 Enhydra lutris kenyoni
CGTGGGCTTCACCCCGGTTAAGCCTCTGGAGCAATGTCCCTCAGCAGAACTGACTTTTAAAAGTCCTGATTTTGTGCTCCGCTGCTCCGCCGCTTGCCGGGAGCCGGCCCCTCCCCCTGCGGTCTATCTTCCCGTCGCTTTGGATTCACTTCTCCGCCAGTCCTACCTTTCAGAAAGTGGTTGATTTTCTGTTTCTAGAGTTGCTGTTCTTCTCTTTGCTCTCCCGTTGGATCTGTAGGTGTTTGCAATCTTTAGATAAGCTATCTAGCTGATCTCCCACTACCTGAAGTAGTCTCAGCCTGCTACTTCTCCGCCATCTTGACTCCTCTCTTCCCTGATTTAAGTTCTAATAGCAGTGGAAAAAATGTCAATTTTGTCATATTCCTGACAACACTAAACACTGTAATTTTTCTAAATCTTTGTCACATTGATAGTCAGAAATCAATCTCACCGTTTTAATTTGGAATGCCTCTATTTTCTTTTGGAAGAAGATAAAAGCAAACACTGAGAGTGAAGAAATAGATTAAGGACAAAAGGGAATGAAAATGTTTGGAATGGGCACCACAGGAGAAATCAAATCAGGGAGAATAAAAGAACTACCAATAAAAGAGTCCTAAGTACCAGCCAATGTTGGAAATCAATTTGCGACAGAGACAATAAACATTTATATCTGACTTGTTCTCAGTGTTTGAGAGATGAACACTGGAATGGAAAAAAGTAATTGATAATTTTATTGCTCCTATACAAGTAAACAACAGGAAAAGTAAAACAGATCATCAAGGGAGGGAAGGTGACAGAACTATGAATACGAGTAGAAGCAGAGTTTAAATGGACTACCAGGAGGTTTACCTAGTGTAGAAAAGATGGTAGCTAACAGGCTTCAGGAAGAAGAAAGGGTCAAAGACACTGGCAATAACAGAGATATCAAAGAAGGATTTATCTGTTGGGGAGAAACTAAAGATACAAAGTTATACTCAGAAAGGGAGATTTCAGGGTCTGATATTCCGTAAGAAAATTACTATAAGGGATTACAGAATTCAAAGTGCACTCATCAGCAGAGACACAGATCTGAGGTAGAAAGGTTGAGGAATTTAAAAAGGGTATTGAATCGGTGCCCAAAATAATGGCAGAGGCAAGGTGAAGATGAAAGCAGTGTGTACCAAAAGTACTCAAGGAATGTGGAGCATTAACCAAGATGCTGGCCAATGAGGAAGAGGGAATAATAACAATATTCACATGGGACTAAAAATGATGCCTGATAGTCTGATGTTTGAAATGTAGTAGCATCAAGGTCCAGATCTGTGTGTCCCAGATCTGGACCAGGTCCAGATCTGTGTGTCCCAGATCTGGACCATGGAGGAATAGGGAATAAAGAGGATTTTTTAAAAATTTACGTTTTAACTGAGGTGAAGAGTAAAGAATATAAGTATACGAGGGCACAAGTATAAAGTAAGATCACAAAATTACTCATTTTAGAATTCAAGTAGCAGAAGAAAGGTTTTGCAATATTTTCTTAGCTCCCTTTATGAGTATTAAATTAAGATAAATCGTTATTTCTGCTGTCTTTTTAAAAAAAATACAGAAATACGTGCTCGCTTCGGCAGCACATATACTAAAAAATACAGAAATAATTTTAAGTACAAATCCCTCCTTTGAATATTTTTGCCATGCTGCTAATTGAAAAGAATAAAGAGACACAGTATACCAAGAGCCATGTTTTTATAAAATGAAAAGGTGACACACAAGCACTTTTGTAGGGACAGCATTTTGGATTTAGATTCAATAAGGCAATACAAATAGCTAGACAGTCTATGAACATATCAATTTTTTCAAATAAGTGAAGATGAAGTGAAGTGAAGATGAAATTAATATTACAATATTAAATGCAGCTAGGAAATACCCATATAAAAATAGCTACCACTAACTAAAGACCATACTATTTTCCTTTCATTTCCTACAAACTAAACTAGTGAGAAATACATTTTGAAAATGCCATCCTTTGGGGCGCCTGGGTGGTTTAGCTGGTTAAGTGACTGTCTTCGGCTCAGGTCATGATCCCAGGCTCCTGGGATCGAGGCCCGTATTGGGCTCCTTGCTCAGTGGGAAACCTGCTTCTCCCTTTCCTTCTGCTGCTCTGCTTGTGCTCTCTCTCTCTGTCAGATAAATAAAAAAAATCTTTTAAAAAAAAATGCCATCCTGAAAGTCTCCTTGATTTACATTATTTTTAAAATAATGTTAAATCCAAAGAACTATGTAAAAAACTAAAAATGTTGAAAAGCAAAAGGAAATAACTCAAAGCTGCAATAATACAGAATGTTGTAAATATAGTATATTCACTTTTAGAATTATGTTTCAAAGAATGCTCAACATCACTAGGCATCAGGGAAATACAACTCAAAACCACAATGAGATACCACCCCAGTCTATGAGAAAGCACATTAACATTTAATAAAGAATAAAGGGGTAATTATGAAGAATAAGGAATTCTCTAAAAAAAGAAGCATACCCTAATAATGCCTCTGATACTCCTGAAAATAATTTAATAATATTCTTGTATAAATAAGTAGACTACAATTTATTGTGTAACTGTTTAACTTAGGAATACTTTCTGGATAATTTTAATTATCCAGATTACTGATTACTGAATAACACCACAGTGTTGTACCCTCTTTTTAAAAAATTCTTAAAATAACCAAAATAAGGCCTATGTTAGTAGAATTTTACACGAAAAAGCAACCTGTAATTAGAAAATTATGTGATATCTCAATATTTGAATAGTTCATAAATATACATGAAATTACAGTATTGACATTTCTACCAATTCACATATTATGAAAATTTTAGAAATTGTGATCAGTATGAAATTTAAATACAGTATGTACTTATCACACTGTTCTCTAATTGTTAGTTGTGATCCACCTCCTCTGTAAACTCTACTAAGGCAATTATTATATCCCATATCCACAATGGCCAGCAGAGTACCTCACATTTTATAAGAACTCATCATTTGTATATAAAAGCCACATCATTTCAGGGGAAAAACCCAAAAATCTAGAAGTAATTCAGATCCTCTTAAAGATGTCTTATTTCTAGACTGCCCTTTAAATGTTCATCCACTGGTTTAAAAAGTCTGACTCCTGAAGTGAAGGAATCCACTTTGGATCTTGGAATTTGAAATGTCCTTTTTTCCCCCCCTAGAAAATGGTTTTAATCAAACAAATGTTCATATATTCATGTTCATATTAATATCTGGGAAAATATAAAAGTATAAGAATTAAGATGCTTATTAAAAAATCAACTGAAGATAATGAAATTTCACTTTAGATTCTTCCCTTTACTTCAGGTAAGTTGAATTTTATTTTCTAGAACTTCCTGTAGAGTCTACCAAAAAAGACCTCTAGGATATATAATATACAGTAAGGCTGGATCTAAGGATGACAGAAATTAAATGGCTTGTTCATAATAACAGAAAATAACTTTAAGGTTTTCATGATTTTGTGATGACTAGTGACTATGGTTACTAGTCTAATGACGAGAGTTTCTGGTCATGAAAATATCTGCATATAATTAACAATAAATCAAGATTTATTCAACAATAAACCCATGAATAAGTCATGTTACACTAATTTCTGCCTTTTCCATAAACAATTTTGCAATGTAGCTCCTGATGGAAATAAAATAATTATTTTCTTTATCTCTTCATATACTATGACTTGCACCAAAAGGTAACAGAAGATAATGCAACTGAAGTGTACCCACGCAAACAAAAACAAATACATAAGTGAGATAGCAGAGATAGCACAGGAGTAGTAACAGAGGAAGGATCTGATCTCACATCTGCTACTATCTAGCTATTTGATCACAGACAAGTTACTTAACCTCTTTGGACCTTAATTTTTCTCATTGTGAAATGAAGATATTATTCTTAAGTTGAAAGGATCACTTCCCAAACTGTTCTAAAGATCACTTTCTAAGATGTCAATGGATAAATTTTGGGGGTGGAAGGTAAGGGAGCAAAAGACAAAAAGGTTTAATAAGTTTTGGACACACTGTATACTAATAAGAAAGTGATGCTCTCAATAGCCTTATGGCCAAGATGCACAGTGTGGTCGGCAGCCTCTAAGATACCTTCCAATGTTCTCTAACTTTGACACTCATGCTCCTTTATAATCCCTTCCCCTTAACTGTGGGCTGAATTTATCGCCTCATTTATAATAAACAGAACATGGCAAAAGTGGTGAGATTACTCCTGAGATTAGATTATAAAAAAACCATGGCTCCCACCTGAGGTGTCTGCTCTTAGCTGCCATGCTGTGTGGCAGCCCTGCAGAAAGGCCCCGTAAGTAAGATGGGAGCAGATATTTGGAGGCCTGTCAATAGCCATGTGAGTGGAAGTAAATCTTCCCCAAGTCAAGTCTTCAGATGAGATGGCAAAGCCTGGAAGACAACTTGACTGCAGTCTTGCGAGAGACCCTGAGCCAAAACCACCCAGCTAAATTGCTCCCAAATTTCTAATTCCTAAACTAGGTGACAAGAAATGTTTGGTTTTGGCTGTTAAGTTTTAGAGTAATTTGTTACATAGAAATAGATAACTAATAGACCCAAAATGCCTGGATTTTCTCTTTCCAGTGTGTAAGCCACAACAAGATACAGGTCTACACTAACAAGCTTAGGAGAAAAAAGAAAGCTTACCACTTTAACTGGACTTGTTAAGAACTACGCTTTTCCTGGTCTTACTTAAAATACATAGGCTAGGCATGACTGTGTGAATTTTAGCAGATAGAGACTCTGTCTTGTTAACAAACACAGTCCAGTCAACATCTAGACTCTGGACAATGAGGGTAATTATTTCACCCTGAGATGACTAAAAAAGGAGACTGGTAGAAAAGTTTAATGATCCCTTTCTTTATTGTGTAACTAAAGCACCTCTACCATGAAAGAGTCCCATAATCAAATCAATAGGAGAAATACTGCCTAATTATCATCCATTTACAGATGTTCAATGCACATTACATGTTAAAGATTCCAAAAGGTTTGTCAGTAAAAAGAGCTATTTATTTAACACAGCATTTCTCCAAACTAATGACTAAACCTTTTTTTCTTATAAACACTCCCTAAATTTTGTGTAAAGTGAATCTTAGAGAATCTCTAAAGACTTTTTCTTTCCTTTCTTTTCCTTTCCTTTCTTTTTTTTAAGTAGGCTCCATGCTGGGCCCTAGTGCAGGACTTGAACTACTGACCCTGAGATCAAGATCTGGGCTGAGATCAAGAGTTGAATACTTAACCGATTGAGCTACCCAGGTGTCCCTAAAGCCTTTATTTTCTAAATAAAATGTTGTAGGATTATATGCTATATAAAAAGCTTCTGACATCTTACCTTGCCAAGTTGCTGTAGAAATTTCAAGTGTCTCTCTTCAAATTGTGTAGGGTCTCGGTCTTCAAAAGCACCAGAAAACCCTAGGGCACCTATTCTCATATTTGGTAACATATCATTTTCTGTTAATAGTTCATAATCTGGAGAAATAAAGTATATTGCTACCATAAGCTGGCAAATTACATTTTTTGAGTTAAAATGATATATATTCAAGCTAACCAAAATAATCAGAATGAGTCAGAAATACTACATACAAATTGACAGAGGACAACTCTAATAGTTTAAGCTATATTAATGACAGTCTTTTTTTATTACCCATAACCTAACAGGCTTTTAAAAAAGACTTTTGCAAAGGATAAATAATTTCCAACATAGGCAGTTTTGGTATTTATAATATTATTTTGACTTTTTTGATGAGAATGGCAAGTAGTATTGGAACAGGAAATACCTATGGGTCAGACATATAAATTTTATATTTACATTTTATAATGTATAATGTTTATAATGTACATTCAGCTATGTATTTTACAGGACTGGATAAACAAAAACAAACCTATTTCATGTTTAGAAAACCACTCAATTATAAAATATACAAGCAGTTTAAAAATTGATTTTAAAAAGTCAAATAAGCCAAACAGACTTCGGGAGTACAGTATTCATTAACTGGTAAACTAAAACGGGGTTTTTGAAGAAGAACTCTCCATTAAAAATGGAGAGACTGTTTAACCAAGAGGAGTAGAATATGTATAAAATAGGAAAAGTCATACGAACATAAGAAACTAAGAAGATCTAAAAGACACTATACTGTATACCTGAAACTAATAGAACACTGTATGTTAACTAACTGAAATTAAAATAAAAACTTAAAGAAAAAAGACAAGGAACTTCCTGCAAGAGATTACAAAATTAGTAAAGATTTGTTAAATACAATAAAGATAGAAAGATAGCTGGAATTTCAGTAACACTATTCCATCAATACGTACCTGGAGTAAACAAACTATTAAGATCTCGTATGATGGCTCTGAAAGAAGGTCTGAAATCTGGTTCATAATCCATACAATTATTAATAAGATTTGCTAATTCTGTCCACTTTGGTGCAGGAAGCTGGTGCCTATCTTCGTAAAACTGTAGCTTCTATAATTAAAGAACCAGATAAGAATAAATTGTAGAATGTGATATCAAGCTTATTCTTTAATGACAGGCTAGAAAGATACCAAGTCATGTGAATGAAAATCAAGGATCACAGAGTAATTCCAACGTCACAGTCAATAAAAACTTACTCTTTGAGAATCCAAAGCACTCAGAGGTTTATCTCCTCCACTGCAGATTTCCCACAAAGTGGTACCAAAACTCCATTTGTCTGTTGCCAAATTTAGATTTTTAGGATTTTCAATGCATTCAGGTGGTACCCATGGTATTCTCTCCTGAAGAACTTTTAAATTATAGGAACAAAGTATGGTAAAATAGTTCCCACAAGTAAACAATTTTTTTATATGCAGATAATTTTCAAACTCATTTGAATAATCAGGTCTTTTTTGTTCGGAGTTGGGTGTTGTGTGCCTCATACAAGCAGGTGTATACACTTAGGAGCTGGAAGGGACCTTGGAGAGCATCGAATTTAATATCTCAGATTAAACAATATTAAAACTGAGACCTATAAAGACTAAATAATTTGCCCAAAGTCACAAAATTTGTTAGTAGCATGGAGAGAATTAGAATTTTACACAACAAATCCTGGATCATCTAAACTTCCTTCCATTAAGTCACCATGTCTCATCTCGTGTCCATGTCTCAACTCGTGTCCTACTCTCTCTACCCCAAATTTTTTCCATAAAATTTGTCCTAAACTGCCTTTGGATTTTTTTTTTTTTATATTTCTTTACAATGCCCAAGTAGTAAAGGTAATGTTAACATCATTCTGAGCTGTTCTAATGACTAAACAGCAGTGGCAATTCTAACTTGTACATGAGAAAAGAAGGACCAACAGACAGATGAATGACTGAATTATACCAAGATACTATGAATACAGAACTGATATAGGTAGTTTCTACTAAGATCAGGGAACTTCCCCATAAAGTTGCTACGGTCTTTGACCCCATCAGAAAAACGCTATTCAAGGAAGGAGGGAACAATTTTAAATCCACTTTCTGGTAGTCTGGCATGGATGCACAGATAAAGCAAATAAAATAATATACAAGAATGAAGGATAATCTGTTTTATGTTTTCATATATTTTGCCAAAGCAATATGAATATTTTTGCTGTATAATTAAAAGATTAAAGAGTACAGGTTCCTTTCTCTTTAACCACATGAATAAATTTTCTCTTTCTTCATTTCCACTCCAAAGAGTAAAATTTTCCTGAATATACATTTTAAGATCCTATAACATTTTCTGCTGTATTATCTGTCTTCACCGTCAGATAAGCTATCAAGTTTCAATATTCTTGGTTCAATAGGATACATCAATGCACAGAAGTTTATCAATTTAAAGTCTGTGTTTAGAATATGCAATTAGAGAAATTAGCTAAGATAATGAGATATAATTATACCATTATTAGTACCAAAAAAAACTTTCAACTATGTGACTGAAATTTTTACTTTAATAGTGTTAAAGAGAAGGCTAACAAACACAAAAGAAAGATGTTTTCTAAGTTTTTAGAAGTCAGAATTAGCTGGATAATTAAATAAGATCTCAAAGTAGATAATATATCTTCTCAAATTTTTACTTAGTGACTGAAGAAAGAAAAATTTACATAATTTACTTGTGGTTCAAAAATGTATTAGAAAACGTCACATTAAAAAATAGATAAAATCTGAACTTCCATTCAAGTAGGGATTAAAACTGTTTTAAAAAATCATCTTGCAGTCCATAATAACATGCTTATAAGAAAGAAGAAATGGAGAGAGACTAGGATGTAACTATAACTTAATTTGGATTGCTAAAAATGGTGGTTAAGTTTTCTAATTAATCAAGAACATGTCAATAACAGAGCTTGAGAAAAAAATCAACAACATGCTTTTTATACTATTCTCCAAGTAAAGATGTGGGATCACTAGTGTTGTACACCTTAAACTAATGTAACGTTGTGGATCAACCACATTCAAATTTAAAAAAATTAAAAAAATAAAAAGTTAAATGCGTTTCCTGTAGAACTTACTGTCCTTTGGCAAAACTGTAATACTAATACCAGGATCACTAAGTTTGATGAAAGGAAGATTTCCTGTCTTCCTGTCTTCTTCTCTGATAAGCAGAATATTTTTGGCACACACATTTCCATGAACAAGTGCTTTTTCTTCCTAGTAAAGTTAAATGCACAGACATTCAAATATCAATCTACAAATATTTGAAAACTTGTCCCAACATGGATTCAAAGAAAAAAATACAACAGTATTAACTAGTAAACATTTCTTTGGACGCATGCTTTGAAATAAAGGTTTACGGCAGCGCTGTGCTTTCTGTTTTACTTTTCAAATGACACAACAATCTACACCCATAATGAAAAGAATATATTAAAACTACTCAGTGCCACTTCACTTTCTAAACCTGAGATTTTAAACAGTACGCCTTTCTAAAAAGTAAGTAAATATTGTTTCTGTTTTGCGGCCAGACACAGGTGCACTCTGAGGAGTCTGACCACCATTCTGCTTCTATGGCAACACCGCTTTCTCACCGGATATAATGTCCAATTGCCCACAAATACCCTAAGAAGGCATTTTCTGTGGGGATTTTCTGCTATCCATAAGTAACACAACAGGTTTCTGCATATTTTTGCATATTTTTCTGCATATTTTAAATTCTCTAAACCCAAGTGACACAAATTGTTCATCAACAATGTTAAGAGATTGATAAAATGACAAAACTCTTCCAAAAACATGATTTTATATAAATAAATATATGCTTAAAATAACCTCTTATCTATTTTTCAATGACTCAGCATTTATTTAATGTATTTCTTGGTCCTGAGTCAAGAACCTTTGTACATTGCTTCATAAGACAGAACAGTAAGTTTTTGATAGACTATTATACTTATTACTTACTAGAAAATGCATGGCCCATGCCAACTGTTTAGCCACTTCAAGTTTCCATAATATATTTATAGAATTTTTATTCTTTTTCAGATATGTATCTAAGGATCCAAATTTTACAAACTCTTGAACCAGAATATCTGCATTAAAATATAAAAACAAAAGGCTCAAGTACACTTACGATAAAAATATATGTAATTTTAAAATTATTTGTTATTATATTATATGTGGGTATTATAGGTAAAGAGATTAAATTATGCAAAATTCATTAAAGTAAAGAAAGCTTAACCACTATACACCATTGTATTCTGGGGTTTAGTTTATTCACAATAGCAAGATGGTGAAATCTAAACAATTACATATATACAATATTATATACAATTACATATATTATATAATTATCTATAACATATAATATATGTTATATACTGTCATTATTATGTTACTATATATTTTTATATTTACATATATATATTACTCCAGCATACCTCTATGTAGTAGTACTAAGTTATAGCTGTTTTTTTTTTAAACAAATGAAAATTTCTCACCAAGTTAACTTCTGTTCCATGAAACTACAGTAGTGTCCCCTGCTTATCCGTGGTTTTGCTCTCCACGGTTTCAGCTACTCGTAGTCAACAGGTTCAGAAGTAGATGATCCTCTTTCCAACTTACTGTCAGAGGGTAATAACCTAATGCTGTGTCATATTGCCCACCCATGTCCTTCACCTCATTTCATCTCAGCACACAGACATTTTATCATCTCACATCATTACAAGACCAAGAAGTGTGAGTACAGTACAAATACGATATTTTGAGAGAAACCACATCAACTTTTATTACAGTAGACTGCTATAACTGTTCTATTTTATTATTACTTATTGTTGTCATCTCTTAATTGTGCCTAATGTATAAACTCAGCTTTATCACAGATATATATATATATATATATATATATATATATATATATATATATAGGAAAAAACTTAGTGTATATAAGGTTGGGTACTATCCTCAGTTTCAGGGATCCATTGGGGGTCTTAGAACAATATGCTGCAGGGCGCCCGGGTGGCTCAGTGGGTTAAAGCCTCTGCCTTCGGCTCAAGTCATGATCCCGGGGTCCTGGGATCGAGCCCCACATCGGGCTCTCTGCTCAGCAGGGAGCCTGCTTCCCTTCCTCTCTCTCTGCCTGCCTCTCTGCCTTCTTGTGATCTCTGTCAAATAAATAAATAAATCTTTAAAAAAAAAAACTAACAATATGCTACAGACCAAAAGGACTACTGTATTTAGACATCAAAACTTCCTGAGATTCTTCTTCTATACATAAAAATTTACAACAATGTCTATTTTTGCAGGCATTAAGGAGAATTTGAGTTTGAACTCTATTCATCCTTTTAATTTATGCTGCCAAAAAGCAAAAATTAGTTTTGTACTGCTTTATCTTTAGAAGTGTATTTTAAATACACTATTAAGGTATGTTTTGCTTCTAAAAAGTCCTCACTGCCTTTAAAACAGATAAAAATCCCCAGCCCTATTAGTACTGACCAAGTTTCCAAAAGCCAAGACTGTTTCTACATTAAGACATGTTATTTAATAATTAAACTGGGTGGAGGGTTTATTTACAGTCATCTAGTACTAATTTGTAATGCAATAAGTTCAGGTTCTCAATTTCAAATCTAAATTTATTGAGATTATTTTACTGTTTCTAATGCTTAATAAACAGTAGGTTAATAAATGAGAAAAAAATTTGGGTTTTTTAATTATAAAAATGGAAATTAAAATAAAAAAACAAAAAAATTCAAGCAAAAAGTTTAACCACAGCATCACAATATATATATCTTTAAAGAAATTCTGACAGACTTTCACATCGTAATCCATGTTAATTCCTGGCCCAGTAAGTTAAGTGCCTATACTTCACCTTGCCTATGTTTCACATTTGTTTTTTTGTTTGTTTGTTTTTTAATTAATTTTTTTATTTCCAGTGTTCTAGAATTCATCGTTTATATACCACACCCAGTGCTCCATGCAATACGTGCCCTCCATAATACCCACCACCAGGCTCACATTTGTTTTAAAATGAATGATCTTGGGGCACCTGGGTGGCTCAGTCATTTAAGCATCTGCTTTGGGCTCCAGTCATGACCCCAGAGTCAAAGGATCAAGTCCTGCATCAGGCTCCCTGCCCAGCGGGGAGTCTGCTTCTCCTTCTCCCTTTGCCCCTCACCCTGCTTATGTGCTCTTTCTCTCTATCATATAAATAGACAAAATCTTTTAAAAAAATGAACTAAAGTGCATGCTCTTGGGGCATGAGGTGGCTCAGTTGGTCAAGCCTCTGACTCGGTTTTAGCTCAGGTCATGACCTCAGGGTTATATGATTGAGCCCTGTGTTGAGCCCAGAGTTGGGCTCTGTGCTAGGCGTGGAGCCTGTTTGGGATTGTCTGTCCCCATCTCCCTTGGCCCCTCCTTCCCCCAGATAAAAGTAAAAATAAAAATAAAAAGCATGACCTTACCTCAAATTTTGATTTTCCTTGGTCTAAAATTAAAATTACTTAGTTCTCACTTGGTATGTAACAACTTTGTTGTTAGTGACAAAAGTTAGTAACTTTGGACCTTGTTGGGTAACTAAAACAAATTTAATGAATGCTTTGCTGCCCAAGGTTAATTTAGAGAACAATCCATATACTAATAATTAAGAACTGACCACAGGTAAATTTATGGCAAGTGTCAAAAAAAGAAAGAAAAGAAAAAAAAACAATAAATATCTAAGAGTTACAATGAACAAAAGCTTAATAAAACTTTTTTATGTGGCATTTAAGATCTATTTTACAGATACAACTGATTGTTGTAAGTCTCATTATTTTATGTATCATAAAGAAAAACAATTGAATTATGACATGCCATCGACTTTATCACACTTCCCAATTTCAGGTATTTTTAAATGTGAAAAAAGTACATCACAGAATCAATGAAATAAACCTAAAAGCAAGCATAAGAACTGGAATTACTTGCTCTGAAACACTGTTTTCAAACTTTAAAAAAAATTTTATTTCTTTCTTCCCTTAAATGGAAAATTATGAGAAATGTCAATCAATAAAAAAGATAAATACAGAACTACTCTAGCTGGGAATAAGTGAGCAGAAGTCTCCATGACTGTAGTTAGATTTACTTTCACTTCATCAACCCCGAGATAACTGAAATATCTCCACAGAACAGATCTGAAAATCACTGCCTTTGAAATGATTATCAGTTTTCAAAGATATATGAAGAAATATTGCATAAGTATGGATGCATATTTAATCTACATTATGAAGGAAAATGGAGAATTACATAAATAATTTTCTGAATATAAAGTTCATGAGTTTTTACAAACTGTCTAAATTTAGACATAGAATATACTGAATATCCAATCATTTTAGTCAGTTCCATTAAAAATTCAGTCTATCATTTATTTTTATGTTTTTTTCAATAATTCCAAAGAAACTTGTACTGAAATAGCTAGTTATTCCAGTGATACCGAACCAGCCATAATTCGTATTGCTATGGTTACGAGGAAAGGTTGTAAGATGTTTGTTTACTCTAATACTCTACTATTTGGACATTTTAACATAAGGTATGTTAACTGTCTACTGCATTTTAATTTCATTAAATGGCTTCCTTTTTTAGAAGACATAACTGAACAGTTTTTGATTTCAACAATATTTAACTCTTCTTAAATTATGGTTTATAGTGATACTTAGTTATAATCCTGAAATTAAATTTTCTCTATAAACAAAAATAGATGCTCTGAGAAGGCATAACATTACCATAAGGAAGTCTGTAGTTTTACTTACTCTCCTCCCCACAGACACACACTCCATAATTTAAAACTAGATGCTTGTGAGAAAGCTGGCTCATCATGCTTGCTGCTTCAAAGAAAGACTAAGGAAAAGAAAAACATACAAAAAATGCAAAAGAATTATTTTGTCTATAAATGTTCAAAGGTCAGAAAGATACTGTCTGCTGTATGAGAAATGCACTCTCTCCTATTCCCAGCAGGACTACAGATAAGGCTGTGTTGGTTCCCTTATATGGACCTGTGACTGCTATCAACCTCGATGCTAGAGTTCATTCTGAGGAAACCCCTGAGTAAGCCTGGAATAAGAAATAGCAAAGAGAGAGCATGCAATAGTGGCACAGGGCCACATAAATGCTGCGAGATCAACAGCCTTGGACCCCCAGCACCTGGGAGAGAGCACAGAGGCAGACACCAGAGACAGTGATAAGGGACTCAAGTAAATGGATGAGAGCTTCAAATAACTTCTCAAGGGATTAAGAATGTTCTCTGTGCAGATAAAATATGATAATTATGTCAGGAGACCAGCATGGTATGACTATCACTCTAACTCAACCAACCTTTGACTAGAACTTCTGGGACAGTTGAGGAAGATCGAAATCACCAACACTGTGGTATTCTGGATTAGAAAAACACTCACTCAGATGTTTCATGTCACCTTCCACTAATATCATTTAAGACATTTTAAATGTCCTAAGTGTTTGTATGTCATGTTTTTGATGCCTTGCTATGTTAAGGATCCTGGCAACTAACGACTGGCTTTCTGCTGGCTAGCATCTCTGGATAATGTCCAGAGCCATCAATATTTCACCTAGAGTGTCCCTTAGTACAGTGCCTGTCAAAAATTTTAAAAAATAAGCTGTGAAGGAAATCTGTGGGACCCATAAAACATTGGAGAGCCAAGTTTGAAAGCTCCTGCCTTAATACATGCAGAGATGTACTAATACCCATAATACAATGTTAAGAGTAATTAATTTGGAAATAAGTTATTATCACAAAAATTCTAGGGAAGCCTTGGTGGCTCAGTCAGCTAAGCTTCTGCCTTCGGCTCAGGTCATGATCCCAGGGTGCTGGGATTGAGCCTCACATCGCATGGGGCTCCCTGCTTAGTGGGGAGCCTGCTTCTCCCTCTGCCTGCTGCTCCCCCACTTGTGCTCACTCTCTCTCTGACAAATAAATATAATCTTAAAAAAAATTCTATAATTTCCTATAGCCTCCCCCAGAAAGCATCCTCAGAAAGGTCCTTGAAATAATATAATTTCAAAAATTACAGTTTTGAAGAGATCCATGCATGAATGTGTTCTGTCAATATGAGAGCGTATGTTTAAATATCAGAAACTACATAAGCTACACAAAATATATACATACCTCGGAATAGTTTCTGTGAGCTTTATCCAGAACTTTTAAAAGAACTTCTGTTTCATGTAGTTGACCATAATCTCCTACTTCTCTCCTTATACCTTTAAAAATTTTTGTAAAAGTGCCTTGGCCAAGGCTTTCATTCTTCAAAAGAAAAAAGGGAAAAAAAAAAAAAAAAGAATGAAGAAAGATGTAGGAATTAGGAAACATGTTTAATGACAAGAGTTTTTAAAAATCCATGAGCAAATACTAATTGTATTCTGTAATAAAAGACAGAACAGAAGGATTAATGAATAAAGTACATTTTGGTTCTACCATGTTCTTAAACCCCCTGAAATTAGCTATAATTATCACTTTATTTTTACAGTGTCAGTGTTTACCTACACTTACTTATATACGAATACTTCTGTCTGCCTCTCGTAACAGAGAAGGCAGTACAGTATGGTCTATGGAGGCAGAAGGTGGATTGCTCCTCATCACCACTTCCTAGCTGTGTGACCTCAGACAGGCTTAATGTATCTCTCTGGGCTGCAGCTATCCTGGTCTCCTCCTCTGAGGAATGGGAAGAATCATTTTTCCATAGTGTTGTTATGAACAATAAATGAATGAACACATGAAAGCACGGAGTACAGTCCATGACATATAGTAAATGCTCAATTAAGTGTTCGTCATTACTACTATTACTAGAACTTCTTGCATGTCCTTACAATTGTTGAAAGCCTGAGCACTAAAGTAGTGCCGCCCGTGTTCAAACTGAAGCTCTACTGTTACTAGTTTTGTGACATTAAGTCATGTAGCAACTCTTTGTTTGCTGTTACACACATGGGGATCCCTATCTTTATAATTCTGTATAATTCTATCTACTTTTTCTTTATGGGACTCAGACATCAGTTGGTCTTTCTCATTTTCCCTCTCCTTGTCCCTGAAGCTCTCTTTCATAATTTCTATTTCTTCCTCCCTATCTGCTGTTAACTGAGTAATTTTCAGGTCTATTTTGTAATTCACTAATTCCCCCTTCAATCATGAGTAATCTGCTTTCTATCTTGTCTGTTTTGTTTTAATGTCAATGAGCATATTTTTTCATTTCTATACTTTTCTTTCTCCAAATCATTCTGGCCTTTTTGATAATGTCTTGATTCTTTTCCATGTTTTTAACTCCATTTGTTTCTTTAAACATGTACATGTATTTTATCATGTCAATCTGAAAAGTCTGTTATATGAAGTTCTTGGAGGTCTAATTTTGATGTTTGTTGGTCTGCTGACTCTTGCTTAATCCTGAGTTATTTCCGTGTATATTTTAAAATTTTTGACTAAACACTCATGTTTAGAGTAGTTTATTTGAGGGGATCCTGGATGGCAAAGGTCAAGAGTAAGTTCGTTCAAAAAGATTTTGTATTTGCTTCTTCCAAGCATCACAGGGTACTACTAGGAGAATACTTCTTTTTATTTTAATTTATTGGCTTAGGGTTTCTCAGATTATGCAGATGGTATAAAGAAATCTAAGCTGAAAAGCTTATGGTTACAAATTCTCAGAAGACACTTTTTTCCTAAGAGCCCAACTAAAACAGACAACACTCCTTTTTTTCTTTTTCTACTGGGTGAATTTTTCATAATCCATGTTGTTTCACTGAGGATGTATTTACTTGAGGGTCCTGACTTTATTCAGAGACGGTCTCACTTTTAACTCCTGGTCTTATGTAGGTCTTAAGGCTTGGCGCTTCTTTGTGTTGCTTTTAGATCTTAATTCCCTTGATTAGTGAAACTAATCCCCACCCCCTAACATGTTCCACAGCCCAAACATCAGCTCTAAGCATACTCTGTCTTCAGTTCCTTAACTATTTTTAACACCTTGCATTTCCCTTACTTCCTTAAGAACTTGAGAATTAAGACACAGGTCTTTTTGTAGACAAAGCTTTTTAATTTTTAAATTAAGATTCACAAAGGAATATTTTTAAATTCTTAAAAAGAGAATAAAATTCCTTTCTTAAAATAATTAGTTTAGCTAATTTCTAACTAAAGTTTGGTATCACATTTGGACAAGAAATAAAAATATTTAAACTGAAATAAATTTTTGAATTTATAGGTTTAACAGAATAATTCCAAATGTCCCATGAATGTAATGTGGGATAGGAAGTTAAGAAAACAGTTGTTTTAAAAGGACAAAAAAGATAATAATTAGCACCTAATGACTTACAAACATCAAATCTTCATTTCTGATTTTGTGAAACACCATTTGGTTCACATTATTATGCCTCTGTAATGTTGGTGATGTGGGAACATCAGAAACGCCACTGGTTCTGAAGACTAGAAGGTTTGATTTATCTGATACCAAAAAAAACCAAAACAAAACCAAAAAAAAAAAAAAAACAGAAGAAAAGAAGCAATGAAAAAAATGTATATAACCAAAATACATTGAGGATATAAACTGCTCCAAAGAAGAAAATAAAATTTGTTCTATAAATAAAAAACACTTAACAACTTGTTAATTTTTTTAATAAACAAATTTATTTTAGGAATTTACTCACTGAACTTTGATATATTTTAACGAGTTATTTGAAACTTTCAAAATTGTAATGATTCCCTCAATATAATTTTTCATGAATAATTTAATAATAATTTTTAATAAATCTGTTACTTCAAGGATTTCCAATCTTAATATCTTTATTTTAAAAGCATAGAAATTAAAATTCTAAAAGAGTATGAAGGTTTTACTTAGAAAAACATAGGAGAATCTGGTAGTGAAGTCTTTCATAGTTCAGTCAGTAAGTGATGGATTTTATACCATGCAGTTACCATTTCTTAAATGCCATTTCAGAATTAAAGGATTTCAGGTCATGTCTAGACAACCTAAATCAAACTGAACAATCCTATCTGAGGATGCTCATATGAGACAATGAGACAAAATTCTGTTTTTTCAAGCAGCTTCTTTTCTATTTCCTTTGAAAGCAATATACTGAAGATGCCTCCTACCATACAGATAATCCATGATGAGTATTTTAAAACTAACAAGAAAATTATTTTACCTTTCAACTTTGGGGGACAACATTTAGTAAACTGGAAAATTATACTGTCTGAGCGAACAGTTTCCATCTGGTAGCAATTCAAAAGATCTTTAAGGTTACTGAAGTTCTTCTTGGTCCCACTGAGGTTGTATTCTCCATTCTCATTCTTTGTAATCAAACAGTGCTTATATTCGATGGCATTTTCTCGCTATATAAGTTGAATTATAAAAGAAACAGAAGGCAAAATCACAATGGTCAAAACAGTAATTATTGTGACAAAAATGTTATCACAAAAACACCCAACAGAACATTTAGACATTTGAACTCTGAATCTTAATGTAGTACTGGTATAGGGTGATAGGAGTGCCTGGTTCCTCAAAAAGGTATCTGATGATAATTACCTACCCCTACCATAAATGGCTTAACGGTCGATTTTCTCAAAAAGCAAGTAAGAAAGCAATGGTAATTAGCAATAATAATACTATCCTTAATGGTTTTCGGTCATTTACAAGATAAAATCTAAAACTATTTTACATCATAAGGCCTTCCATGAGCTGGCTTCTGATGCCATCTCCAACTTCACCATCTACCATTGCCGACATACAACCTATGTTCCAGCTATACTAAGCGAATTCAAAAATTTCAAGCAAATGCCATGTTGTTTCATGCCTTGATAAATGTACATGCTATCTCTTTACCTATGAATATATATCCTCTCCTTCTGAGCAATGGACTTTTAGACATTTCTTAACAGCCAGTTCAAGTATCTTCTTTTCTGTGAGGTCCTCCTTAACGACCCTGACCTCACCTCACAAGCAGAGGTGATTACCCATTCATTGTGCCACTACTGTATCTACACAGCTACCTCTCATATGGCGATTTTAATATTCTTCAGCTTTTCAATGTCTGTTTTATGTACTATACGATGAACTTCTTCATCTATTTTTTGAGTTTCTTACTAGCATATTCAACCTCCATGGGACCATTTATTTAAAAAAAAAAAAAAAGACAAAATACCTTAAGTCTTCTTTACCCTGAAAGTATTTGCTGGGGTGGGGCACCTGGGTCGCTCAGTCAGTTAAGTGTCTGCCTTCCACTCAGGTTATGATCTCAGGTTCCTGGGATCAAAATCCACACCAGGCTCCCTGCTCAACAGGGAGTCTGCTTCTCCTTTTCATTTTGTCCCTCCCCATGTGCTCACTCTCTCTCTCTCTTTCAAATAAATAAATAAATAAAATCTTAAAAAAAAAAAAAGCACTTTCTTAATTATAACCCTTTGTTATTGTCTATATTAAACAATTACAGTGATCAATTTAATACTTTTTAGGTATATCTTCCTACTTTTTCCAAAAGATATATTTCTTAAAGCAAGGTTATATTATACACTCTCTAATTTAACAGTCCTCATATTAGGCTAAGCAAATACAGTAAACATAAAAAAATACATTTTGAATTGATAATTGAATATAATGGACTATTGTATTAAAAGATGCAATGAAATTAGGATAGATTATTAGTATTATACGATGCTAAACACATTGAGTAACTACCTTTTGTATTTATGGACAATTAATCTATTCTATATGCTAAATATGAATGCATTTTCTAAAAGTTAAAATAACTGAATAACCAAATCCTCATGCTCTACTTTGGAAAAGTAAGATAAATTTTAGAACCTGCTATAAAGTTTCTCAAGATTTATACCAAAAACTATGTTATAAGCGATAGTATCTTTTTAAATATTTTGGGTAATAAACAATCTTAGAAAATATCCAAAATTATCTGTATTAATAGTGTGGTTTTTTGTAGTATTATCTTTAAAACAAATATAATGTAGACCCTTATTCTGAATACTGGAAAATCACTAGTTAAAAATGCTCTGTTTGTTTGTCATCAACCTATTTCACTCTAATCCTGTAACCACCACCAGTAAAAGCAAAATTTTCTTTTGATTCCTTTAGTTCTATGTGTCTTTGTAAAGATCTCCATTTTTGTGAAAAGAGACTTGAAGAGACTTGAAAAAATATGACACACTAGTAACATCCAAACATCAAAAAATAAATTCCAAATATAGACATTAAAAATAACTTTATATTTTTATAAAAAGTCTAGAAATTATATCTTATTTATTGATACAAAATCCCTAAGAGAAACTAAGCATTTTTATGCTAGTTATCATATCCAGAGCTGTAATTCTGAGTATTAAAAAAAAAGAAACAATGGTAGATCAACATGAAGGGGGAATTACACAGACTAAATAAAGATGTTACATGTGCCAGAGGAAGAGAGTGGAATGGGAAATAAAATTAAAAAAAGAAAAATGTCACCATTAATGAGAAATACTAACCTCAACAGCAAAAGTCAGAAAATACTTATTAAAGTCCTTAGGACTGCATCGAAGTACGTAGAGTCCAGTCTGATTACCTGCTTTCTTCAGTTTACTGATGGCAAAATCCATTCTAAAGGTAAAGAAGTAACTTGAATGATAATGTAGCAAGTGCTATGACATTAAGACCAAAATGTCATCTAAGAGATCAAGTCAAATCTGAAAGTCTGAGAATTTTAAGTTTCCTCTACTTTATATGTTTATCAGTTATCTTACAAGGAAAAAGGAAAAACACTGAAGCACCAAGCTATTTTGCAATACGTTCAAACCAATTCAACAGATTTTAAAAACAAACAAAAGGGATTATAAGACACACAAAATCACTAAGAACATTTCATTCATTTGAATTTTCTGCCTTCTAATTAAAAATTTAGTATTTTAAAAACCATATTTACTCCTACCATGCAAACAATATATTGTAAAACACTTGCGTCTTTTCTACATAGCAATTACTAATATAAAAATTCATATGGATTATTTTAATATTTAATATAATACCAAAGTATAATAGAAGATCTATGGCAGGTGACAAAAACTACTGATTTTCAAAATGTGCTGTGTGTTTTGTTGAAGTTGAACATCTTGAAATAAAAGACAAATGTAATCTATATGAAAGTAGGAAAAATCTGTTTCATTCATCACTGTATTTCTCATACATAAACCAGTGACACATATTAGGTACCCAGTAAATGTTCTATAAATAAATGAAAGAACACTTGAATGGATGGATAAATAACACATGAAAGAATGAATGGTAGGTAGTTTTTAAATACTAACCACCTAAGTTATAGAATAATACTTATATAGAACAATAATACTTATATAGAACTTATACAGAACAATACTTATTAGACAGATAATAGGTATAAGACAGAATCAAGTCTTAAACATCAGTCAGAATATGTTTTCAAATATTTAACTAAGGGTAGGTTAATGTCAAGACACATATGCTCACAAACTCAGACTACTTCTGCTTGAGTGTGTCAAGCCCGGTGCCAATCACTAAAGTACATACTGGCTGAGAGATAACTAGAACTTGGGCAAAACAAATGTTATGCATGATAGTTGGCTTTATCCGGCATTAAAGTAAAGGTCTGTAACTGTGCAGATCCATGTGGTAGCTAATAGCCGCACGTTGCTATTTAAATATAGTTATTAAATTTAAAGATTCAGTTCCTAAGGGCACATGGGTGGCTTGTCAGTTAAGCATCTGACTCTTGACCTCAGCTCAGGTCTTGATCTCAGGTTTGTGAGTTTAAGCCTCACCCAGCAGGGAGCCTACTTTAAAAAATTAATAAATAAAAGAAAATATATTAAAATTCAGTTTCCTCAGTTATACTAGTGGCTACTGCATTACACAGCAGAGAAATGAAACATCTTCATTTGCATCACTGCAGAAAGTACTACCCAGCAGTAGTCTCAGAAAGAGGGACATCATATACATCTTGTGTTCAAAGCTTTCAGTAGAGGGAGCTGGATTATCCAAAAATAGTAACAATTATCAAATTTTGCATTGTTTCCTCTACAGTATTTCAAAATTAATGAAGTATAAGTTGGAGGATTTTTTAAAAAAATTAACACCCAAGAATTACTTAAACGCACCAATGCAACAAAATGCCAGACTGTACAATTAAGTATTATAGAGTGGAATACAGGCAGCAAATGATATCCTAAAGAATTCTAATTATTATGTAATCTAATTGCAAACAGACTTTTGTTTAAAAAAAAAAAAAAAGAAATTTCAGCCACATAAGATAGTATTTTGTTCCTCAACTCCTAAACCTACATGTATCATTTCATTATGTAAAATTCTGTCAGCATCTCATTGACTTTTTAAAAAATTTACTTTTAAAGTCAGTATCACTCACAAAATTGGGCCATGACAGTTGCTTTGTATATTTTCAAGGACCATTGGAGGTGCTACTTCTTTACAGAGGTAATGATGTGCATCTGCAGTTAATCTATAATAGCCATCAATTAATGACACAAAGGACAAAGCTTCTTTTAATGAGCTAAGTTCAATTTCCTAAACAAAGAAAAGAAAAGGAAATAATCAGTACCATTTGGAAAGTCAACTACATGTTACATATTAAGAATTCATTTCATGTTGTTAGATTAATTCCCCAAATTAATTTTCTTCTAAATTGCTCAAATGTCTTTTGTGGCTCCCAAATTACCCAATCTGAATTGTAAGTTCTTGTGTATGATATTTAAGACCCTCTCAAATATGGGCTAATATTTTTCCAGTTCACTTCTCATTCATAATTTTACTATATTTCCCAATAACCCTATTAGACAAATATGTCAGTCATCTCAATGAGAAATCTATCTAGTCTGATACAAAAGTTGGTACTAATTAGAAATAATGAGCATTTATTTTTACCCACTAAGTATACATGGCTAAGGTTAAATCAGGAGTAAGACCGAAAGCCCAATACTTAATGCATTGCATAGTACTTAATTAACATAATCAGGCCACAGAAAGAAATACAAGAATAGAAATTGGAAACAAGGAGGTAGAACAATCTCAATTTGGAGATTATATGATTGTATACTTGGAGAATACAAAAGAAGACAATTATAAAATTACTACAACGCAAAGATTAATTCCTTAAGATAGTAGGATACAAAAAACAGCTTTCACATATATAAAAAATAGTCAATTAGATTATATAATGAAAAAATAGCCTCATTTATACCAGTACATATACAAAGACAGTATCTAATATTAAACTTCACCAAAAAATGAGCAAAATCATTTTTTAAATACTTCAAAACGCTATTGTTAAAATGTAACTTTTTATTTGAATATAGAGATTTACCATGTTATTGGGTAGGAAAATTCAACATCATAAAGTTGTAAAAATCCTCCCTAAATTAATTTTCTAATTTGTCACAATCCCAACAAAAATACCAACAGGTACTGGCCGAAAAACAAGACAAATATGAGATTCAGAAAACCAGGGATCCAAGTAAAAACAGACAAGATAACTCCCAGGGTGATAAGAGAAGGATGCCCAAAGATGACAGCTGTGAAGGTCAAAAGAGCTTCCAGTCCAGATGAGAGAGCAAAACCAGTGATCTCAAAGTGACTTTTCCAGGAAAGAAACAGAAGTCATATAATGTTTGACTATGTAAAAAGATCTGTTGAGAAGTGAGCTACTTCACAAAGTGCTCATAGGAAATAGAAAGAGATACAGAGAAAGGATACACACGAAGGAAAAAAGTTGAAGTAATGATTAATCCCCAGAAAAACAAAAACCCTGTGTAAGAATGGAAATGTGATTACAGAATACTACTACTTGCCTCAGCAATGAACAATATTTAGTCATAATAAGAACACAGAATACAGATTTATCCCAAAAGTGTAATGAGAGAAGTGTGTGATATATCAGAACTATAACAGGTATTTACCTAACACAATTAGGCCATAAAAATAGGTACTAGGGATGCCTGGATGGCTCAGTTGATTAAGGGCCCAACTCTGGATTTTGGCTCAGGTCATGACCTCAGGGTTGTGAGACTGAGCCCCACGTCTGGCTCCGCACTGGGCATGGAGCCTGCTTAAGATTTTCTCCCTCTCCCTCTGCCCCTCCCCATACCTGCTCAAGCTTTCTTTTTTTCTCTCTCTCTCTCTCTCAAAAAAATAAAAAAAAAAATTAAAAATAGGTACTAAAAAAGATACCATAAACAATGTTAAAAGACTGGGGAACTGTAAATCTGTACATCAAAGGATTAATATGCAATATATAGAGAGAGAGAGAAAAAAAAGCTATAAATCAATTAAAAATAGAAAAGAAAATTAGTCAAAACATATGAAAAGATAATACACAATACAGAGACACAAACAGCCGGTTTGTAAACACAGAGAAATTTCTCTAACTCAGGTTCTAGTTAAGGAAATGAAATATAACATAGGATAGCAATTTTTGTCCCATCAGTTTGGCAAAATATTTAAAAATTGATAACATCCAAGGACGCTGCAATGAACATGGGGGTACAAATATCTCTTTGAGGTAGTGATTCTGTTTCCTTTGGATATATACCCAGAACAGAAGAGCTAAATCAAGATGCTAAATTTCATGAAATGTATTTTACCATATTTTTTTTAAAGAGAAAAGAAAGACAAAGAAAAATGTCAGAGTAAAGAGTAAAAGGATGTTTTTTTTTTTTAAAGTGTAACTAATATATAACACTGGAAAAAGGAAATAATAAGCAAAAATTTATTTCTCATATCTAGCAATAATGTGTTAGAAAAATATATATTAAGAAAAGGTTCTGAATCCTATTAAGTGACAGAAAAAGCATAATATATCATGAATAAAATTCAGGAAGAAACATGATGTATCGTTATGAATAAAACCATCAAGTTACTGAAATACAAGGACGCCCGGATGGCTCCCAGTTTGTTAAGCGTCTGCCTTAGGCTCAGGTCGTGATCCCAGGACCCCCGAATCAAGCCCCACATTGGGCTCCCTGCTCATGGGGAACCTGTTTCTCCCTCTGCCTGCTGCTCTTTACTTGTGCTCTCTCTCTCTGTCAAATAAATAAATAAAATCTTAGAGGACAAAAAGTTACTGAAAAACATAATACTTGGATACAAGGAGAAATATGATGTATCCCTTAAATAGAAAATGTAATATGGTAAATATACATTCTTCCCAAATTAATCTTTAGAGGGATTCTAACAAAATGTAAATGCAATACTTTGAGGAACTTCAGGACTACTCAACAAACGGCACCGTCACAGTGATGGGCTTAAGTTGTCAAATCATGCATTTAGTTTTACACAGGTCCTATCACTTAACTGATACTATGATCTTGGAAAGTTACTTAACCTCTCTATGTTGCAGACTTAAAAATAAAGCCAAGAGGTCCAAATACCATCCCATAAAGAAGTTCCTTACGTTACTACACGATGTTCACATAAGTATAAATATACTCTTCTAGAAATACTTACTCTTTTATAAATACCACATTTACAGAATGAAGGCATACCCTGTTTCAGTGCAATTTAGTGCATTTCTCAGATACTGCCTTTTTTAAAAACAAACAAACACACACATTGAAGGTTTGTGGAAACCCTGCATCAAAAGCAAGTCTATCAGTGCCACTTTTCCCATAGCATTTGCTCATACTCATCTTGGAGATGAACAATGAGACTACTGTTTTCATGCCTACTAACACGACATCCATTCAGCAGCCTGTGGATCAAGGAGTCATTTTAATATTCAAGTCTTATTATTTAAGAAATACATTTCTTAAGGCTATTGCTGCCAAAGATGGTGATTCCTCTATCAGATCTGAGCCATCAACTGAAAACCTTCCAGAAAGGAGTCAACATTCCAGATGTCAGTTAGAATACTTGTGATTCATGGGAAGAGGTCAAAATATCAACATGAAGAGGTATTTGGTAGAAGTTGATTCCAACCTTCACAGATGACTTTGAGGTGTTCAAGACTTCAGGGGAAGAAGTAATTTCAGTAGTGGTGGAAATAGCAAAAGAATTAGAAGTGGAGCTGAAAATGTGGGACACATGGGTGGCTCAATCAGCTGAGCCTCTGAGTCGTAATTTCAGCTCAGGTCATGATCTCATGGGTCCTGGGATGGAGCCCCACATCAGGCTCTGTGCTTGGTGAGGAGCCTGCTTGGATTCTCTGCCTCTCTTTCTCCCCTACCCCTGATTGCACATGTGCGCTCTAGTTCTCTCTATTTCTCTCCCTCTCTCTCAAATAAATAAATAAAATCTTTTAAAAAATTTAAATGTGGCTGCAATCTCCTGATAGAACTTGAATGGATAAGGAGCTGCTACCTATGGATGAGCAAAGAAAGTGGTTTTTTTAAAAAAATGGAACCTCCTTGTGGTGAAAATGTGAAAATTATTGAAATAGTAAGAAAGGATTTAGAATATTACCTCAACTTAGTTGAAAGAGCAGCAACTTGGTTTGAGAGGATAGACTCTAGTTTTGAAAGAAATTCTAATGTGGGTAAAAAGCTATCAAGCAAAAAGACCTCAACGTGAGGCAGGAATCTTATCAAAATCCTAGAGGACATCACAGGCAATAACCTCTTCGACATAAGCCATAGCAACTTCTTTCAAGATATGTCTCCAAAGGCAAAGGAAACAAAAGCAAAAATGAACTTTTGGGACTTCATCAAGATCAAAAGCTTCTGCACAGCAAAGGAAACAGTCAACAAAACAAAGAGGCAACCCATGGAATGGGAGAAGATATTTGCAAATGACACTACAGACAAAGGGCTGATATCCAAGATCTATAAAGAACTCCTCAAACTCAACATACACAAAAAAGATAATCATGTCAAAAAATGGGCAGAAGACATGAACAGACACTTCTCCAAAGAAGACATACAAATGGCTGACAGACACATGAAAATGTTCATCATCATTACCCATCAGGGAGATTCAAAACATAACCAAATTGGTACCAACTTACACCAGTTAGAATGGCCAAAATTAACAAGACAGTAAACAAGTGTTGGAGAGGATGTGGAGAAAGAGGAACCCTGGCTTAGAACCCTCTTACACTGTTGGTGGGAATGCAAGTTGGTGCAGCCACTTTGGAAAACAGTGTGGAGATTCTTTAAGAAATTAAAAATAGAGCTACCCTATGACCCTGCAATTGCACTACTACTATTTACCCCAAAGATACAGATGTAGTGAAAAGAAGGGCCATTTGTACCCCAATTTTCATAGCAGCAATGGCCATGGTTGCCAAACTGTGGAACCAAGATGCCCTTCAACAGATGAATAGATAAGGAAGATGTGGTCCATATACACTATGGAGTATTATGCCTCCATCAGATAGCATGAATACCCAACTTCTGTATCAACATGGACGGGACTGGAAGAGATTATGCTGAGTGAAATAAGTCAAGCAGAGAGAGTCAATTATCATATGGTTTCAATTACTTGTGGAGCATAAGGAATAACATGGAAGACATTGGGAGATGGAGAGGAGAAGTGAGTTGGGGGAAACTGGAGGGGGAGACAAACCATGAGAGACTGTGGACTCTGAGAAAAAAACTGAGGGTTTTGGAGGGGAGAGTGTGGGGGGTTGGGTGAGCCTGGTGGTGAGTATTATGGAGGGCACGTATTGTATGGAGCACTGGGTATGGTGCATAAATAATGAATTTGGGACACTGAAAAAAATAAAATAAAATAAAAAAGCTATCAAGCAGCGTTACATGCTACAGAGAAACCACATGTCAATGGAAGAGTCAACTGACAGGGCAAACTTCATTGTTACCTTATTTTAAGTAATTGCCATAGCCTACCCCAACCTTTAGCAAACAGCACCTTGATCAGTTAGCAGCCATTAACACTGAGACTAGATCCTCCATCAGCAAAAATATTATAACTCTCTGAAAGCTCAGATGATGGTCAGCATTTCTTAGCAATAAAGTACTTTTAATTAAGGTATGTACATTTTTTTTAGATGTAATGCTATTATTGCATACTTAATAGACTACAGTTTGGTATAGGCATAACTTTTATATGCACTAGGAAACCAAAAAAAAAAATTTCATTTGACTTGCTTTATTGTGGTATTTGCTTTATTGTGGTGGCCCAGAAATGAATCCACCAGGGTATGCTTATAAGTATTTAGGTGTATTTATACAATACACATGTGTAGTTTTGATATTTACAGAATAAATATTTCTTCTCTTAATTCCACATTGTGGTTGAAAGTTATTAATCATCCTTCCACTGATCCATGAAATACAGGTCAAGCTCTTTCTAAAGTAGGGCCTAGAGTATTATGCAAGGTGCAGAGGGTAAAAAACGCATAGCCCAAAATGACCCTTACATTCAAGAAGCTCATAGCCTAGCAGATAGTGGTTGTACACTATTTACATATTTTTACCTAAGGACAGGAAAGTATGCTGACTAAAGTGAATTACAAGTTAGTTATAATTTTAGTAAATATAAACATAGAATAGAGAGATAGCATACAAATACTGAAGTTAAACGAACAAGTAACATTAACGTGACATTTCAGCCAGGAGGTCAAAAAACATCGGAGTTAAAAAGAAAAAAAGAGTCACGTAAGTAAGCTAGTTTAAGAGAAGAGTATACAGGAATTTACTTCTTCCCCTTTAATTACAGTAAGTGGGATTTCTAATTACACTTATCATGGCAAGCACTGTGCAAAGTATAGAACTGTCAAATCATGACGTGGTACATCTGAAACTAAAATCACATTGTATTTGACATTAAAAAAATTTAAAAATATGTGGGTTTTCCAGAGCTAATCAAAGAAAGAGAAAAAATTAATCTTTTAGAACCAATCATGTGTTTTAGCTTGGGTAGGGCTAACTTGGGATTGGTTTACACTATTACGTGAATCCCAGAAAGCATTGTTTTAATTTCTTTTTCTCCTTTAATTAGGCAGTATGAATGGAATTATGCACATCCCTACTGGTTAAAAAAAAAAGAATACAGTCCAGAGTGAGCATTACAACAGGGAATTAGCACAATCCAGAGTAATGGGGGTTGGGAGGGAGTAACTATTGCCTTGCTAATCATAAAAATGAATGAAAAATACATTAACGTTTAAGAAACTCTGGGAATATAGTATTGGTAGTGATACAAAAGCTAGATGTGACCAAAACCTTACTAAACTGATGATTTATGTTTAGAGTTATATTTAAAACTATAATCAGAATTCCTAGGAGAAAATAACTTTAGTATTAAGATTTTCTGGCAACAAGCATAATCATTATTTAGTTATAAAGCAAACTTACCAGATTTTTACCATCTTGCTTATGTATAGCTACAATTCTACTTTCATTTGAGCCTTCTTGGCTTGCTTGCTTAATAGTAACATCAATAATATCAGGGAAGTCACAATATAACTGTAAATCCTATAATTAAGAGCATTTGAAATTAAAAACAGGTAAAACTAAGGGAGCCATTTTAAAACAAGAAGGACATAACAACATTCATTCCAAATTCTTTAAAATAAAGAAGTATTGATAGTAACTAAATGGGATTCTCTCCCTCAATAATCCAACCCTAAGACTTAACCATATCTTGCTTTGACTTAAAAATGAGAGCATTAAAGGTACCAGGAATCTAATTATGCTACAGTTCCCTTCAATCCAATCAACATCAATAGGAACCATTGTCAGAAAACTGTAAGTTTAATCAACCAAAGAAGGAAGGTAAAGGTAAATCTCTAATAATCTAAGAACAACAGAGATATGAACAAACTTAAAACTTATAGTACAAACCTTAAAAAAATGAATGCATCATCATAAAATCAATTAAAATTAACTATTTCCATTTAAATTTTATGATTGTGCCTATTATCAGTAACAGCAAAATTTTAAAGAGGCAAAACTACCTTAAAAATCACTTTTAGAATTCAAGCCTTTTCGAAAACTATAAGAAAACCATTAGTAATATTTGTCATTAAAAAAACTAAATAAAAAACCATTTAAGAACAATGAGAAAAGAATTATAGATATGACCTTGATGGCTTCACACTACTAAAAACTTCCTCTTATATCAATGAGAGAAGAGAATTGCAAGACCATGTTTCCAATGAGTAAAAATTACTCTGCTTCTATTGCCATTCACTTAAATTAACAAAGAATGAGAACGTATCATTAAGGATTACCTGTTCTGTCAGTGTCTCACTTTCTTTATGTTTCCCTCTTGACCACTGAATTCCACCGTTTCCAGTTATTATAATGGTTGCAAAAATCTCCTCACCTGAAGGACCTCTTCCAGGTTCTTTTACTTCAAATTGCTCTGTGTAGAAGGCAGACTGAAGAGTTTCCAGATTTATAAGATACTTAAGTTTCAAGTTTCTGGCAGTGGCTTTGCAATGGCTGAACTGCTCAATAAATCTGCGAAATCTGTACCTTATTCGTTTCCTTGTCAAAATATGATAGTCTTGGATCTTTGCTCGAACACATTTTGGTAAGAATGTCTTGTAGCTGGGGATAAAGAGCACACACAGAAAAACAAAACAAATTGGGAGAGAAATCTAAAACGACACTGAGAGAGAAATTACCACCTTTCTCCATGACTGGTAACTGCTACAACACAGTCGTCAAGCGGAGAAAGGTGACACAGCCACCACGTGTACAATATTAAGGTTTTAACTGATGATGTGAATACATATAAAAATTCTCTGAGTAACCATAAATGTTTAGAATAGGATATGTTAATTTTCTTCCCCTAATGAAATGAAGACTTAGTCTAGTTAATAATGGAGTCTCTAAAAATTTGTTTTCTCTATCTTATACATCAATTTTTTGGCACCATGTTGCAATATTTCCTATGATGCTGTACACCAAAATTTATCTGAATTCTGGAAATTGCTACATTTTGTTGGATGCCACAGTTGTTCATTATGCAAAGATACTTCTTTTGTATACACTATTTTCTAGGCCTTTTTCAATAACTCCTAATAATTCCTTTGCCATCAAAACAATTCTACTTAGAAATGTTCTGATGCTTTTGTAATTCTATGTCTATATAAAATACCCTAAAGAAGAGAGATGATGACTTCCCTCCTACTCAAATATCTGACAAATGAAGAGCATTTTATTTCTGAAGGTGCAACTGCATTAAATTTCCATGCCTTCACTTATGCTAATCCTTCCCATCACCATCTCCTACCTGGTTGGCTCTAACTCTTTCCAAAAGTCTCAGCTCAAGCATCATCAAATCCAGACAACCTTTCTCTAGGACTACATTACATACTACTCCCCATTGTCCGACAGCATTCTGTGCACCACCACTCCATGAGATCACTTCTCACTCTATCCTGTACGTGACTAGTTATAGCTAGTGCTCCAGCTGGCTCATGCTGAGAGCTTACAGTTTAAGACTATTCAGTTGATTGCTAAAGAGCTATCATTAAAATTTAAGTTCTACAGTTACAATTATAGTAAAAATATAGGGAATACTCAAAATGTATCACTTTCTAATTATTTTACATTTTAAATTTTTACATTTTACTACTACCTATGCTTTTGAGGTTGTTTACATCACTCGTCGTGATGTAAAAGATTTGCTCTTGCTCATCTCTTCCCAATTCTACATTCAGGCACATCAGGCTGATACCCTGAAACTGGCCATAGGCAGGATTTACACCATGGATATCAGCAAAGATGGCAAACCAATCACACCTTTGGGGTTTTGGGTTTTTTTTGAGAACTGGTTGTTACGCATTTACTAGCATACCACGGCTTCTTCCCTCCCCTAGTCTGCCTGAACCCGGCTGAGGAACACTCAGCTTTGTACCCAGGCAGCAGAGGGGCTGGAGAGTCATTTGATAAGGCAGACACGGCAGTATAAATTCATCACCACCAATTTCAAACATGTTTTCAGCACGACCATCAATTTTACAACACTTCTCTGTTCAACTAATTCTCCCAAGTTTCACAACTATGTCAAACCCTCTCCAATCTTCTCAAATCGCCTACCTTTCTTCCGCCTCAAACCTCAGCTGTATTCCTCCTTATGTTCACCACATGACTTCATCTCTCTCTTAGGGAGGGAAAAAAGCTTCTCTAAGCAGAGCTCCCTCAACATTCCACTAGCAAATCCACATTCAGGTGCACTCATTCCCTCCTCCTCCCTACCTGTTACAACAAATGAGCTATAAACCAGCAAGGTAACGCCACTTCCTGGACACGTATTTACCTATAGCCTCTTTTTTCCTCTAATATACATTTACTCTCTGGGGACTTTTGCTCTTATTTCTCTTCGAGCCACAAAAGACTAATGTTCATTCTAACTTAAATGTAAAATTTCTTTGTCCTGCATATCCCCTCAGCTACAGCCTATCTGGCCTAATTTTGAAAGAGTTTATACAGTCATTTCCACTTACTCTTCAATTCACTCCAGTCTAGCTTCTGATCCATCATTCCATAGAAAATGCTTTTGCTAAAAATCAAGAAAAACTTTCATGTTGTTTAAACCAAATTCCCATATTCATCTCCCTTGCCATTCTTCATCAGCATCCAACATTGCTGATCATTCTCTCCTTTCAACTTTCTTCCCTTAGCTTTCCTCACTTTATTCCTATCTCTTGGGATACTTCTCAATCTCCTTTTCACCTTCACTCTTACCTAGTGATTAATGTTGAAGTTCCTCAGGACTTAAGACCCTCTTCTCTTCTTAGTTAAACTCTCTCTCTCTCTAGGTTCTTTATATGCAAATGACTCTGATACCTGTCTTTAGCAATGACCTCTAAACTCCACACCCCTATCTTCCATAGGCAAGTCAATCTATCATTTAATTTAAATGTCTCAAAAGCTCCTTAAACAATATGTCAAACCCAACTCCTAAGTCCTATTGATGTTCTCCCCTAAAAGATCCTCTTATAGCATTTCCTATCTAAGTAAATAGCACTGCAATTCACCCAAGACCTGGGAATAATCCTTGATGCGGCCTTCTCCTTTGATTCCCATTATTCCATTCATCACCATGTTCCCATGAGTTTACCTCCTAAATACTTCTCTTAGTTGCCCATTTTTCTCATTACTAACCACACTGCCTGGAAGAAAATACTGCAACGGCTTTAGTCTCTGGACAAATAGCACCTCCATTTACTCTGACCATTGTATGACTTTGTTTTCTACACTGGACTCATGGGGATCTTTCAGAATCACAAATCTAATCATTTCACCATTGCTTAATACCCTTCTATGGTTTCTGAGTGCTCATAACCTTGTCAACATGGCTCTAAGGTTCTGTAGGTTCTGATCTAGTCCCTGCTTTGTCCCCTCCTAACTCTTCGGGGTCTAGCCATACTGATTCTCTTCACTCTCCCTTCTGCTACAAGGCCTTTTCCATGAGTCTCTACACACTCCATCACTCCCCTCTCTCTGTCATCAAATTCTACTCTTTTTTTCAGATCTTAATAGTCACACTTTTGTTCCTAACAATTATATATTTCTAAATAAATAGATATATGAAATCTAAAAAGTCTAGATAGCATAGAGGAGAGCCTCAGGAAGTTTAGAATGAACACTGAAAAGACTTAAAAAATAGAATCAGAATACAAATGATTCTTGCTAAACTACTTCTGTCAAAAACATTAGTTACCAAGAGACTTACTAAATCTGAATACAATTTATATAAACATTTTACAAAAATGCAAACTATATAGTCACCAATGGCTACTTTTTAATAAGGCGTATTTGGATATAAAAAGAGGAGTTTAAAATAACAACATAAAACAAAGCTTTCCGCATTGATGCTTGGCATAAAGGACCAGACATGCTTCCTTTGGGAATACCATAGGCATGTGTGGTTCTTGAACATGGTGAATCCACTTCAGCATCATGCTTTCAGAACCAGACTTGTTAGAAACACTAAAATTTTTCCAAGAGAAAGGTTAACTCTTGAAGCATAAAACATTTTTTTCTTATGCTTTTCTTATATTGAGTTTTTAAAGAATGCTAAAATTGAGGTTCCAAAAGGTTCTGAAATTGAGCTTTGGCTTAGAAACTGTATACTATTTTTTGTACTATAAAATGAAATCTGCAGCTTATTATTATAGTTAGAGTAGGCCATTAGAAACTCCATTATTGGGACGCCTGGGTAGCTCAGTTGATTAAGCGGCTGCCTTCGGCTCAGGTCATGATCCCAGGGTCCTGGGATCGAGTCCCACATCGGGCTCCTTGCTCAGCGGGGAGCCTGTTTCTCCCTCTGCCTCTGCCTACCACTCTGTCTGCCTGTGCTCATGCTCTCTCTCTCTCTCTCTCTCTCTAACAAATAAATAAATAAATAATCTTAAAAAAAAAAAAAAAAAAAAGAAACTCCATTATTATTTACTTAGTTTTTTAGAAAGGGAGTCCAGCGATATGAGGCGAGTAGCTCAGTAGCTATATAAATGGCCTTGGTCCTGGCCTAATGTTTACAAATTCAGCAGTCTCCTTTACAGCCTTTGCATTTTCCAGTTCTCTTCTTCCCACCCGTTAGCAGACAGGATTTTAAAGAGCACATGAAGAATGAAAACACAAAAATTTTATCCTTTCCTTCATTTTCTGTGCTCTAATACCTAAGCCATAACGTTTAATTAGGAAGTGTCATACAGAAAAGTATCTAATGCATACACGTGCACAAAGAGGTGTGCACCCACACCCACAAACACAGCTAACACACAGGCACAGGCACACAAAGATGCACTTTACATGCATTTTTCTAAAGTCGGGGAAGGAATATGTATTTAATTATACTAATCAGAGATCCATATCCTACAGGGTTTTTCTGGGAACAAAACAGTGTATTTCATTCTGCCAACAACTAATCATTCATCTATTCTCCCATCAATCTTGAATATTTTAACACTGAGTGGAGTTTCTTGATTATTTCTCAAAAATAAGCATTAAATGTGAATTCAGAAAACATCAGTTGAGTTAAATTATTAAAAAGGAAAGCAAGGCAGGCATATTTACTTCAGGAGAAATTATTCATCTAATATTAAATTGTCATGGCATAAGAAACAAAAAATAAATTACTTCAAAATCTAAACTTCTGTATTATGAATGACACTTTTAAGAAAGTGAAAAAAACAGTCCAAAGAATGGGGAATATATTTGCAAATTATAAATATAGTAACTTTCATCTGAAGACTTGTATCCAAAATATGTAAAGAACCCTTACAATTCAATAACAAAAAAGTCGTGAGTTGTTCATTTTAAATGAGTGAACTTTACGGTTATGGCTTAACAGATATCTGACAACAACAAGAATATCTAAAACCAAAGAGGAAACAGAAACTGATACCCTGCAGTGTGGGTATGTAACTGTTTTTAAGGCACTTAGCAAAGAAGTAACTAAAACGAGTTATTGAGAGAAGGATTTCAAGAAATACAGGGAGTTTTAACCAGATTCATAACACCCTCAAACTTCTAATCCTAAGTATGCAATATGTAAAACATATATTTAGTCTTTAAACTTAAAAAAAAAACTCAAAGAACTCTTATAATAATCATATACACCTTTAAAAACAGTAGAAGTCTTACAGCCACTAAAGCTGGGCTGTAGAAGTATTTCAAAAAATCCTGTTAGGCAAGACAAAATTCAATATGCACAAGAGTAATTTGGAGAATGTAGAGTGTGGAGCACTTATAAAAGAATCTGCTGCTGGGGCGCCTGGGTGGCTCAGCGGGTTAAGCCGCTGCCTTCGGCTCAGGTCATGATCTCAGGGTCCTGGGATCGAGCCCCGCATCGGGCTCTCTGCTCAGCAAAGAACCTGCTTCCTCCTCTCTCTCTGCCTGCCTCTCTGCCTGCTTGTGATCTCTCTCTGTCAAATAAATAAATAAAAAATCTTTAAAAAAAAAAAAAAGAATCTGCTGGATCAGTTATGATATGAATAAGATCTAGGGATCTAATACAAAACATGGTGACTCTGATAAGACTGTACTGTAGACCTGAAATTTGCTAAGAGGAGTGTATAAATGTTCTCACCAAAAAAAAAAAAAAAAAAAAAAGTAAGTAGGAAAGATAAATATGTGAGGCAACAGATGTGTTAATGAAGAAGACGGGGGAGTTCTTTCACCGTGTATACATAGAGCAAACCACCACAAAGTACACTTCCAATCACCTCCCAATTTTCTATGTCAATGACACTTCAATAAAGTGTAAAATTTTTAGGAAAATTCCCAGGAGAACTTGTGAAGATTTGTATAGGTGGGCTTTTCCCTCAGATTTACTGAATCCAAATTTTTGGGTAGCACTCAGAAATCTTCAATCTTAGCAGGCACTTCGTGTGATACTAATTCAAGTAAACTATGGGCCAATATTTGAGAAATACTGCTTCAGAATTATTTGAGACAAAACAGACAATTTGAGGATCTGCTATCAGAAATTATGTCTCCTGGTGTTCTTTTCACTCCCCTAACTTTGCTTACCCTTTTTAGAATAAACGGATCAAAAAATTAATAGGTATGAAACGTCTGTGATATTTCTGCAGTACTCCAACTTTCAATATTTTTTTTAATTCTAAGATAAATCAGTACTGAGGACATAATGTACAATATGATCACTATAGATAACACCACTATAGGGTATATACTCAAGTTTTTAACAGAGTAGATCCTAACAGTTCTCATCATAAGGAAAAAAATTTATTTTTCTTTCTCTTTTTTATGTACCTATGTGAGATAATGGATATTAACTAAACTTATTTTGGTAATTATTTCACAGATATATGTAAGTCAAATCGTGATGCTGTACAACTTAAACTTACACAGTGCTATATGACAATTATATATATCTCAATAAAACTAGAAGAAAAAAAAATAAATTTCTCTCACAAAGTATGTGTTGTACACAAGGAAGAAAAGTTACCCATATGACTTTTTAATTATAAAATTGGAAAGATTTGACACAGAAAATGCAATTAATTATAGAAAAACTCTAACTGTTCACGTTTATGTATATGGATTTGCATAAGGAAACTACCTGATAGAGCTATAGATGTCCAATGGGGTCTGATCCTTCTCTTTGGCTAGTCTCATCATATCTAATACAGCCATTCCAAGACACTCTTCTTGTGTTTCATGAGTCACGGGTATTTTTATCCATCCATGTAAAAAATCATGCCGCCACTACAGGAAAAAAATTTAGAAGGAAATATCTCTTAAATTTCACTATCACATTCAAATCTATTATATTGTAACCTATAATTTCTAGAACATATACATTTAAAAAGAACGTCAACTCCTTCATTGATTTTCATTTTGCCATAAAATTTCAGTGAAAGTTTTTTTATCAATGGAAACTGAATACAGTACATATGATGTCAACCTATTTCCCTGCTTGTATCTCCAAATTATATCTTCTACCTAAAAATCACCTAAATTAAGATAGATATTAGCTAATTAAATAAGTAGGGATATAGGGAACAGAAGACACAAAAAGAGTCTGAAAAAAAGCTTATAACTTTATCATTATATATAAAAATGAAGAAAAAGAAAAACAAGAAATTATAAGATTTTGGTCTAGATAATTTGGAAATGAGATTGAACATGTAATGGTAGAAAAGAAAGTCAAAACATAAAAACCACCAATATTCTAAAAAAAAAATAGCAATTTTCTTGATAAGAAAGGTATGATCTAAAATATTAGCTAAAATAGCAATATTTAATCAAGGTTTTATTATTTTTGTAAAAGATTTTATTTATTTATTTATTTGAGAGAGAAAGAAAGAACACAAGCTGGGGGGAAGGGCAGAGGGAGAAGGAGAAATAGACTTCCTGCTGAGCAGGGAGAATGACAACTTAGGACTGGATTCCCAGGACCGTGAGATCATGACCTGAGCCCAAGGCAGACGCCTAAAAGACTGAGCCACTCAGGCACCCCTTAAACAAGGTTTTAAACTGGATAAGAGAAATACAGGGTCACTCTCTTTATTTCATGTATATATCTCCTTCCTTTTAATGTGATAACTTCTCTCATGAAATTAAAGTTTAACACAAATTCTTGAAAAATAATTTAATTAAAAAGAAAACAGGGGTGAGAGCAGACAAGATGGCGGAGAAGTAGCAGGCTGAGACTACATCAGGTAGCAGGAGATCAGCTAGATAGCTTATCAAACCATTGCAAACACCTACAAATCCAACGGGAGATCGAAGAGAAGAAGAACAGCAATTCTAGAAACAGAAAATTGACCACTTTCTGAAAGGTAGAACTGGTGGAGAAGTGAATCCAAAGCGATGGGAAGATAGACCGTGGGGGGAGGGGCCGGCTCCTGGCAAATGGTGGAGCAACGGAGCACAAAATCAGGACTTTTAAAAGTCTGCTCCACTGAGGGACATTGCTCCAGAGGCTAAACCGGGGTGAAGCCCACACGGGGCCAGCGTGGCCCTAGGTCCCGCAGGGTCACAGAAGGATCGGGGGTGTCTGAGTGTCACAGAGCTTGCAGGTATTAGAACGGGGAAGCCAGCTACAGAGACAGAGCCAAGGAGTGAGCTCTCAGCTCGGGGTTATTTTGAACCGGTCGCAGGCTGGGTGAGCTCAGAGGGCGGCTGGAGGCCAGCGAAACGGGAGTGATTGGGCTCTTTTCTCTGAGGGCGCACTGAGGAGTGGGGCCCCGAGCTCTCAGCTCCTCTGGGCCAGAGACTGGGAGGCCGCCATTTTCATTCCCGTCCTCTGGAACTCTACGGAAAGCGTTCAGGGGACAAAAGCTCCCGAAAGTGAACCTGAGCAGATTACTTAGCCCGGCCCCTGGTACGGGCAGTGCAATTCCGCCTCGGGCAAAGACACTTGAGAATCACTACAACAGACCCTTCCCCCCAGAAGAACAACAAGAAATCCAGCCTAGACAAAGTTCACCTACCAATGAGAGCAGCAGAATTCCAATGGAGGAGAAAGCAAAGCACGGAACTCATGGCTTTCTCCCCATGATTCTTTAGTCTTGCGGTTAATTTAATTTTTTTTTCTTCTGCTAAATTTCTTTTAACTTTTACCCTTTTCTTTTTTAATGTTTCACTAGTTTATCTGATATATATAAATTTTTTTCTTTTTTAATATTTTTATTTTATTTGTTTTCTTTTTTCAATTTTTTTTTTTCTGAACTTCTTTTTATCCCCTTTCTCCTTCCCACGATTTGGGGTCTCTTCTGATTTGGTTAAACTGCATTTTCCTGGGGTCTTTGCCACCCTTTCAGTATTTTATTTGCTCCTTCATATACTCTTATCTGGACAAAATGACAAGGCGGAAAAACTCAACACAAAAAAAAGAACAAGAGGCAGTACCGAAGGCTAGGGACCTAATCAATACAGACATTGGTAATATGTCAGATCTAGAGTTCAGAATGACGATTCTCAAGGTTCTAGCCGGGCTCGAAAAAGGCATGGAAGATATTAGAGAAATCCTCTCTGGAGAGATAAAAGCCCTTTCTGGAGAAATAAAAGAACTAAAATCTAACCAAGTTGAAATCAAAAAAGCTATTAATGAGGTGCAATCAAAAATGGAGGCTCTCACTGCTAGGATAAACGAGGCAGAAGAAAGAATTAGCGATATAGAAGACCAAATGACAGAGAATAAAGAACCTGAGCAAAAGAGGGACAAACAGCTACTGGACCACGAGGGGAGAATTCGAGAGATAAGTGACACCCTAAGACGAAACAACATTAGAATAATTGGGATCCCAGAAGAAGAGGAAACAGAGAGGGGAGCAGAAGGTATATTGGAGAGAATTATTGGAGAGAATTTCCCCAATATGGCAAAGGGAACAAGCATCAAAATCCAGGAGGTGCAGAGAACCCCCCTCAAAATCAACAAGAATAGGTCCACACCCCATCACCTAATAGTAAAATTTATAAGTCTTAGCGACAAAGAGAAAATCCTGAAAGCAGCCCGGGAAAAGAAGTCTGTAACGTACAATGGTAAAAATATTAGATTGGCAGCAGACTTATCCACAGAGACCTGGCAGGCCAGAAAGAGCTGGCATGATATATTCAGAGCACTAAACGAGAAAAACATGCAGCCAAGAATACTATATCCAGCTAGGCTATCATTGAAAATAGGAGAGATTAAAAGCTTCCAGGACAAACAAAAACTGAAAGAATTTGCAAACACCAAACCAGCTCTACAGGAAATACTGAAAGGGGTCCTCTAAGCAAAGAGAGAGCCTAGAAGTAGTAGATCAGAAAGGAACAGAGACAATATACAGTAACAGTCACCTTACAGGCAATACAATGGCACTAAATTAATATCTCTCAATAGTTACCCTGAATGTTAATGGGCTAAATGCCCCAATCAAAAGACACAGGATATCAGAACGGATAAAAAAACAAAACCCATCTATATGTTGCCTACAAGAAACTCATTTTAGACGCAAAGACACCTCCAGATGTAAAGTGAGAGGGTGGAAAACAATTTACCATGCTAATGGACATCAAAAGAAAGCTGGGGTGGCTATCCTTATATCAGATCAATTAGATTTTAAGCCAAAGACTATAATAAGAGATGAGGAAGGACACTATATCATACTCAAAGAGTCTGTCCAAAAGAAGATCTAACACTTTTAAATATCTATGCCCCTAACGTGGGAGCAGCCAACTATATAAACCAATTAATAACAAAATCAAAGAAACACATCGACAATACTACATTAATAGTAGGGGACTTTAACACTCCCCTCACTGAAATGGACAGATCATCCAAGCAAAAGATCAACAAGGAAATAAAGGCCTTAAATGACACACTGGATCAGATGGACATCACAGATATATTCAGAACATTCCATCCCAAAGCAACAGAATACACATTCTTCTCTAGTGCACATGGAACATTCTCCAGAATAGATCACATCCTGGGTCACAAATCAGGTCTCAACCGGTATCAAAAGATTGGGATCATTCCCTGCATATTTTCAGACCACAATGCTCTGAAGAGAGAACTCAACCACAAGAGGAAATTTGGAAAGAACACAAATACATGGAGACTAAACAGCATCCTTCTAAAGAATGAATGGGTCAACCAGGAAATTAAAGAAGAATTGAAAAAATTCATGGAAACAAAAGGATAATGAAAACACAATGGTTCAAAATCTGTGGGACACAGCAAAGGCAGTCCTAAGAGGAAAATATATAGCGGTACAAGCCTTTCTCAAGAAACAAGAAAGGTCTCAAATACACAACCTAATCCTATACCTAAAGGAGCTGGAGAAAGAACAAGAAAGAAAGCCTAAACCCAGCAGGAGAAGAGAAATCATAAAGATCAGAGCAGAAATCAATGAAATAGAAACCAAAAAAACAATAGAACAAATCACAAAACTAGGAGCTGGTTCTTTGAAAGAATTAATAAGATTGATAAACCCCTGGCCAGACTTATCAAAAAGAAAAGAGAAAGGACCCAAATAAATAAAATCATGAATGAAAGAGGAGAGATCGCAACTAACACCAAAGAAATACAAACAATTACAAGAACATACTATGAGCAACTCTACACAAACAAATCTGACAATCTGGAAGGAATGGATGCATTCCTAGAGACATATAAACTACCACAACTGAACCAGGAAGAAACAGAAAACCTGAACAGACCCATAACCAGTAAGGAGATTGAAACAGTCATCAAAAATCTCCAAACAAACAAAAGCCCAGGGCCAGATGGCTTCCCAGGGGATTTCTACCAAACATTTAAAGAAGAACTAATTCCTATTCTCCTGAAACTGTTCCAAAAAATAGAAATGGAAGGAAAACTTCCAAACTCATTTTATGAGGCCAGCATCACCTTGATCCCAAAACCAGACAAGGATCCCACCAAAAAAGAGAATTACAGACCAATATCCTTAATGAACACAGATGTGAAAATTCTCACCAAAATACTAGCCAATAGGATTCAACAGTACATTAAAAGGATTATTCACCACGACCACGTGGGATTTATTCCAGGGCTGCAAGGTTGATTCAACATCCGCAAATCAATCAATGTGATACAACACATTAATAAAAGAAAGAACAAGAACCATATGATACTCTCAATTAATGCTGATAAAGCATTTGACAAAGTGCAGCATCCCTTCCTGATCAAAACTCTTCAAAGTGTAGGGATAGAGGGCACATACCTCAATATTATCAAAGCCATTATGAAAAACCCACCGCAAATATCATTCTCAATGGAGAAAAACTGAGAGCTTTTCCACTAAGGTCAGGAACACGGCAGGGATGTCCATTATCACCACTGCTATTCAACATGGTACTAGAAGTCCTAGCCTTAGCAATCAAACAACAAAAAGAAATTAAAGGCATCCAAATCAGCAAAGAAGAAGTCAAACTATCACTCTTTGCAGATGATATGATACTATATGTGGAAAACCCAAAAGACTCCACTCCAAAACTGCTAGAACTTGTACAGGAATTTAGTAAAGTGTCCGGATATAAACTCAATGCACAGAAATCAGTTGCATTTCTCTACACCAACAACAAGACAGAAGAAAGAGAAATTAGGGAGTCAATCCCATTTACAATTGCACCCAAAACCATAAGATACCTAGGAATAAACCTAACCAAAGAGGCTAAGAATCTATACTCAGAAAACTATAAAGTACTCATGAAAGAAATTGAGGAAGACACAAAGAAATGGAAAAATGTTCCATACTCCTGGATTGGAAGAACAAATATTGTGAAAATGTCTATGCTACCTAAAGCAATCTACACATTTAATGCAATTCCTATCAAAATCCCACCCATTTTTTTCAAAGAAATGGAACAAATAATCCTAAAATTTATATGGAACCAGAAAAGACCTCGAATAGCCAAAGCAATATTGAAAAAGAAAGCCAAAGTTGGTGGCATCACAATTCCAGACTTCAAGCTCTATTACAAAGCTGTCGTCATCAAGACAGCATGGTACTGGCACAAAAACAGACACATAGATCAATGGAACAGAATAGAGAGCCCAGAAATAGACCCTCAACTCTATGGTCAACTAATCTTCGACAAAGCAGGAAAGAATGTCCAATGGAAAAAAGACAGCCTCTTCAATAAATGGTGTTGGGAAAATTGGACGGCCACATGCAGAAAAATGAAATTGGACCATTTCCTTACACCACACACAAAAATAGACTCAAAATGGATGAAGGACCTCAATGTGAGAAAGGTATCCATCAAAATCCTTGAGGAGAACACGGGCAGCAACCTCTTCGACCTTAGCCGCAGCAACTTCTTCCTAGGAACATCACCAAAGGCAAGGGAAGCAAGGGCAAAAATGAACTATTGGGACTTCATCAAGATCAAAAGCTTTTGCACAGCAAAGGAAACAGTGAACAAAACCAAAAGACAACTGACAGAATGGGAGAAGATATCTGCAAACAACATATCAGATAAAGGGCTAGTGTCCAAAATCTATAAAGAACTTAGCAAACTCAACACCCAAAGAACAAATAATCCAATCAAGAAATGGGCAGAGGACATGAACAGACATTTCTGCAAAGAAGACATCCAGATGGCCAACAGACACATGAAAAAGTGCTCCACCTTCGGCATCAGGGAAATACAAATCAAAACCACAATGAGACACCACCTCATGCCAGTCAGAATGGCTAAAATTAACAAGTCAGGAAATGACAGATGCTGGCGAGGATGCAGAGAAAGGGGAACCCTCCTACACTGTTGGTGGGAATGCAAGCTGGTGCAACCACTCTGTAAAACAGCATGCAGGTTTCTTAAAAAGTTGAAAATAGAGCTACCTTACGACCCAGCAATTGCACTACTGGATATTTACCCTAAAGATACAAACGTAGTGATCCGAAGGGGCACGTGCACCCAAATGTTTATAGCAGCAATGTCCACAATAGCCAAACTGTGGAAAGAACCTAGATGTCCATCAACAGATGAATGGATAAAGAAGATGTGGTATGTATGTATATATAACACACACACACAAAGGAATACTATGCAGCCATCAAAAGAAATGAAATCTTGCCATTTGCGATGACGTGGAACGAACTAGAGGGTATTATGCTGAGTGAAATAAGTCAATCGGAGAAAGACAACTATCATATGATCTCCCTGATATGAGGAAGTGGAGATGTAATGGGGGGGGCTTAGAGGGGTAGGAGAAGAATAAATGAAACAAGATGGGATCGGGAGGGAGAGAAACCATAAGTGACTCTTAATCTCACAAAACAAACAGAGGGTTGCTGGGGGGACGGGGGGTCGGGAGAGGGGGGTGGGGTTATGGATACTGGGGAGGGTATGTGCTATGGTGAGTGCTTTTAAGTGTGTAAACCTGGCAATTCACAGACCTGTACCCCTGGGGATAAAAATACATTATATGTTTACAAATAAATAAATAAATAAATAAATAAATTTTTTTTTAAAAAAGAAAGAAAATAGGGGTGGCTCAGTGGATTAAGCCTCTGCCTTCAGCTCAGGTCATGATCTCAGGGTCCTGGGATTGAGACCCATGCCTGCTCAGTAGGTAGTTTGCTTCTTCTCCCTCTGTCCACCCCCTGCTCATGCTCTCTCTCAAATAAATAAAATCTTTTAAAAAATAAAAAAATAATAATTTTACTAAAAGAAATAAATACACATTTAAAATTATATTTGCTAACTTCCTATTAATAAATTAGAAGGCATTTTAGTACAAAAAAACTATATTATTTAAAAGGCACAAATCACGAAATAACCACTATTAACCAAAACAAAAGCTTAATATTGGTAACATAAAGTTAATTCACGGAAGGAGTTAGATTTTGTTTTGCTAACATTTATCTCACCACACTTAGGGAAACGGGCAAGTAAATTATTCTGATTAAGATAACTGATGGCTAACTCTGGAAAACAGTATGAAGTTCCCTCAAAAAGCTGAAAATAGAGCTACCCTACAACCCACCAATTGCACTACTAGCTATTTACCCAAAGACACAGATGTAGGGAAAAGAAGGGGCACCTGCACCCCAAAGTTTATAGCAGCAATGTCCACAATATCCAAACTATGGAAAGAGCCCAGATGTCAATCGACAGATGAATGGATAAAGATGATGTGGTGTATACACACACACACATACACACACACACACACACACACACAAAGGAATATTACTCAGCCATCAAAAAATAAAAACTTGCCATTTGCAACAACATGGATGGAACTAGAGGGTATTATGCTAAGTGAAACAGTCAATCAAAGAAAGGCAATCATCATATGATCTCACTGCTAAGTGGAATTGAAGAAACAAGGCAAAGAGAGGAAAAAGTGAAACAAGACAAAACCAGAGAGGGAAATAAACCATAAGAGACTCTTAATCTTAGGAAACAAAGTGAGGGTTGCTGGAGGAGAGGATGGGGGGATGGGATAACTGAGGGATGGACACTAGAGAGAGTATGTGTTGTAATGAGCACTTGGTATTATATAAGACTGATGAATCACAGACCTGTATCCCTAAAAGAAATAATGTATTCTATGTTAATTAACTGAATTTAAGTTTTTAAAAAGGGTAACTGATTGCTAGGTACATTCTTTTTTTTTTTTTTTAAGATTTTTTATTTATTTCTTTGGCAGAGACAGATCACAAATAGGCAGAGAGGCAGGCACAGAGAGGAGGAAGCAGGCTCCCTGCCGAGCAGAGAGCCTGATGTGGGGCTCGATCCTAGGACCCTGAGATCATGACCTGAGCCGAAGGCAGAGGCTTAACCCACTGAGCCACCCAGGTGCCCCAAGATACATTCTTTTTAATACCTTGCTTTTGTTCCATTTTTTACATAGGACCAGAGTATAATAAATTATGATCATTAAGATATTCTGTGGAATTTATACCCAAAAGACAATAAATGTAGGAAAAGCCATTAAGAGCAGCACTAAGAACATAATCAATCAAATGCTCATTAGAGAAAAATTTCAATTGAAACAGAGTCCCAAATACCAAAGCATACTATTTTCAAGTATTTTTAAACTTCCTTTTAAAAATGCAGGTGTACAAATGAAATTGCCTTTAATTGTAACTATAGAAAAGTAGTTTTCCAGAGTCAAGAGTCTCTAGGAGGTGGGTGGAGGGGTGGGGTAACTGGGTGATGGGCATTAAGGAGGGCATGTGATGTGATGAGCACTGGGTATTATACACAACTAATGAAGCATTGAACATTATATCAACAACTAATTATGTACTATACATTGGATAATTTAAATTAAAAGAAAAACTTTTCAAAGATTTTATTTATTTATTTGAGAGAGAGACAGTGAAGGAGAACATGAGAGAGAAGGTCAGAGAGAGAAGCAGACTTGCCATGGAGCCGGGAGCCCGATGCAGGACTCAATCCTGGTACTCCGGGATCATGACCTGAGCCGAAGGCAGCTGCTCAACCAACAAACCACCCAGGTGCCCCAATAGACAGAAATTTTTTTTAAATAGTTTTTTATTTAGGTAGCTGACAACATTTGAACCAAAAAATTTTATCTGCATTCACCCAGAAAAATAAGAAAACTGTTACAGACACAAAATCAGAAATGAACCGATGAAACAACATGGAGTGAATAGACATTTTTTTTGCCAAGTATATGAAATTCATTAAGGATTGTTCACACGGCAGCAAATTATTTGCTGCGCATATTTGATGGTATCAAGGCAATCCTCAGAAGAAAATGAATTTAAAAGGGATATCTAACTTTTGGCTTTTATTGGCTTACCTTTTCTAAATCCATCTTTCTATAGTAGTGTCTTAACAGACTTCATAGTTCAGTGGCTGAACTATTTTTTTAGTTATTAAAAAATATCAACATAATCTTATACTCTGATGATGTCACTGGTCAAACACGCTTTATTCTATAAAATGCATATAATCCATCCTGATATCAATATAATCTGGATAAGTTAATTACTACCTTATGTATTTTTCTGGGCACAGGTTTAGAGAAATAGAAACATTAAGAAATAGAAAAATTACATGTGGTATTTATTATCTATCTATTTAGGATTTTACTGTGAAATTATTTTGCTTTCCTAGATGAGAAAATCCTTCCTAGGAAAACAAAATTAGAAATTAGGAAATTAGAAATTAGAAATCAATCATATTTTTTTCTAAATCAAAAGTATTAGATACCACAGTTTTAGGGTAAAGCAGATGAACAGTTTAGGAAAATTGTCTTATTAATGGGATTTAAACTAGCATGCCACCAAAATAAAATCAGTTTTTCAGCACAGATGATATAATATAATCATAAAAGCAACAGAAAGTCATAACCACATAGTATCTATTCTCAAAAGCCGCTCTCTCTCTCTCCTTTTCCAATGACTACCAAAAAAAGGAAGCTATATAAAAGCTGGGTGGTGGTCATATTATTTTTGACAAGAGCACCAGAACCAGTCAATAGAGAACAGATAGTCTTTTCAACAAGTGATGCTGGAAAAACTGGATATGCACATGCAAAAGAATAAAATTGCACCTTACCTTACACCATCAACAAAAATTAACTCAAAACAGATCAAAGATCTAAACCTAAGGGCTAAAACAAAAAAACAGTTATAAGAAAATATAGGGGAAAAGCTTCATGATAGTAATGACTTCTTGGATATGACACCAAAAGCACAGGTAATCAAAAAAAAAAAGAAACAAATCTGTTTACATCAAAAATTAAAAACCTTTGGACATCATAGTACACATCAAGAAATGTGAAAGGCAACCGAAAGAATGGCAGAAAATATGTCATATAGCTGACATGGGGTTAATATCCAGAATATATAAAGAACACTTACAACTTGACAACAGCCTGATTTTAAAATGGGCAAAGGAAGTTCCCCAAAGAAGATATTTAAATGGTCAAAAAGCTTAAGAAAAATGTTCAACATCAGTAACCACTAGGGAAATGCAAATTAAAACCATAGCAAGGTATCACTCCACACTCCACAGAATAGCTATCAGAAAAACAGAAAGTAAGTGTTGGCAAGGATGTGGAGAAATTGGAACACTTATGCACTGCTGGTGGAATGTAAAATGGGACAGCTGCCAAAGAAAACAGTGTATCAGTTCCTCAAAAAAAAATTAAACGTAGAATTGCCAAATAATCCAATAATTCCAGTTCTAGATATATATCTAAAGGAACAGAAAGCAGGATCTTAAAGAGATATCTGTATACCCACGTTCATAGCAATGTTATTCTTAAGAGCCAAAAAGTGGAAGCAAGCCAAGTATCTATTAATAGATAAATGGATAAACAAAATGTGACAGATACAAAGGAATTTTATTCACCCTTAAAAAGGAGAAAATTCTAACACACGCAATGACATGAAAGACCTTGAAGACATTATGCTAAGAGAAATATGTCAGTCACAAAAGAGCAATCGCTGTATAATACCACTTATGTGAGGCACCCACAATAGGCAAATCCACAGAGACAGAAAGTAGAAGTTGGCTGCCAAGGGGAGGGCACGGCAAGTTACTGTTTAACAGGTTTCAATCTAAAAAGTTTCAATCTAAATCTAAGTTTCAATCTAAAAAGAAGAAAAATGTTCTAAAGATGAATCAGGGTGATGGTTACACAACAATGTGAATGAGCTTTAACAGCATCAATCTGTCCCCACCCAAAAAGGGTTAAAAAGGCAACTTTTACTAAGTATATTTTACCAGAATAGAAAAAAAAAAGTTAAAAAAAAAAAAAAAGTTGCTTGTTCTCATACCCCCCAAAAAGGAATATTTATCAATGTGTTGCTCACAAACTGAACCAGTCTTCCTAGCATCTTAGAAATGTGAACCATGAGGATCTGTGGGATAATTTCCTATGATATTAGCAAATCTGATTCAGAACTCCTTAATCTGACATCTTTGGGATAACAACAGTATATCTTTACCCAAAAGCACTAATATTTTTTTTTCTTTAGTTTCTACTCCTCAGTTTTGTGGCACATAAAAAACAAAAGTATTTAATGACAGAATATTTCAATTACTGTTTAAATTAAGGTAATAGGTAAGAAAGCATTACAAAATGTTCAAATATACTATAAAAATTTCATATAACAGTATTAATAACAATTAATTAATTAATAAAGAAACAACCAGAGCACAACTCTCAGATCAAGTAACAACACCCAGTCATCCTCTTATGAGGAATTAAACAACTACTGTAGCTTACTTTTTGTTTACTTTCCCACTTTCTTTACATTTCACTATCCACTAATTAAGTCTGAAATTATTCAGGAATTTTAAAAAGTTTCTCTGAGGAAATTTTACTGTCTTATATTCCAGATACTCATATCTACATGAATCCTGTTGTATAACTCAATCTAAACTTTGTGAAATCCTTAAAATGTCCTAAAACACTAAAAAAAAAAAAAAATTCAAAAGGGCCAATAAAGGGAACCATTTTAAAATAAATTCTATTATGTATAAGTTATGGGATTAAAAATTAGTGATAAGAAGACTCAACTCTGTTACCTTTCTGTGCCTGTTATCCAAGACAGAACATCAATTTTCCCACATATGAAGATTTTCCTGATGAAGAGCTATACTACATAGCAAGATTCTTATCATTTAACACATATGCAAGTAAGATAACATAATGATACCTGAGCAAAAAGGTAGGCCATGACAAAGTCGTCAAGAAGAGGAGCTTCAGCACCTCGAGATATCCCATACCGATAGGTTCTGTTGCTGCCGTTACAATACCAGTAAGGAAAGTAAAATCTAGGAGACAAAATATTCAATCAGCCTCAAATAGTTAAAATGTAAACAAAATGTATATGTACAACCACTTCCAGCATACTGAAAGGCATTATCCCATAACCAGAAAACACAGCTAACAGTGTTAAATACAATTTGGGGACAAAAGAAAATCTGAATAAGACCATAATAATGTAGACAGAAAATTAAGAAACACAAGTGCAAAATCAATATGCTGCCTGCTTCTATGTGCAGAATGCAGAAGCAATAATAGGAAACAGAGAAATACAGAAATAAAATATTAAAATTTTTAATATTAATATTAAAATATTAATAATATTAAAATAATAATATTTAAATATATTTAAAATATTAAAATAATATTAATATTATTGGATTAATATTTAGTATTAATCCAATAATATCAGTAAAGGAATTTGAAAAAATACTAATTTGGCATGAAAACAAATAATTGCTTCTTCCTTTAAGGAATGGGGGTTATCATGGTAAGATATCACTTCATACTAGTCAGAATGGCTAGTGTCAAAAAGACAAGAAATAACAAGTGCTGGCAAAGATATGGAGAACAGAGACCTTCCATGCACTTTTGGTAGGACTGACTGTTAACTGGCATGGCCACAATGGAAAACAGTGTGGAGAGTCTCAAAATATTAAAAACAGAAGTACCATACACCTGGTTGTATAATTCCACTACTAAGTATTATCCAAAGAAAATGAAAACACCCAATTTGAAATGACATAGGCACCCCTATGCTTACTGCAGCATAATTTACAACAGCCAAGATGTGCAAGCAACCTAAGTGTCCACCAAGAGAACAATGTATAAAGAAGGTATGGTGTATATACACAATGGATTATTACTCAGCCATAAAACAGAATGAAATTTTACCATTCACAACAACATGGGTAGACCCAAAGGGTATTATGCTAACTGAAACAAGTCAGAGAAAGACTAATATCATAGTTCACTTACATGGACAATCTAAAAAGCAAAACGGATTAACAAAAAAATTAAAAAGGAACAGACTAATAAATACAGAGAAAACCAACTGGTGGTTGTTGGGGGAAGGAGAGAATAGGTGAAATAGGTAAAGGGGAATTAAGAGGTACAAACTTCCAGTTGTAAAATAAATAAGTCATGGGGATGAAAAGTACAATATAGGGAATACAGTCAATAATACTGTCGTAACTTTGTATGGTGACAGATGGCAACTACAGTTACCATGGTGAGCATTTTATAACGTGTTTAATTGTCAAATCACTGTGTTGTCTATCTGCTGCTAATATGTCAGTTACACATGAATATAAATGAATGAATGAATAAAATAGGTTAAAAACTTGTCCTTCAAAGAAACTAAAAATATTCTATATTGCTTTATTTACACCTTTACTGAGATAGTAATTCACATACCTTCAAGTTCACCCATTTCAAGCATACAATTCAATGTTTTTTACTATATATCTAGCACTGTACAAACATCCCCACAATCTAATTTCAGAACATTTTCATCCCCACTAAAAGAAACTCCATACCTATCAGCAGTCACATCCAAATCACCCCACCTACTCCCCAGCCCTGAATTCCCACTAGTCTCTCTATAAATTTGCCTGTTCTGAACATTTTATATAAATGGAATCACATAATATGTGGCCTTTTCTACCTTCTTTCACTAAGCATATGCTCAAGGACTATCCACCTTATAGCAAGTATTAGCACTTCATTCCTTTTTATTGCCCAGTATAATATTCCTTTGCTATTGTGGACACTGCTGCTAAGAACTATATGTACACTGTGTGTGTGTGTTAGTCCTACATACATACTTAGGGATGGAATTGATGTATCATATATGTTAATTCTATGTTCATCTTTTTGAGGAACAGCCAAACTATTTTTATTTTTTATTTTTTTTCCTAATCAATCTCTTTTTTCTTTTTTTTAAGTTTTTTTTTTTTTTTAAGATTTTATTTATTTATTTGTCAGAGAGAGAGGAGCGAGAGTGAGCACAGGCAGACAGAGTGGCAGGCAGAGGCAGAGGGAGAAGCAGGTTCCCTGCCAAGCAAGGAGCCCGATGTGGGACTCGATCCCAGGACGCTGGGATCATGACCTGAGCCAAAGGCAGCTGCTTAACCAACTGAGCCACCCAGGCGTCCCCAGCCAAACTATTTTTAAAAGTGGCTGTACTAGTTTCTATCTCCAAAAGCAACACATGATCATCTCAATAGTTCACATCCTTGCCAACACATGTGGAGAGTTTAGCTAAGTTAATCTTTGGTATTGTTGCCTTGGCATCCATTTTGTTTAGCTAAGAGGCCTGTGGTGACCTTAAACTGACAACAGCCTCTCATGCACACGCATGCCCTAGAGAACAGCCTACTGATTCACAGGCAAATACAAGTTTCTGATACAGCTTCCTAACAATCTCCCCTGTCTCCCAGCACCTAACCCTTACTGAAATCAATAAGTCAACAAGACACCCACATGGCTTATCAAAGACCAGCTCTTTTGGCTTGAACTAAATTTGGAACCCCAAAACTAAAATTGGAACTCCACTCACAAACCCTAGTAAAGGCATGTGCCCTGGGTCCTGTGTCTCTGTACTCTGCCTTGATCTCCCCATATGGTCCCTGGAGGCCTGCAGGGTACTTCCTCCAGGACCTGTGAATAATAAACTTTTCTACTTTGGTTTCTCTTGTGCTCTGTTGTTGAAACAAGGCTCACTATCTAGCACCCTGTGCTCTACGTAAAAAGGGATAATTTGAGGGGCACCTAGTGGCTCAGTCAGTTAAGTGTCTTCCCATGAACTTAGTACTCTTGTCAAGTATCAATCACCATAATATCAGGGATTATGTCTGCACTCTTAGTTCTGTTCCACTAACCTATGTACCTATCCTTAAGCCAATACCACGCTGTCTTAATTACTACCGTTGTGGAGTAAGTTTTGAAATTAGGAAGTGTAAATCTTCCAACTTTGTTCTTTTTCAAGAGTGTTTTGACTATTTCAAATCCCTTTGATATTTTTATGAATTTTACCATCAACTTGTCTATTTCTGCAGTAAAGACATTTAGGATTTCAATAGAGACTACTAACTACACAGATCAATTTGAGAAGTACTTCCATTTAACAGTATTAAGTCTCCTGATCCATAAACATGAGCTATCTTTCCATTTAGGTAAGCGTTTCTTTAAATTCTTTCAATGGGGTGCCTGGGTGGCTCAGTCAGTTAAACAGTTGCCTCTGTCTCAGGTCATGATCCCAGAATCCTGGGATCCAGCCCCATGTCCTGCTCCCTGCTCAATGGAGAGTCTGCTTCTCGCTCTCCCTCAGTTGCTCCCCTGGTTTGTGCTCTTGCTAGCACTCTTTCTCTCTCTCAATAAAATCTTTAGAAAATAATTAAATTCCTTCAATATCTTACTTTTCTCAATGCATAGTTTTTGCACTTCTTTCGTGAGGCTTATCCCTAAGTACTTCTTCAAACGCTGTTGCAAATGGAACTGTTTTCTTAATTTCACATTTGCATTATTTACTGCTAGTGTAGAGAAATACAACCAATTTTTATATATTGATCTTCTATCCTCCAACTGACTAAACTCATGTACTTAATTCTAATAGTTTATTAATTCCTGAGGATTTTTTTTAAACAAATTATTTATTTAGGGGGAGGGATGGACAGAGAGAGAATCCTCAAGCAGGCTCCCCACAGAGTGTGAAGCCCAACTCAGAGCTTGATCCTGGGACCCTGAGATCATGACGCAAGCCAAAATCGAAAGTCGGACACTCAACCAACCAAGCCACCCAGGTGTCCCTCCTTGGGATTTTTTTATATGCAAGACCATATCATCTGTAAATAGAGATTATTTCACTTCTTTGCCAATATGCATTTTTTTTTTTTCTCTTTTCCCTGGCTAGAATCTACAGTCTAAGGTTAAAAAGAAGTGGTAAGAATAGGTATCTTTTGTCTTGTTCCAGATCCCCGGAAGAAAGCAATCAGTCTTTCACCATCATGGATAATACTACCTTTGGCATTTTTGTAGAAGCACTTTGTGAGACTGAGGAAGTTCCTTTCCATTCCAATTGCATTGAGTATTTTTATCATAATAGGGTGTTGGATTGTGTCAAATGTTTTTTCTGTTTCAACGAGATGATCATGTGGTTTTGGTCCTTTAATGAATACAGTGCATTATAGTGATTGATTTGGGATATTACAGCAACCTTATATTTCTTAGAATAAATCCCACCTTGTCATGGTATTTGATCCTTTTTAAATATTGCTGGATTTGGTTTGCTAGTATTTTGAAGACTTTTACACCTGTATTTGTAAGGAATACTGACCTATAGTTTTCATTTCTTCTGGATGTCTGCCTGGATTTAGTATTAGGGTAATACTGAACTCACAGAATGAGTTAGGAGGTGTTCCTTTCTTTTCATTTTTTTTTTTTTTTGTGAATAATTGGTATTAATTTTTGTTAATGTTTGATAGAATTTACCATTGAAGCCATTTGGGCCCAGGCTTTTCTTTGTGGGAATTTTTTAAAATTATTAATTTGATGTCTGTACTTATGAGAGGCCCATCAGAATTTCTGTTTCTTCTTTTGGCAATTCCTAGTTTGTTCTTTCTAGCCATTTGTTCACTTCATTTTGGCTATGTAATTTGTTGGCATTCAATTGTTCCCTGTGGTCTTTATTTCTGTAATGTCACAGTAATTGATATTCTCTCTTCTTGATTTTTAATAATTTCAGCTTCTTTTTATCTTAATAAATTTAGCTAAAGACTTATCAATAGTGTTGATCTTTTCAAAGAACCAACTTTTTGTTTCTTGATTTTGTTGTCTTCCTTCCTCTTTCTCATTTATTTCTACTCTGATCTTTATTTATTACTTCCTTCCTTTGACTTGCTTTGAATTCTACTCTTCTTTTTCTACTTTTTTAAGGTAGAATACTCTTGATTAGAGAACTTTCTCCTTTTTCACCATAGCTGTGCACAGCTATGAATTCTCACCTAAGCACTGTTTAAACTGTGACTACAAGTGGGCATGTTCATTTTTAGTCCTAGCATAGTATTTTCTATTTTCCCTTGTGATTTTTGTCTTTGACTAAGTAGTTATTTAGAACTGTTGTTAATTACCACATATTACTGAATTTTCCAGTTTTCCTTCTGTTAATGATTTTGAAATTAATTCCACTGTGGTCAAAGAACATACTTTGTATTACTCCAGTCTTTTAAAACTTAATTGAGACTCATTTTGAAGACTAACATGTGGTCTCTCCTACAGAATGTGATTGTGCTGTTGATGGGTGGAGTATTCTATATAAGCACATCTAGCTGGTTTATAGTGTTGCTCTAATCTTCCTTTATCTTGCTGATCTTTTGTCTAGCTGCCCTATCCATTACTGAAAGTCATATATTGAAGTCTTCAACTACTAATGTGGAATTATCTATTTTTGCCTTCAATTCTGTCAGTTGTTGGCTTAATGGATTCTGGAGTTCTGTCATCAGATCCAAATTATAACAATTATAAACAAATATTATGTTTTCCTGACTCATTAACTCTTTCATCATTATAAAAAGTCCCTTCTTTGTGTGTAGTAACAATTTATTTTTCAATCAATCTTGTCTGACATTAATATTGCTGCGCCAGCTCCTTTTTGGTTACTGAGGGTCTGTTATATCTTTTTCAATCCTTTACTTTCAGTTTACCTGTGTGTTTTAATGTAAAGTGTGCCTCTTACAGACAGCATGTAGGATAGGAAAAATACATGAATTTGATAAGAGAAACAATTTTAATTTTTTTTTTTAAAGATTGTATTTATTTATTTGACAGAGAGAGAGAGATCACAGGTAGACAGAGAGGCAGACAGAGGGCAGGGGGAGCAGGCTCCCTGCTGAGCAGAGAGCCCGATGTGGGGCTTGATCCCAGGATCCTGAGACCATGACCTGAGCCAGAGGCAGAGGCTTAACCCACTGAGCCACCCAGGTGCCCCCAATTTTTAATCCTTTTCTTTGTTTGTTTCCAATTTTTAATTCTTAAGAAGAGGTTAGCAAACTCTGCTTCACAGCCCCATTCTGGTCCACTGTTAAGTTTTTACAAATAAAGTTTTATTGGAACACAGTCATGCCCATTCATTTACTTACTAGTCATGGCTGCTTTCACACTATAATAATAGAACTGAATAGTTAGAACAGAGATGATATAGCCTAAAATATTTACTACTGGTCTTTTACGGAAAAAGACTGTAGACTTCTGCTCCACAGACCTTTTCAAATCAAAAGATACACTTACTAATTGCAGAAAGTATAGTCATTACACAGAAAATGAAAAAATATTCTTAATAAGATACTGATATTTTATCAATCATATGTAGCATGTTAGCATGCTTCTTTTAAATACAACTTTGTAAAGTCTTAAACCTGCATAGAAGTCTTATATAACTTTGGATAGATTTAATCCTAGGTACTTTGCATTTTTTGTTGCTACTAGTTATTTTAAATGACCTCTTTTCTGTATGTGGAGTATAGAAATAGTTGATTTTTTAACATACTGATCATATAGATCTAGCACTCTTCTGAATGCTTATTACTGATGCCTAAAGTTGTTTACATTATCTATGTTAACAATCATATCATCTCCAAAAAATGACTCTTTATTTCTTTGTTCACAATTATTAAATATTTTATTCATTTTTCTTGTCTTAACTGTACTTGTTAGGAACTCTACTAAAATCCTAAACAGAAGCAGTGGTGGTGGCTTTCTTTGTTTTCTATCTTGTTTTTGATTTTACAGAGATTGCTTCTAACACCTTACCATTTGAGAATATTATTTGCTACTTGCTAAGGCTGTTTCTCTTGAGTCTTAGTTTTTTTTAAGGCTTCATTTTTTTCCCTTAAGATCATGAAGGAGTCCAAGTGCTTTTTTACTGTGCAACACTGACACTGCAATGGAATGAATCTATTTCATAAAGCCACAGATCAAACTTATTTCTTTGTTTTAGCCTTTTGAGTAGAAAAGCATCTCTGGATTGCTCTATATTGGTACTACAGATGTCTATAAATTATGAAATGAATTAACTAATAATATGAGGCTGTAAATAAACACTGGCAAAATCATATATTTCCTTCACTTCAACTTTAAAAATTAAATTATTAAAAAGAGATGTGAGATTATATTTTATTGTACAAAACACTGAATTTCCTGGGAAACTAACAATATTCCAAACACTTGGGATTTTGTTAGTAAAGGCCATTCTCATCATTTTAAAATTTAATTTATAATCATAAGTGGTAAAGTAGCATCACTCTGAGTACCAGAAAAGCTCAGAGCAGTCTAGTGAAAAACTATATAAAAACATGTCTTCTGGTGGACAAAATATCTTAAATGAAGTTCTGGTCTCTATTATGAAGTACCTTGCAATTTAAAAATATGTTTGATAATTTCTCTCACTTTGCCTTTTCACGATTAAATGAATCACTTTATTGGAGAAAGTACCTTATTCTGTAGAGTACATTGTGCCTGGTTGATTCATCTATATGGAAGACATGGTTGGGCGGATACCAAATCCTTTCTGTTTCACTCATTAAAGCAAACATACTATGATACACTGGTGTGATTCCTAGGAAAGAAGTAGAAAAAGAAATGATTACAGATACTAACAAGTACATTTATATAACATCCATTAATTTGTAATGGCATTAAAAATAACAACTCTTAATCAGCACAAATGCAGTAGCAGTTGATATCTTTTGGTTCAACATGGCTTACAACTGAATTCTTAATTAAATCTTTTTTCCCTACATTTTAAAATATGACTGCTGGAACTATTTCAGATTTTAAAAAACATCTTAACCAATTTTTTTAGTTTTCTTACACAGAAAGGTCGATTAAAATTTGTGTGTAGTTTTAATTGATAATAAGGGTATCAACTGAAATGTTTAGAGGTCACTGGATATGTTTAAGAGACTAGCATAGCAGTTTTATTTTTAAATGTCAAATTTTACACAGTGCACTAGTAACTATATCTTCTGCACTACTTAAACTTACAATGAAAAATTCTGAAAAACAATCTGAGGGTTTTGAAGGGGCGGGGGGTGGGAGGTTGGGGGATCCAGGTGGTGGGTATTGGAGAGGGCACGGATTGCATGGAGCACTGGGTGTGGTGCAAAAATAATGAATACTGTTACGCTGAAAAAATAAAAAAAATTTTTTAAAAAGGTGAAAATAAGAAAAAAACTGAAAAAAATAAATACAAGTCTAAAAAATTAAAAAGAATTTTAAATGTCAACTTAAATTGCAAGGGTATGTGATGTTTTTCAAAGATATTTTTAGGAGATATATTAACAAAGGTTTGAAGGTTATTGAACTTTTAATTTTTTTTATTTTTATTTTTTTATTTTTTAAATTTATTTTTATTATTTGGCAGAGATCACAATTAGGCAGAGAGGCAGGCAGAGGGGGAGGAGGAAGCAGGTTCCCTGCTGAGCAGAGAGCCCGATATGGGGCTCGATCCCAGGACCCTGAGATCATGACCTGAGCCAAAGGCAGAGGCTTAACCCAGGGAGCTAGCCAGGCGCCCCGGCTACTGAACTTTTTAAAAAAATATATGAAACAGCAAAGCCACACAATTAATTAATGCACATTACTTCCCAGCACACAGAAAACACACAGTCTTCCAAAGTGCTAGAGAATAATCACACAAACCATGTTCTCTAACTACACTTCAACTAAATAAAAAATGAATATTTAAAAAATATTTAAACCTATGTATTTAAAAACATATGCCTCAAAAAAAACCCCAAAGTATATTTATTCTAATGATGTTTTCATTCTTTTCCACTGTAAACAAAAATGACACCAACTTGACACACTGACAACAAAGATTTAAATTTTTTTTTTTTTAAAGATTTATTTTATTTATTTATTTGACAGACAGAGATCACAAGTCGGCGAGAGGCAGGCAGAGAGAGAGGAGGAAGCAGGCTCCTCACAGAGCAGAGAGCCTGATGTGGGGCTCGATCCCAGGGGATCGTGACCTGAGCTGAAGGCAGCAGCTTAATCCACTGAGCCACCCAGGCGCCCCAAGATTTAAAATTTTTATTAAAATTTTCACAACTGCTTACTCCTAGATGTGTAATAATTTCAGTAAGTTACACAATATAAAAGTAACTTTTAAACTGCATCCTTGCATTCATTCATGTATTTACACACATTTCTAAATACCTCACAGGTCACAGGAGAAATTATAACAGAAACTAAAGAGTATTTATAATGAACGATGATTAATAACATGTATTAAAAATTAAGGAATAGGAGCACCTGGGTGGCTCACTAGGCTAACTGGCCGACTCGGTTTCAGCTCAGGTCATTATCTCACAGGTTGTAAGACAGAGTCTCATGTTGGGCTTTGTGCTCAGCATGGGGTCAGCTTGAAGCTGCTCCCCCAACGTGCATACACACTCTCTTTCTCTCTAAAATAAACAAATAAATGTTTTTAAAAAGATGAATAAAAATAAAATTATGGAATATAACTAAGCTGATACGTAAGAGGGAAAATTATAGCTTTAATCCAATTATATCAGAAAATAACAGAATTATCTGCTATCTAACACTACATTAAAAAAAAAAAAAAGCAACAGCAGAGGGGCACCTGGGTGGCTGAGTGGGTTAAGCCTCTGCCTTCAGCTCAAGGCATGATCTCAGGGTCCCCGGATCAAGTCCCACATCAGGCTCTCTGCTCAGCGGGGAGCCTGCTTCCTCCTCTCTCTCTGCCTGCCTCTCTGCCTACTTGTGATCTCTCTTTGTGTTGAATACATAAATAAAACCTTTAAAAAAACAAAAAACAAAAAAATCCAACAGCATAATCTCTAAGAGAGCTGAAAGAATGTGAAAGCATAGAAGTTAACAGAATAAAGATTCAGTAAAGAGAATCAACAAAATAAAAGCTCATTATTTATATTGACCAACAAAATAAATAAGCTTTTGTCAAATCTGAGCAAGGAAAAAAAAAACAGATAAACCCTAATGATTTTTTAAAGTATAATTATAGTTATGAAGACAAAAAGAGAATAGATAATGCCAATAAATTTGAAAATGCAGACAATATTAAAAACATATATAACTTTAAAAAATGGATTCAAGAACAAAAAACTTCAAAAGGAACCATAATATATTCATGTAAAAAAAGATAAAGAAGAAGAAAGGAAGGGGGGGTAAGAGAAGTAACAAGAAGAAAGGAAAAAACACAATTAGGCCCAGAGGAAGTTTATATGTAAGTTCAATGAAACATGAAAGACAATTCTAATCTTCTGTATACTATTATAGAAAAAAGAGAGAGAGAATAGGGAAATTGACATAATTTGTGAGTTTAGTTTGACTATGACACCAAAACCAGCCAAACATCATAAACGAACAGATAGAAAAACCCTAAACATTTTAATTATCAGCAAACCAAATCCCATAACATTTCTTTAAAGAAAATTAAGACAAAGTTCATTTGTCTTACAACAGTTGAGATGGCTTAACTGGAAAAATTAATGTAATTCTTCATAACAATGAATCAAAGGAAAATGTAAAAATGGCAAAATAATACATTTGAAAGGCTGTGTGGTGACTACACTGATATGTATTATATTCTTCTATGCACAGTATTAAATATTTTATAATAAAAATCAGGATTAAAAATGCAAAATAAAAGTGAAAATGGCAAAAAAAATGGATGTAAGTCACAACAGAGCAATTGTAAAAGTAATAACTAATAAACATGTGAAAGGAGGTAATATCTAGTATTGAAGAAAATGCAAATCAAAATTATGTAATAATCACTTTATACCACTCAGCTAGGAAAAATAGAAGGGATAACATCTAGGGCTGATTGGATGAGGTGAAAAGGGACTATGTTATATAATTGCTAGAAATGTCAACCTTTCAACACAGCAATGTACTCCTAAAAGTATAGCAGAAAATGTAAATTCAAGAGTAGAAAAATTTTAAAAATATGGTAATGCAATCCATGGAGCAGAATATTAGGAAACTCAATAAAAAGAATTAATGCAAAAGTGTGTGGCTTGAATAAATTTTTCACAATATAAGTTTTCATGATAAATGCAATAAGCATAAAATATGATTCCAATATATAAAATAATAACCTCAAAATCCTAATGACTGTGTGTATAGGAGGGAGGGGGATTACGTTTCCCCCTCATTCCATATATGATATGATATATTTACATGATCAAGGAAAAAATAATAGAAGGATATACAAGAGATTACTGCCACAGTTACTAAGATGGGACGAAGAGAAAAGAAAGGTTAAGAGTCCAGTAAAGAAAAACTTCTTAAAATTTTTGAATTATGTTATGTTAGTCACCATACAGTACATCATTAGTTTTTGATGTAGTGTTCCATGATTCATTGTTTGCATATAACACGCAGTGCTCCATGCGATACATGCCCTCCTTAATACCCATCACCAGGCTAACCCATCCCTTCAGTCTCTCCCCTCTAAAACCCTCAGTTTGTTTCCCGGAGTCCAAAGTGTCTCATGGTTCTTCTTCCCTCTGATTCCCGCCCCTTTATTTTTCCCTTCCTTCTCCTAATATCCTCTATACTATTCCTTAAGATCCACAAATAAGTGAAACGATTTAATTGTCTTTCTCTGCTTGACTTATTTCACTTAGCATAATCTCCTTCAGTTCCATCCATGTTGATGCAAATGCTGGGTATTCATCCTTTCTGATGGCTGAGTAATATTCCATTATATATATGGACCACACCTTTATCCATTCCGTCTGTTGAAGGGTATCTTGGTTCCTTCTACATTTTGGCTATTGTGGACACTGCTGCTATGAACACTGGGGTGCATGTGACCCTTCTTTTCACTACATCTATACCTTTGGGGTAAACACCCGGTAGTGCAATTGCTGGGTCATTAGGGTAGCTCTATTTTTAAGTTTTTGAGGAACCTCCATACTATTTCCCAAAGTGGCTGCACCAACTTGTATTCCCACCAACAGTGTAAGAGGGTTCCCCTTTCTCCACAATCTTTCCAACATTTGTTGTTTCTTGCCTTGTCAATTTTTGCCATTCTAACTGGTATAAGGTGGTATTTGCCTGATGGCTAATGATGTTGAACATTTTTCCATCTGTTAGCCATATATCTGTCTTCTTTGGAGAATGTCTCTTCATGTCTTCTGACCACTTTTTGACTTATTTGATTTTTGGGTGTGGAGTTTGAGAAGTTCTTTACAGATCTTGGATATCAGCCCTTTGTCTGTAGTGCAAATATCTCCCCCCATTCTGTGGGTTGTCTCTTTGTTTTGTTGACTATTTCCTTTGCCGTGCAGAAGCTTTTGATCTTGAGGAAGTCCCAATAGTTCATTTTTGCTTTTTTTTTCACTTGTCTTTTTTAGGCAAGTACTATGGCCTTGAAAGAAGATGTTGTGGCCTATGTCAAAGAGGTTACTGCCTATGTTCTCCACTAGGATTTTGATGGATTCCAGTCTCACATTGAGGTCTTTCAACCATTTAGAGTTTATCACAATGGTGTAAGAGAATGATCAAGTTTCATCCTTCTGTATGAAAAGATTCTGTCCAATTTTCCCAGCACCATCTATTGAAGAGACTGTCTTTTTTCCATTGGATTATTTTTTCCTGCTTTGTCGAAGATTAGTTGACCATAGATTTGAGGGTCCATATCTGGGCTCCCTATTCTGTTCCATTGATCTATGTATCTATTTTTGTGCTAGTACCATCCTGTCTTGGTGATCACAGCTTTGTAATATAGCTTGAAATCAGGCAACGTGATGCCCCTAGCTGAGAAAAAACTTTTTTTGTTAATTTTTAAATTTTTTTTGAAATTTTTTTCTCACCATAACACATACCCTCCCCAATGTCCATCACCCAGCCTCGCCATCCCTCCCACCCTCCTCCCCTCCAGCAACCCTCCGTTTGTTTCCTGAAATTAAGAATCTCTAATGGTTTACCTCCCTCTCTGATTTCATCTTGTTTCATTGAAAAATCTTTTTTTTTTTTTAAAGATATTATTTATTTGACAGACAGAGACCACAAGTATGCAGAGAGGCAGGCAGAGAGAGAGAAGAGGAGGAAGCAGGCTCCCTGCTGAGCAGAGAGCCCGATGCGGGGCTCGATCCCAGGACCCTGAGATCACGACCTGAGCCGAAGGCAGAGGCTTAACCCACTGAGCCACCCAGGCGCCCCTTGAAAAATCTTTTTAAAAAAGAATTCAAGAAATTCTTGATAATCTCACGTCTCAGAGCCTTGCACATATTATTTCTTTTATCTATCTATCTACCACCTCACCTCTCCCCATGAAATGCTTCACATAGCCAGTGTTCTAGGTATATAAGAGACAAAGCAGAAGATAAAAATGCCCAGGAAAGGGCCCTAATGGACCTGATACAAAATTGCCTTGGGAAGAGAAAATACTGGGAAGAAAATCTTAACAAAAAAATAGCATTTAGTTTAAATGTAATCATGCAAACAAAATTGTATATGGAACCATTACTCTAAGCATATGATAACAGGGATTTTTTAAAAGAAGACAATGGTCATGATTTTCAAACAAGAGCACAATCATACAAAGTGGGAAAAGTGAGTTCATATCTATGAATCACTAGTATTTTTTAAAAGAATGAATAATGATTCCTTCAAATTGGACTGCATACCTTAATTACAGGTATCAAAATAGGAAAATGAATGGATCTATATAAATTGGCACAAAAGGGTCAGAAAAAAAGGGGATACACACCAAAAATAAAAAAATAAAAAATAAATAAAGTTAAGTCACCCTGCAAACAAGTAACAAAACATAGTGCTTACAGTGATGTTTAGTAACACTGATATCTTATTCCAAAATGGCAATTATACATTAATACTTATATCATTTTTCTTGGTTCATGTTAATTGGGTTGAAAAAGCAATGACATTGTATTGGAAACATACATTATATTGAAAAAATAGGACTACACAGAAACCTCAGTCATTTTAACTCTTTCCCTATACACCAAGTCCAAATTATTTGTATTTTTATTTATTAAAAGCACTTTAATGTGATTATTTTCCAAGCCATTATCATTACTGAGATTCAGTTCCATATCATTCTAGAGCAAGAACAGTCATCATATCTGATCAATATCTGTTAATATCAACAGAGTCCCTATTCCATAGTAAGTACAAGAGGGCCATAGGAAATACAAAAATAAAAATAGTGCCCAACTTTAAGGATCTCACATTGTAGCAGATGACTCAGAGATGCCACTGGGGAACTACAATTCCAAAGGGTAAGTGAAATGATAGTAAAGACCATAAGAAAACAAAGAAGTACAGGGGAGAGATGAAAAATATTCTTTGCTTGACCAGATTTTAGAAAGGTTCCTCTGAATCCTCCCCAACAAGGCTCATACATGTTCTTCTGCACAGAACCAAGTTTTAGCAAGAATCCTGCTAAGTCCACTGAGTAAAAGTTCCACACTTTTGATATCTAACCCCTATTATCAACCAGATGATAACTGAGCACCTTGGCCTAACTATGGCAGAATCGTATTAGGCTGGTTAACCCTGAATCCCCCCAGACTTGATGTCTACTCTTAGTAATTTTCCATTCACCAATGCCCCTGCTGATCTTCTTCCTTGGCTATAAAACCCCACCCGTTCAGGCTGTAGTCATTCAGTCAAGACCACTTCTATACTGGAATATCCTCCCAATAAAATGGTTTATTAAGTAAAATTCCTTTTTTTTTTTTTTTTTCACTTTAACTTCTACTCAGCTCTGGTTTTAACAGAGGTAAAAACATTTATCAAGAGAGTCAAATGAAGGGGCCTGGGTGGCTCAGTGGGTTAAGCCTTTGCCTTCGGCTCAGGTCATGATCTCAGGCTCCTGGGATCAAGCCCCGCATCAGGCTCTCTGCTCAGCAGGGAGCCTGCTTCCCCCACCTCTCTGCCTGCCTCTCTGCCTACTTGTGATCTCTCTCTCTATCAAATAAATAAATAAAATCTTTTTAAAAAGAGAGAGAGAGAGAGTCAAATGCAGTAAAGACTTCAATGAAGGCTTCTGAAGAGATAATGTATAAACTGAAAGCACACTGGGATTTAGCTCTTCTATGTAATTGTAAGCAGAATACATAAAATGTATATATTCATAAAGGATCTGCTGTAAATGCTCCTGAAGCTAAAATAGCTAAATAGAAAAGAAAAGAGAGGTGCTATACAGCATAGAACTACAGACAGGAGGAGCATATAACCTGGCTGGACCAAGACAGGTTTGGTTTGTCTGCTGTTCCAGCATAATCATTAATAGCCTATCTTTTCACCTCGAAAGGATCCCAGTTTAAACAGTGATAATCTATATACCATTAGCTTAGAGTCTGATATGAGTCAAGTCTGAGCTCGGCCATTTACTAGCTAGGTAAACTTGTGGTAGTTAATCTAAGCTTATACCTCATCAACTAAGATTAAGGACAGAAAACTGAGTTCATAAGATAGCTGGAAGGATAAAATGCTATAATCTGAATAAAGCACTTGGCAAAGTACATGGCACATAACATGGGTTCCACTGTAAAGATCCCAAGAGTATATCTTAACTGGGTTTCATAAACTACGTAAATAAATAGGGTTTTTTGTTCTCTCTAACTGAATAAGCTAGAATGAGCCATACCAGTACTTTTCAAAATTTAATGTTTATCCCTATAACAACCTGGAGACTGTCTTTTGGCTTCCACGGTTTTTGCTAAAAACCTTGAAAAGCATGGTTTTGTTGAAAAAGATAGTTTCTTATTCATTGATTCTGGGATGGGCCCGAGATACTGCATTTCTAACAACTTCCCTGGTGATATTGATACTACTAAACCGTGGACCAACAGATGGATTTAACAACACACAATATACTATAGAAGATAGAATTAGTCAACACAGTAACAAGTCAACAGAAAGCACCCAAATTGAAGGACAAGAAAATAACAGAATGGAAATAACTGAAGAGAGTATAAAAGGCATTTAAGACCTGTCAAACAGACCTAATTTACATGTAACTGAATAGCCCAGAATTTTCCAAAGCTAAACAGATACTGACCTACAAATTCAGCAAAATCAGAGAGCCCAAAGCAAAATAAAGACAAAGAAAACAACATATAGGTACACCACAGTCAAACTGCTAAAGATGAACAACAGAAAGAAAAATCTTAAAAGTAACCAGAGTGTAGAAACATATTCCCTTCAAAGGAGAAATAAAAGATTAATAGGTAGCTTTTCAACAAGAACCAGGGAAGCCAAAAGACAATGAATGAATATGACATATTGAGAATACTGAATGAAAAAAAGCCAACCAGAAATTCTATACCCTGTGACAATATCTTTCAAAAAAGAAATCAGAAAGAAAAGACATTCTCAGACAAGTAAGAGCTGAAGGTATCGGTCATCAGCAAACCTGTGATACAGAAATACTAAAAGGAGTTCTTTAGACTGAAGGAAAATGATGTCCGGTGGAAGCATGGGAGGAAAGAATAAATAACAAAGGAAAGAGTAAATACAAAAGAATTACTATTAAAGCAACAATAATATAAGTGCCCTGTGGGGTTTATGATGTCTACAGAAATAAAACATATGATACCAATAGTACCAAAAGTGAAAAGAAGTAAATGGAGTTGAACTGCTCTCAAGCTCTTGAATTGTTTAGAAAATTATAACATACGAGCTTAAGATTGTAATAAGCCAAAAATGTACATTGTGATATCTAGGATAATTCTAAAAGAACAGTACAAAAACTCTAACACAAAATCTAATAAAAGGATAAAAAAAAATACAATCTCGAAAAACAATAAGAAAGTTGGAAAACTCACAATTCCTGATTGTAAAACTTTTTACAAAGCTATAATGATGCAGAGAGATAGATAGACACCAGAAGTGAAAATCCAGAAACAAACCCACTCATTTATGGCCAAATGATACTTTGAAAGGGTTCTGAGACTACTGAGTGGGGAAATCATAGCCTCTTCATCAAATGGTGCTGGGATTTGAATGTAGATATCCATTTGTTACTGGCTTTTAACACTTCCTATAATATTTACAAGGTTCATCCATTTTGCACCATGTATTTGATACTATTTAGCTGAATATTATTCAGCCATAAAAGAATAATGTACTAATACATGGTACAACATAGACGAAACTTATAAACACTATACAAAATGGTAGAAGTCATTAACACACAGACATTCACATGCAAAAGAGTGACACTGCACCTCTACCTCAAACCAGCTGCAAAAACGAACTCAAAGTGAAGCAAAACTACAACTATAAAGCTCCTGGAAGAAACTACAGGGGCAATTCTTCAAGAACTTGGATTTTTGCAACAGATTCTTAGATATGACACAAAAACACAAGCAACAACAACAAAAATAAATAAAAAATGTTTCATTAGAATGGAAAATCTTTGCTTCAAAGGACACTACCAGATCCAGACAGTGAAAAGACAAAACACAAAATGAGAGAAAAGACTTCCAAATCATATATTTGATAAAGGATCTGTATCTAGAAAATATAACTATTAACAACTCAACAACAAACAAACAAACAAAAAACCTTTAAAAAAGGGACAAATGATATGAATAGACATTTCTCCAAAGAAGATACATAAATTGCCAATAACCACTGCAATGATGCTCAAAAGAATTGGTAATCAGGAAAAAAAATTAAAACTACAATAAGATACTATTTTATACCCATTAGAATGGATATAAGTTTTAAAAGTCATATAACAACAAGTGTCATTAGGGATGTGGAATAATCAGAACCCTGATGCATACTGGTATGAATAAAAAAATGGTGCAGCCATTTTGGAAAATACTCTGGTAGTTCCTCAAAAAGTTAAACATAGATTTACCATTTGACCCATAATTCCACTCCTGGGTATACACACAGAAATTAAATCATCTGTCCATGTTGTACACAACTTTGTATACAATGTTCACAGGAACATTATTCATGATAGACAAAGATCAAAACAGCCAAAATGTCCAGCAAATGATCAACAGTTAAATCATATGTAGCATTATCCATACAGTAGCATATTATCCAGTCATAAAAGAATGAAGTACTGACAGATGGTACAGTATGGATAAATTTCACAAAAACTGCATGAGTAGACTATTCTGGGGTTTCTCTTCAAATCATAAAAATCTTTCAACTTTTACTAAAGATTTTCATGGCAATCGGCTATCATATGAGTATAAGAAGCTAGTAACAAAGGGTCACCTATTATATGACCCCATCTATATGAAATACCTAGACAAACAAATGTATTGAGACAGAATATAGATTAAGGGATACCTGAGGCTGGAGAGGGATGAGGGGATTTGACAGTGATAGTCAATAAGCTCAGAGTTTCTTTTGGGGTGAAAAAGTGTTCTAAAATTGACTGGTGATACTAAAAATCACTGAAATGTACCCTTTCTAAAAGTATGAAATATGGATCATTTATCAGTAAAACTTTTTCAAAAAAACACAATGAGATACCACTTCACACCCACCAGTGTCATTCATCAGAAAGACAGGTAATAACAAGTGTTGATCAGGACATAGAAAAATTGGGACCTTCATACACTGGTGGTGGAAATGTAAAATGATTTAGGTGCCCAGAAAATATTCTGGTGGTTCCTCAAAACGTTAGGCACAAAGTCACAGTATGACTCAGGAATTCAACTCCTTGTCACAAAAAATAAAAATTAAAAAAAAAAAAACCCCACATATGGCATGATTCCACTTATATGAAATGTTCCAAACAAACAAATTCTTAGAGAAATAAGTATATTTGTTGTTGGGAGCTGGGAAAGAAATGGGAAATGATTTCTGATGGGTAAGAGGTTTCTTTCTGGGGGTGGAAAACTGATATGATAGTTGCATGGCTCTGTGAATGTACTAGAAATATTGGATTAATGAAAGGAAGAAGAAAGAAAAGGAGGAGATCTCAAAAGCAGCTAAGTAAACCACCCACCAATTACCTAACCATGTGCCAGAAAAAAGTCCATCACTATTTAAAGAATACAACAAAATCCAGCAGGTAACAATGTAAATTGAAAATATACATTACAATATCCAGCATCCAATCAAAAATTGTAGGCATTCAAAAAAGCAGGAAAATATGACCTATAACCAGAAGAATCATCAATCAGTAGAAGGATACCTACAAATGACAGATAAATCAGGTACTGTAATATATTCCCTCTAGTAAAGAAGGTAGCACAGGGACGCCTGGGTGGCTCAGTTGGTTAAGCGGCTGCCTTTGGCTCAGGTCATGATGCCAGCATCCTGGGATCGAGTCCCACATCAGGCTCCTTGCTCAGCGGGGAGCCTGCTTCTCCCTCTGCCTCTAGCCTGCCACTCTGTCTGCCTGTGCTCGCGCTCTGTCTCTCTCTCTTTCTAACAAATAAATAAAATCTTAAAAAAAAAAAAAAGGGTAGCACAAAACATGAACATGATGAGGCAATGGAAATTATTAAAAAGCAATACAAATAAAACTTCTAGAGTAAAAACTACAGAAAAAAAAAGATAAGGAGACATGAAGACATAGCGACAGAAACCTACCATTTTGCCCCTGGTACCCCAAAATTCACATCCTTTCACATTCAAAATATATTCACTCCATCCCAGCAGCCCCAAAATCTTAACTCATTCCAGCATCAACTCAAAAGTCTGAAGTTCAAAGACTCATCTGAATACCAACTAAATCATATTTGGGTGAGACTCAAGGTACCATTCATTCATCTTTAAGTAAACTGCCCTCCAGCTGTGAATCTGTGAACTCGAACAATTTAAATGCTCCCAAAATATGACAGGACAGCCATAAGATAGGTATTTCTGTTCCAAAAGGAAGCAGAAAAAAAGGAATTACGGTCCCAAGCAAGTCTAAAACCCAACAGGGCAAATTCTAACAGATCCAAGGCTTGAGAATAATCCTCTTTGACATGACAATCTGTTCTCCCAGCCCACTAGGGCAGAGGTCTTGCCTACAGGACACATTGGGACAAGGTTTCTGTCCTTGTTTACCAGAGGTTGGCCCCAAAACTCCCGGCTGCCCAGCCCCTGTGGATTTGGGGGGCTCCATCCTTTGAAATCTAGGTGGAGACAGCCATTCTCACTGGGCCTGTGTACTCTCCCCTGCTGCAAACAACACACCCCATCAAAGTTTGCTGTCTGAACCATATGGCGGGCAGCTGCTGCACCAGGCACTTACAGAGCTGCACCTTGGGCAACCGAGGAGCTCAGCACCTGCAGAGCCCTCATTGTGAGGCAGCACCAGGTAGCATGCAGGTATCCAAGCCCTAGCAGCTCTTCTTTGAAAGCACACTGCCATATAAGCATTTTAAAAAATAAAAAATAATACATTATACATGCACATTGTATTATAGGAGCATAAATGAAGTGATAATCTATTAAAAAGGAGAAAATAATTTTTTAAAAATATTTACCACAAGCTTTAGAAGCAGCAACACAAATTTCTTCTGCAACATACTCCCCAGTTGGAAACTTCAGATACTCTCCTTCAGCTTTCTCAAGAGAATGATAAAGATACACCTGCAGGAGTGGATCTATTTGCTTCACCGGATTAGCATTTCCAGGAATATCACCATTCTGATGTACAGGAGATACGGACGTTCCTTCCATTTCTGTCATTGTAAGGCAAGCCATCCCCATGCAGAGTTTTTTTCAGAACATTTGCCTGTTAAGAAAAAAAACAGTAAATTACAAAATGAAGTGATACTGATAAGGCATCCCTCATATATAAAGAAGGCTTCACTGAAAGCAGTGACTTTGTTAAATTCATTAACTGAAAAAATACTGTGTACCACTATACAAAGCATAGTGAGAGAAATTGAGATTATAAACTTCCTGTGGACAAGGACCATAAAGCTGAAGTTTCCAATTAAACTGAGGAAACGTAATACAGATATGTAATATTAACAAAACAAACAAAACTAGTCACAGGACAGAAGAGATCCCACTAGACAACATAAATTCTCAACAAATGAATTACTATGACAATTGCTTATTGGATGTCTGGAGGGGGTAAATAACATTTCAAACTGGGTTAAAACTGATGAGTTTTAGGGGCGCCTGGGTGGCTCAGTGGATTAAAGCCTCTGCCTTTGGCTCAGGTCATGATCCCAGGGTCCTGGGATGGAGCCCCGCATCGGGCTCTCTGCTCAGCAGGGAGCCTGCTTCCCTCTCTCTCTCTGCCTGCCTCTCTGCCTACTTGTGATCTCTCTCTGTCAAATAAATAAATAAAATTTAAAAACAAAACAAAACAAAAAAAAAAAAACTGATGAGTTTTATTAGAGAGGTCACATTTAAAACTGATTCTGTACAACAGACTGGATTTGTATAAATGAGAGAGTAGAACTGTGCTGAGAAGTAGGAAGGTACAAGATCAATTCTAATTTACTGGCCTGAAGTACAGTATTTGAGAAGTTATACCATTTAGGAAAGGAATAAAAAAAAAAATATTTGTGGCAAATTGCAACTACATACCCAAAAAACATTTTTCCTTCCTCCTTGATAGAGCCCAGTTTTGTTGGGAAGAGCAACATACCCCCAAAGAACTGTACTTTCCCACAGATGGATAGCCCCGTGAACCAGTTTCAACAAATGAGATTTAAGTGGAGGTTACTGGGTGGTACTTCTAGGGGTCGTCCTTAAAAGGAAGATGACTTGGCTTCCTTTTTGCCTTTTGCTTTTCCCCTTTCATTTTCTTCCTACCTGCCTCTGAGCATAAATACCAGGTAGGGCAGTCATTTTAAAACCATGGAGCAACCGGGAAGGAAATGCCAAGAGAATAAAAGACCTAGCAAACTTAAGCATCCAAATCAATGTCAAGAATCACCTATCTACCACCAGACATCTTATTTTCTGTAAATGAATGCAATCCTAATTGCTATAGTGCAATATTAAGAAAAATCTGAGTATCGGATCAAAGAACTTAAGAGGCACCTGGCTGGTTCAGTTGGTAGGGCATGCCACTCTTAATCTCAGGGTCATGAGTTCAAGCCCCACAGTGGGCATGAAGCCTACTTAAGAATAAATATACAAATAAATAGATCAGATCAAAGAAGTTAAACTTTATCCTACGGTCAATGATGAATTAGAAAGTTGAAATCAGAAACAGTTAAAAGGCGACTTCAATAGTCCAGGTAGAGGTAAGATCCTGAAGTGAAACTTTAACAGTTGAATCATGAATGGTAATGTAACAGCAAGAATTCATGCAACTTGGTAATTAACTGAATATAGAAAAAGACAGGAGTCCAGTTATGGGATGAATAAGTCACAGGAATAAAAGATACAGCACAGGGAACATAGTAATACTATAATAGTGTACAATAATATAATAGTGTTGATGGCTACACTTGTGAGCACAGCATAATGTATAGAGATGCTGAATCTCTATACTGTACACCTGATACTAATGCAACACTGTGTTTCAACTATACTAAAAAAAAAAAATGTTTTTAAAGCCAGTTGTAAAAGGCGGTGTGAATATTTCAGGTTTAGATGGTGTGAATATTTCAGGTTTAGGAGATCTATAATACCACTCACGGAAATGAGAAAATGAAGACTTTGCCCCTTGACACTGGCAGGTAAGGAGAATCAAGACTGCTGCTTTACACACTTTTGTTTGGAAATGAAGTAGGGCAATTACACAAGCATCTAGCTAGCAGCTAAACATGAGACTGACATCAGAAAGAGCTAAAAATCTCACAACCTTTCCCACAGATGTACTCATTTAACTCATGAGCAGAGCCATGTGAAGGAAAAAGGGGAAAATAACAGCAAACATACAGCATACAGCATTTACTGAGTGCCAAGCACCATACTAAGTTTAGACATTAAAGGAAAGAGAAACGATGATTAAGTGAAGTGCAAGGTGAAATTCAGCTCTGTATCTAACTATAAGGACCTTATTAAATTAGAGAAAACACTAGAGTTTAATACTTAGTTCTTCAAATAACTGGGGACTTCCAGTAGAGAAACGAGAAACAAGAAACTGGCAATTGTTAAAACCACAAGATTTGTGAAGTCTACCTGCAAGTGGATACACAAATTCAAACAATTTTAATTTGTTCAAAAATAAAAATTTTTATAAATTTTCTTTTAATTTATTATACTCTTTTTTTACTCAGAGAACATCATCTAAAATGAACTCTTAGCCATTAAGGGGCAAATATGCAAGCATTTCATCAATTTGTCCTCACCATTGTTTTGGATCCTATACTTTCCTTCTGGACTTTGTTTTCTACTGAAGTGTGTCTTTTAGTAGGTCTCTCAGTGAGGCCCTAACGATTTTTAAGTTTTAGTCTTTGTTTGAAAAAAATATTTTTCCCACCATACTGAAATATAATTGACAAAACTGGAACATACTTAGAGTATACAATATAATGATTTACATTGTATACACTGTGAAATGATTCCCTAGCACTGAGTTCGCACATCCTGTCACCTCATGAAGGTACTTTTTATACCCCAGTGAGGACATTTAATTTCTATTCTCTTAGAAAATGTAAATTATACAATACAATGTTCACAACTATAGTCACCATGTTATATTTGATCTTCAAAACTTATCTACCTTATAACTGAAAATCTATATAGCCTTTTACCAATTTCTCCCAAATCCCAGTCCCTAGCAAGACTTTTCTACTATCTGTTTCTTAGAGTTAGACTTTTTTTAAAAAATTATACATGTAAGTGGTACCATGCAGTATTTGTCATTCTAACTTATTTTACTTGCCCCTGAGGTTTCTCCATGTTGTTGCAAATAATGTGTATTCCTTTTTTTTAAGGCTGATACTCCTCCTCCTCTGTGTGTGTGTGTGTGTGTGTGTGTGTGTGTGTGTACACATACATACTTACTTCTTCCTATTTGGATGCTTTTGATATCCTATACAAACCCATACAATCTACTGATAATAATTACAAACACTAGAACAAACTGTCCTTAAAAAACATTGAAGATATTGACAAGCAAACAAAAGCAGACAGCAACTGAAGGAGCTATGACCCTTGACCAAAGGAAAAACACTGAATGAGGTCCATATTCTTCCATCTTTTATCCTGAAGAACTACAAAGTCTTCGTAGTGCCCAAGTGGTTGCTGGAAAAGATGATAGAGTTCTTATACAAAGTTGTAATCTTACTGGCTGGAAGAATCAAGGAAGCTGCTAAATCAGAAAGAAATCAAAGGCAGAAATCCTGGGAAAAAAGAGGGGCTGATTCCTGAACTCCCATGCATGGGATGAAAATCCAAAAAGCCCAGGGAGAGGCAATAACTAGGAACCTAAAAGAAATAGGAAGAGATTTCATTAGCTACCTAGTCCTGGGGAATCAGAGTTTGAATGCAGAAGGAATTGGTAAATATCCTACCCTTTTCACCGACACTCCAGAAAAGGCACATTTGAGGAATAAGAGCCACATATCAGAAGTAAGGACAAAACTGGAATGAACAGTCCTAACAAAGCCTAACACCAAGCCCCCACAGGGTGAACTACCTGCTACAACAAAGCTCTACACTTCAAAGAAGGACTGAAATCCACATTACCCACGGTTTATACAAGATACCATCCACAACAGACAACTGTCAACTGAAACTTATTAAACATAAAGAAAAAATGTTATAGAGAGTCAAGAGATAAAATATGAAGAAAGGAATAACAGCAAATCCAAATGTTGAATTTATTTTATAAAATTTGTTCACTATGATACAAATGTAATAGACTCACATTAAAAGATAAATGCATGAAGATATAAAAACCATATGACCTCTACAATACTGAGCAATCCAACACATGTGAACAAGACAGAAGAAATACTTGGAAAAATATTTGCTAAATTTTTTCTAAAACTGAATATCTCAAATCACGAATACAAACAGTTCATATAGCCCCAATTTGTAAAAATCCGTATCTAGTTACATCATAATAAAATTGTTAAAAATCAAAGAGAAAATCTGAAAAGTAGCCACATACATACAAGAGAGCCATGATAAAACTTACAACCGACATCTCAAAAACGACCTTTAAAATTTAAGATAAACCAATATGTTTTCAGATAAATGAATGCTGAGAGAACACATCACCAAAAACCGCCCCCAAACTTTAAGAAATGCTTAAATAAAAAAGGTCTCTGGATTAAGGCAAATGATACCAGATGCAAACTTAGATTTGTAGAATGGAATGAAGAACTCAAAAATAGTAAATATGTGGGTAAGTATAACATCCTATTTTTCTTTCTTTTCTTAAATTTTTAAAAAGACAATAACAATTATTTAAAAGCATGATAATAGACAGTGAAATTTATAATAGATGTAAAAGCAAAAGAGATAGCAAGAATAGCCAAAAGGATGAAAAGGAGTAAAATGAAAAGTACATGGGACAAAATTCATGAGAGCTTGGAAAAATAAGAAACAGTGCTATCAGCAAAATCAGAAATTTCAAAGAACTGATGGAAGATAAAAAGTAGATAGGAACAGATGACAGACACAACAGAATGGAGGAAATACTCTATTTAAAATACATACAGAAGGGGGTATTTAAAAATAGTCTGCATACACATACAAAAAGCATAAATATGGAGTGATAAGGATCATCACATATTAGGGGGAAGGGGGACAGGAAGAACGCATGGAAGAAGAGGGCCAAAATGAGCAGCAAAACAGCCGACTCCAGATGAAACAAACATAATACCGGGAAGAGAGTGTTTTTTTCTCCTTCGGATGAATACCTACCATTTACACTGACATGGATGGAACTGGGGGGTATTATGCTAAGTGAAATAAGCCAATCAGAGAAAGACAATTATCATATGGTTTCATTCATATGTGGGATATAAGTAATAGTACAGAGGATCATAGGGGAAGGGAAGGAAAACTGAATGGAAGGAAATCAGAGAGGGAGAAAAACCATGAGACTCTTGACTCTAGGAAACAAACTGAGGGTTACAGAGGGGAGATGAGTGGGGGGATGGGGTAACTGAGTTATGGGCATTAAGGAGGGCACGTGATGTGATGAGCACTGGATGCTCTATGCAACCATGAGTCATTGAACACTACATGTGACACTAATGATGTACTATATGTTGGCTAATTGAATTAAATTTTTAAAAAATTCTCCTTGGTATCCTCAGAGAGATTCAGAATATTTTGAAAACATAAAGCATCACTAAAGGATCATTAAAAAGTATCAGAGAATGAAAATAGTTAACCACAAAAAAATAATGACAATTCCGCGAAAACACTGAATAATACAGCAGAAAATATCAAATAATTTAGAAGACAAATTTGAATTTGACAAATTTGACAAACTCCTGGTCTCCCAGATCAAGAGAGAGAAATATGAGCAAAAAACTAAGAAAGAGGGGGAAATAATCAAGAAAGTCTAACTCTAAGAGTTCCATTAGGAAGAAAAAGAACATAGAAAAGAAAAAACATTTAAAAACAGAAGAAGAAATTTCACTGGTACTAAACATGTCTAGGTTCACAGTAAAAGAATCTTCTGAGAGGAGATAAAGTTTAGTTTTAAAAACACTTTTACTGAGGCACCTGGGTGGCTCAGTGAGTTAAAGCCTCTGCCTTCAGCTCAGGTTATGATCCCAGGGTCCTGAGTTCGAGCCCGCATCAGGCCTTCTGCTCAGCAGGGAGCCTGCTTCCTCCCTTCTCTCTGCCTGCCTCTCGCCTACTTGTGATCTCTGTCTGTCAAATAGATAAAATCTTAAAAAAAAAAAAAATAAATAGGGGTGCCTGGCTGGCTCAGTGGGTTAAAGCCTCTGCCTTCAGCTCGGGTGTCATTATCTCAGAGTCCTGGGATGGAGCTCCGCATCAGGCTCTCGGCTTAGCAAGGAGCCTGCTTCCTCCTCTCCCTCTGCCTGCCTCTCTGCCTCCTTGTGATCTCTGTCTGTCAAATAAATAAATAAAATCTCTTTTTAAAAAAATAAAATAAAATAAATAAAAACAATTTTATTTACACAGATAAAAAGAAACAGTCATAAAACCAAAGATAATAAGGAAGCTCTAAAAGAGTTCAAATTATTTTTCTTTCTTTACAATCTTGGGATGTAGTTACTTCTAACAAACAGACCAAAATACACCTAGAATCTAGTGTATGAGTCTGTTCTAGTCACCTGTCTGATCATACTCCTTTTTTTGTTGTTGTTAAAGTCTTTTTAAATTTTCATCTTTACAGTTACATTCTATCCTTTTGTTGTAATTAATTTATTTTTGTATATGCATAAATTTTTCTTTCTTTACAATTTTGAAATGTAGTTTAACTAACTGACCAAAATATACTCAGATATAGTATATTGCTCTGTTCTGTTCACCTGTCTGTATTCTTTTTTTTGTTTTCTTTTTTTGTCTTAATTTTCATTTTGTAAAAATTCATTGTGTTTAATTTTATTTTTATACATATATAAGTTTTTCTATTGTTACAATTTTGGGATCTAATTTTCTAATAAAATACACACAGAATCCAGTGTATTGCTCTGTTCTGTTCAACTGTCTGATTATAATCTCTCTCTCTTAATTTTCTTTTTTTTTTTCAGTTTCAGGTCTCTTCTGAATCGTTTCATGTATATTTCTCTGGGGTCGTCATGGCCATTTTAGTATTCTGCTCTCTTGTTCATCTATTCTTCTATGGACAAAATGACAAGATGGAAAAACTAACCTCAAAAAAGAGAACAAGAGGCAGTACTGACTGCTAGGGACCTAATCAGTATAATATAAGTAAGATGTTGGAACTACAGTTCAGAATAATGATTATAAGGATACTAGCTGCATTTGAAAAAAAGCATAGAAGACAACAGAGAATCTCTTTCTAGAGAAATAAAAGAACTAAAATCTAATCAAGTAGAAATTAAAAAGGCTATTAAAGAGATGCAATAAAAATGGAGGCTCTAACTGCAAGGATAAATGAAGCAGAAAAGAGAATTAGTAATATAGAAGACCAAATGATGGAAAATAAAGAACCTTGGAAAAAAAGAGAGAAACAATTACTTGAGATCACAAGGAGAGAATTCAAGAGATAACTGATACCATAAAGCAAAATGATATTTGAAACACTTGGGATCCCAGAAAAAGGGCGGGGGGGGGGGGTGGGGTGGAGAAGGTATACCAGAGCAAATTATAGCAGAGAACTGCCCTAACCTGGGAGAGGTAAAAGGCATTCAAATCCAGGAGGCACAGAGAACACCCCCCCCATCAAAATCAATAAAATAACTTAATACCCTGACATTTAACAGTGAGGCTTGCAAATTTCAAAGATGAAGAGAAAATCCTGAAAGCAGCTCTGGACAAGAGGTCCTTAACCTACAAGGGCAGAATATAAGGCTGGCAACAGATCTGTTCACAGACACCTGGCAGGCCAGAAAGGATGCACATGATATATTCAATGTGCTAAACGTGAAAAATATGCAGCCAAGAATACTTTATCCAGCAAGGCTATCATTCAGAATAGGAGAAATAAGGAGCAGCCAAGACAAACAGAAACTAAAGGTATTTGTGAACATTAAACTACTGCAAGAAATATTACAGGGGATCTTCTGAGTAGAGGATCTCTGAGTAGAGAACCCAAAAGTAACAAAGAACAGAAAGGAACAGAGATAATCTACAGGAACGGTGACTGTACAAATAATATAATAGCACTAAAGTCATATCTTTCACTATTCACTCTGAATGTAAATGGATTAAATGCTCCAATCAGAAGACACAGGGATTCAGATAGAATAAAAAAAAAAATTAAAAAAAAAAAACATCAAAATGCTGCTTACAAGAGACTAACTTTGACCCAAAGACACCTCCAGACTGAAAGTGAGGGGGTTGGAGAACCATTTACCATGCCAATGGACATCAAAAGAAAACTGGAGTAGCCATCCTTATATCAGATATACTAGATTTTAAACCAAAGACTGTAATAAGAATGAAGAAGGACACTATATCATAATAAAAGGGTCTATTCAACAAGAAGATCTAACAATTATAAATGTTTATGCCCCTAACTTGGGAGAAACCAAATATATAAACCACTTAATTATAAAATTAAAGAAACTAATTAATAATATTACAATAATAGTAGGGGACTTTAACACCCCAGTCACAGCAATGGACAGATCATGTAAGCAGAAAATCAACAAGGAAACAAGTGCTGTTAATGACACACTGGACCAGAAGAACTTCACAGATACATTCAGAGCATTTCATCCTAAAGCAGAATACACATTCTTCTTGAGTGCACATGGAGCATTCTCCAGAATAGACCACACACTGGGTCGCAAATCAGATCTCAACTGATATAAAAAGACTAAGATTACACCAAATATACATGGAGGCTAAAGAGCATCCTACTAAAGAATGAATGAATCAACCAGGAAATTAAAGAAGAATTTTTTAAAATTCATGGAAACAAATGAAAATGAAAACACAACTCTTCAAAATCTTTATGAGATGAAGCAAAGGCAGTCCTAAAAGGGAAGTATATAGCAATTCAAGCCTTTCTCAAGAAATAAGAAATGTCTCAAAGACAAACCTAACCTTATACCTAAAGGAGCTGGAGAAAACAACAAATAAAGCCGAAACCCAGCAGGAGAAGAGAAATAATAAAGATCATAACAGAAATCAATGCAATAGAAACTAGAAGAAAAGGAGACCAAATCAACAAAACTAGGAACTGGTTCTTTGAAAATATTAATAAGATTGATAAACCCCTGGCCAGACTTACCAAAAAGAAAAGAGAAAGGACCCAAATAAATAAAATCATGAATGAAAGAGGAGCGATCATAACCAACAGCATAGAAGTACAATTATAAGAATATATTATGAGGGGTGCCTAGGTGGTTCAGTGGGTTAAAGCCTCTGCCTTCAGCTCAGCTCATGGTCTCAGGGTCCTGGGATCGAGCTCCGCATCAGGCACTCTGCTCGGCAGGGAGCCTGCTTCCCCCGCTCTCTCTGCCTGCCTCTCTGCCTACTTGTGATCTCTCTCTCTCTCTGTCAAATAAATAAATAAAATCTTAAAAAAGAAAAGAACATACTATGAGTAACTATATGACAAAAAGTAGGCAATCTAAAGAAATGGATTCATTCCTAGAGACGTATAAGTTACAAAACTGAACCAGGAAAAAATAGAAAACCTGAACAGACCCATAATCAACAAGGAAATTGAAGCAGTAATCAAAAATCTCCCATCGAACAAGAGTCCAGGGCTAGATGGCTTCCCAGGGGAATGCTACCAAACATTTAAAGCTGCTTCAAAAAATAGAAATGGAAGGAAAACTTCCAAACTCTTTCTATGAGGCCAGCATTACCTGATCCCAAAAACCAAAGACCCCATCAAAAAGAATAATTATAGACCAACATCCCTGATGAACACAGCTGCCAAAATTCTATCCAATAGGGTCCAATAGTACATTAAAAGGATTATTCACCTCAACCAAGGGGTATTTATTCCTGGGCTGCATGGGTGGTTCAATATCTGCAAATCAATCAATGTGATATACTACATTAATAAAGGAAAGGACAAGAACCACATGATTCTCTCAATAGAGAGATTAAAACTCTTCACAGTGTAGGGATAGAGAGAACATACCTCAATATCATAAAAGCCATATACAAAAAGCCCACAGCAAATACCACTCTCAATGGGGAAAAACTCATAGTTTTTCCCCTAAGATCAGGAACACAGCAGAGATGTCCATTCTCACCACTGTTGTTCAACATACTACTAGAGGTCCCAGCCTCAGCAACTAGACAACAAAAAGAAATAAAAGGCATTCAAATTGGCAAAGAAGAAGTCAAACTCTCACTCCTTGCGGATGACATTATACTCTATGTGGAAAACCCAAAAGACTCCACCCTAAAATTGCTAGAACTCATACAGGAATTCAGCAAAGTGGCAGGATATAAACTCAATGCATAGAAGATCGTCACATTTCTATACCCAAACAATAAGGTAGAAAGAAATTAAGGAGTTGCATTTATAATTGCATCCAAAATCATAAGATACCTAGGAATAAACCTTACCAAAAAGGCAAAGGATCTGTACTCAGGAAACTACAGAACACTCATCAGTGAAATTGAGGAAGACACAAGGAAATGGAAAAATGTTTCATACTCATGGATTTGAAGAACAAATATTGTTAAAATGCCTATACTACCAAGAGCAATCTATACATTCAATTTAATCCCTATCAAAATACCATCAGCTTTTTTCACAGAGCTGGAACAGATAATCCTAAAATTTCTATGGAACCAGAAAAGACCCCAAATAGCCAAAATAAAAGCTCACAGCATCACAATTCCAGAATTCAAGACTTATTATAAAGCTATAGTCATCAAGACAGTATAGTACTGGCACAAAAACAGATACATAGGTCAATACAACAGAATAGAGAACCCAGAAATGGACCTTTCTCTATGGTCAACTAATTTTTGACAAAGCAGGAAAGAATATCCACTGGAAAAAAAACAGTCTCTTCAACAAATGTTGTTGGGAAAATTGGACAGCCACATGCAGAAGAATGAAACCGGACCATTTCCCCACACCATACACAAAAACAGACTCAAAATGGATGAAAGCCCTAAATGGGAGACAGGAATCCATCAAAATCCTAGAGGAGAACACAGGGAGCAACCTCTGTGACCTTGGTTATGCAACTTCTTGCTAGACACATCTCCAAAGGCAAGGGAAACAAGCAAAAATGAACTACTGGGACTTCATCAAGATATAAAGATTTTGCACAGCAAAAGAAACAGTTAACAAAACCAAAATACAACCAAAAGAATGGGAGAAGATATTTGCAAACGTTTTATCGGATAAAGAGCTAGTATCCAAAAATCTATAAAGAACTTATCAAACTTAATGCCAAAGAACAAATAATCCATTCAAGAAATGGGCAGAAGAGGGGTGCCTGGGTGGTTTAGTTGTTAAGCGTCTGCCTCCAGCTCAGGTCATGACCCCAGGGTCCTGGGATTGAGCCCCACATTGGGCTCCCTGCTCAGCGGGAAGCCTCCTTCTCCCTCTCCCGCTTCCCCTGCTTGTGTTCCCTCTCTTGTTGTGTCTCCCTCTGTCAAAAAAAATAAATAAAATCTTAAAAAAAGAAAGAAATGGGCAGAAGACAGACATATCTTCAAAGACATCCAAATTGCCAACAGACACATGAAAAAATGCTCAACATCACTCGGCACCAGGGAAATGCAAATCAAAACCACAAGAAAATACTACCTCACACTGGTCAAAATGGCTAAAATTAACTCCTCAGGAAACCACCGATGTTGGCAAGGATGACGTGAAAGCAGACCCCTCTTACACTGTTGGTGGGAATGCAAGCTGGTGCAGCCACTCTGGAGGACAGTGTGGAGGTTCCTCAAAAAGTTAAAAATAAATCTACCCTACCACCCAGCAATTGCATTACTGGGTATATACTCCAAAGATACAAATGTAGTGATCCAAAGGGGCACCTGCACCCCAATGTTTATAGCAGCAGTGTCCACAATAGCCAAACTATGGAAAGAGCCTAGATGTCCATTGACAGATGAATGGATAAAGAACATGGGGTGTATATATATATACAATGGAATACTATTCAACCATCAAAAAAAGACATCTTGTTATTTGCAATGATGTGGATAGAACTAGAGAGCACTATACTAAGCAAATAAGTCAATCAGAGAAAGACAACTATCATATGATCTCACTGATAAGGGGAATTTAAGAAACAAAACAGAGGATCATAGGGGAAGAGAGGAAAAAATAAAACAAGATGAAATCAGAGAGGGAGACAAACCATAAGAGACTTAATCATAGGAAACAAACTAGGGTTGCTGGAAGGGAGGAGGTAGGGGAATGGGATAACTGGGGGATGGACATTAAGGAGGCACAGGAAGTAACAAGCACTGGATATGGTATTATGCAAGACTGATGAATCACTGACCTCTACCTCTGTAATGAATAATATATTATATATTAATTGAATTAAAATTTTTTAAAAATTGCATTTAATTGCAAAATAGCACATATGATATTCAGTAACACTCAGTATTCCATAAATTCCTGCTCTTATTAATAACTTCGACCAAGAAGAAAAAATATATTGAAAAATACAAAGTTCTGCATGTGAACTGATGTAAACTTACAAATGCACAGAAATCTCTTATGGAAATTATGACCACTGATAGAAGTATCATAACATGTACTTATTATACAGTATGTTCTCTTACCACAATGGGTTAAACTAAAGATGAGTAACATAAAAATGATTAGAAAATCCCCATGTATTTAGAAATTTAGGAACATACTTTTAAATAACAAATGGTGCGAAGAAGAAATCAGAAAATACTTTGAGTTAAACGATAAAAATATGAAAGAAATGAAGTAAAAGTATTTACTAGCATGTTTAGTCTTAAAGTCTTATGTGAGAAAGGAATAAAGCTAAACTGAGCAACCCACTGGGTGGCTCAGTGAGTTAAGCCTCTACCTTCAGCTCAGGTCATGATCTCGGGGTCCTGAGATCTAGTCCTGCATCAGGCTCTCTGCTCAGCAGGGAGCCTGCTTCACCCCTCTCTGCCTGCCTCTCTGTCTACTTGTGATTTCTCTCTCTGTCAAATAAATAAATAAAAAATCTTAAAAAAAAAAAAAGAATAAAGCTAAGCAAAATTACAGGATGAGCTAGGATGAAGCTAGAAAAAGAACAACAAACTAAGCTAAGGACCACAGAATGAAAAATATTTAAGAGCAGAAATCAGTGGTGGAAGAAAAAAAAAAGTTTGCTTTTAAACATTAATAAAATTGATAAAACACTAAAAATGACTGATTTTTTTTTTAAAAAAAGAAAACATAAATGACCAATATCAAGAGTTGGAAATTACACATTACCAGAGCTTCCAATATTAAAAATATATGTTAATATAGGAACATCCTCTAAAAAATTTGGAATTTTTGAAGAAATGAACAAGTTACTGAAAAACACAGCTTATCAAAACTGACAAAGGAGGAAAGATAATTTCAAAATTCTAATATTTATTAAATATAGTGAATATATATCTTAAAACTTTTCCACAAAGAAAATTCAATGTCCATTGACTTTCTTAGTGAATTTTTCCAAACATGTGCAAGAATGAGGAACTTACACAAACTGTTTCAATAAATAGAAATTAGAAAACACTTCACTACATATTTTAAGAATACAAACATAATACCAAAATGTAATAAGGTTGTGACAAGAAAAATTTTATGTAAATATCTCTTATAAACATATATTTAAAAAATAATAAAAGGCTAGCAAACTGAAGCTAGTAATATTTTAAAAGACTAACAAATTTTGACTGGGTACTCCAAATATGCAAAGTTATTTTAACATTCAAAAATCAATCAACAGAATTTACCACATTATTAGAATACATAAGAAAAATAATATATGACCATTTCAATAGATGTAGAAACTGACTGATAAAATTCAACAATGGTTTAGGACTAGAAACTCAAAGCTAAACTAGCTAAAACAGCGAACTTCTTCATTCTGATAAAAAGTAACTATGAAAGATCTTGAATTAAAATACTTAATGGTGCAGTATTCATTTCATTCTTCTTTAATTCAAAAACTTAATAAATATGTTTAAACTCATGACTTCCACCCAACATTTTAATGGAGGTCCTGCCCAGTTCAATAAGGCACAAAATGTAAATAAAAGGTATAATGATTAGAAAGGAGGAAGTAAAGAACTATCATTCACAGATGATGACTATATAAGCAGAAAATTTTAAAGATATAACAATTACTAAGTGAATGTAGTAAGAATAGTGCATATAAAATCAATATACAAAACTTAATTGACTTCCTTATACCAGAAGCAATTTAAAAAGTGGAGATTAAAAACACTATCATTAACAATAGTAATAAAAAGTCAAATATTTAAGAATAAATCTATTGAAATATCTGTAAGAATTCTGTAATAAAAACTATAAAGCACTGCTAGAAAATAAAGGCCAGCTAAAGAATGGAAGAATAGAACATACAGATATAAGACTACAGGAAAACTCAATATTTTCAGTTACCAACTCATCCCTAAATTGATCTATAGATTCAACACAGTCCCAATGAAAATCTTAGCAGTTAAGGGAATTTACAAGTTAATATCTACATGGAAAACAAAGGATTACAAAAGTCAAAATAATCTAGAAGAGCGGGATTTACATGACCAGACGTCAAGATTTACCATGAAGTTAGAGTAATTGTCAAGTCAGTACTGGCATAAATACAGAAAAACAGACCAAAGGAACAAACAGAATTGAGAAAAATATCCACACATAAGGTAACCTAAAACTTAGATATATCAACTGCATTTTGGTGGAGAAATGTTGGTCTTTACAGTAAATGTTTTTCCGTCAAATGACTTTTAAATGGCAAGGGAAAAAAGAAATCTTGACCTCCAATTTATACCATACAAAGATACTGAGATGGATAACTGACCAATATGTAATAAGTCATATAATAAACATTCCAGAAAAAAGTGAGTATCTTCATGACATCTCTTAAAACAGGACATTTAGATTTATATATTAGACTTCTTACATGAATATAATAATAGTTTCAAGTCACATGAAGCAAAAAGGTAAGGAGAGAAATAGGCAAAATGACTATAATAGCTAGAAATTTTAATACTCTTGTCCAGAATTAACAAAAATAAAACAGATCAAAAAAATAAGTAAGAATTTTGAAGACCTGAAAACATTAACTAGCTAAACATTTACAGCACACTATACCCAACAAACACAGAATGTACATTTTCTTCAAGTGCACATGGAATATTCACTAAGTTCTATCATATGCCAGTCTAGTCTATAAGCTAAATTTAGTGAATTTGAAAAGATTAAATTTGAAAAGTCTGTATGTATAAGAATTCTGTCCTTGAAATGTGTAAGACATTGATGAAAGAAATTGAAAACAAAAATAGAAAAATATATTGTTTATAAATTTTAAGAATTATTAATGTGAAAATATACGTATTACCCAAAGGAATCTACAGATTCAATACAATCCGCATAATACCAAAGGCATTTTTCACAAAATTAGAACAAAGAATCCTAAAATTACATGGAAAAACAGAAGACCCCAAATAATTAATCTTTTTATTTTATTTTATTTTATTTTATTTTATTTATTTGACAGAGAAATCACAAGTAGGCAGAGAGCCAGGCAGAGAGAGAGGGGGAAGCAGGCTCCCCGTTGAGCAGAGAGCCCGATGTGGGTCTCAATCCCAGGACCCTAAGATCACGACCTGAGCCTAAGGCAGAGGCCCAACCCACTGAGCCACCAGGTGCCCCAATTAAAGTAATCTTGAGAAAGAAGAACAAAGCTGAGACATCACTCTCCCAGACTTCACACTATGCTACAAAGCTATAGTAATCGAAGCAGTATGGTATGGTATGAAAACAGACACACAAATCAGTAGAATTAAACAGAGAGCCCAGAAACAAACCCACACATACATGGTCAATTAGCCTACTACAAAGGAAGCAAGAATATGAAATGGAGGAGGACAGTTTCTTCACTAATTGTTACTGGGAAAACTAATCCATTACACACAAATAAGTGAAACTTGACCACCATCTTACACCATATACAAAAATAAATTCAGAATGTGTTAATAACTTGAATGTAAGATCTGAAAGCATAAAATTAGAAGAAGAAAACATGGACTGAAGCTTTTTGACTTTGAATAGACATTTTGCCAAAGAAGCCATATAGGCACCAACAGGAACATGAAAAGATGCTGAACATCACTAATGATCAAGGAAATGCAAATCAAAACACACATACTATCTTACACCTGTCAGACGGGCTACTATCAAAAAGGCAAAAAATAAATGTTGGTAAGGATGTCAAGAAAAGGGAACCTGTGCCTGTAAGTGGGAATGAAAATTGGTATAGCCTCTATGGAAAACAGTGGCTATACCAGTTCACATTCCCACCAACAGTACAAGAGGGTTCCTTTTTCTTCACACCCTTGTCAACATTTGTTGATACTTGTGTTGTTGATTTTAGACATTCTAAAAGATGAGGTGATATCTCATTATAGTTTTGATTTGCATTTCCCTAATAATATGTAATGTTGAGCATCTTTTCATGGGTCTAATGGCCATCTGCACGTCTTTTGGGGGAAATGTCTGTTCATGTTTTCTTCCCATTTTTTAATTGGATGATTTGGCTTTTGGGTGGTGAGTTGTATAGGTTCTTTACATATTTTGGATACCAACCCCTTATCAGATACATCACTTGCAAATACCTTTTCCCATTCAGTAGGTTGCCTTCTCGTTTTGTTGACTGTCTCCTTTGTTGTGCAGAAGCTTTTTATTTTGATGTAGTCTCGATAGTTTATTTTTGCTTTTCTTTCCTTTGCCTCAGAAGACGTACATAGAAAATGTTGCTACGGCTGATGTCAGAGAAACTACTGCCTGTGCTCTCTTCAAGGATTTTGTAGTTTCAGGTCTCACATTTAGGTCTTTAATCCATTTTCAGTTTATTTTTATGTATAGTGAAAGTGGTTCAGTTTCATTCTTTTGCATGTAGCTGTCCAGTTAAAACACCATTTGCTGAAGACACTGCCTTTTTCCCATTGTATATTCTTTCCTCCTTTGTCAGAGATTAATCGACCATATAATTGTGGGTTTATTTCTGGATTTTCTGTTCTATTCCATTGACCTATATATCTATTTTTATGCCAGTACCATACTGTTTTCCTTATTATAGCTTTGTAGTATAATTCAAAATCTGGGAGAGGGAGACCTCCAGCTTTGCTTTTTTTTTTTTTTTTCAATATTGCTTTGGCTATTCTGTGGTTCCATACCAATTGTACCATCATTTGTTCCAGATCTGTGAAAAATGCTGTTGGTATTTTGATAGGGATTGGATTAAATCTATACATTCCTTCGGGTAGTATAGACATCTTAACAATATTTGGTTCTTCTAATCCATCAACATGGAATGTCTTTCTTTGCATCATCTTCAGCTTCTTTTATCAGTGTTTCATAGCTTTCAGAGTACAGGTCCCCACCTCTTTGGTTACGTTTATTCCTAGGTATTCTGATAGTTTTGGTGCAATTATAAATGGAATTTTTTTCTTAATTTCACTTACTACTGCTTCACTATTAGCACATAGGAATGGAACAGATTTCTGTACATTGATTTTGTATCCTGCAACTTTACTGAATTCCTTTATCCATTTCAGTAGTTTCTGGTACAGTCTTTAGGGTTTTCTATATATAGTATCAAGTCATCTATAAAGAGTAAGAGTTTTACTTCTTCTTTACCAATTTGGATGCCTTTTATTTCTTTATGTTATCTAACTGCTACGTCTAGGAATTCCAGTACTATGCTGAATAAAAATGGTGAGAGTGGGCATCCTTGTCCTGACCTTAGGGGAAAAGCTTTCAGTTTTTCACTACTGAGGATGATGCTGTGGGTTTTTCATATAAGGCCCTTATTATGTTGAGGTATGTTACCTCTAGACCTATTTTGCAGAGGATTTTTATCATGAATGAATATTATACTTTGTCAAATGCTTTCTCTGTATCTACTGAAATGATCATATGGTTTTTATCCTTCCTCTTACTGAGGTGATATATCACATTGGTTACTTTGTAAATATTTTACCATCCCTGTGCCCCAGGAATAAATCCCGTTTGGCCATGAGATACAATTTTTCCAATGTATTGTTGGATTTGGCTTCCTAATATTTTGTTGAGGATTTCTGCATCATATTCATGAGATATTGTCGTGCAGTTTTCTTTGTGTGATGTCTTCATCTGGTTTTGGGATCAAGGTGATACTGGCCTCATAGAATGAATTTTTAAAAGTTTTCCTTGGGGCACCTGGGTGGCTCAGTGGGTTAAAGCCTCTGCCTTCGGCTCAGGTCATGATCTCAGAGTCCTGGGACCAATCCCCGAATCGGGCTCGCTCAGCAGGGAGCCTGCTTCCTCCTCCCTCTCTGCCTGCCTCTCTAACTGCTTGTGATCTCTCTCTCTCTGTGTCAGATAAATAATAAAATCTTTAAAAATAAAATTAAATTAAAAAATTTTCCTTCCTCTTCTGTTTTTTGGAATAGTGTGAGAACAATATGTATTAACTCTAAATGTTTGGCATAACATGCCTGTGAAACCCTCTGGTCCTGGGCTTTTGGGGGAGGGGGAAGTTTTTTTATTACAGATTCAATTTCATTGCTGGTAATTAGTCTGTTCAAATTTTCTATTTCTTCCTGCTTCAGTTTTGATAGCTTAGAGGTTTCTAGGAACTTATTCATTTCTTCTAGGTTGTCAAATTATTGACATATAGGTTTTCATAACATTCTGTTACAAACTTTTACAACTGTATTTCTGTGGTATTTATTGGTTGTTATTTCTCTTTCATTAGTGATGTTTATTTGGGTGTTCTCTCTCTCTCTCTCTCTCTTAGGTGAGTATGACTGGAGGCTTATCAATTTTGTTGAGCAGATTCCCCACTGAGGAGGGAGCCCGACATGGGACTTGATCCTAGGATCCTGGGATCAGGACCTCAGCCAAAGGCAGATGCTTAACTGACTGAGCCACCCAGGTGCCCCTACAATTGTTATATTCTCTTGTTGGACTGTCCCCTTTATTATTATATAGTGTCCCTCTTTGTCTCATTACAGTCTTTGTTTTAAAGGCTATTTTGTCTTATATAACTGTTGCTACTCTGGCTTTCTTTTGACACCCATTTGCATGATATATGTTTCTTGATCCCCTCATTTCAATCTGCTATTTTCAATCTTTCCATCTGAGATGAGTCTCTTGCAGGCAGCATTTAGAGGAGTCTTATTTTTCTATCCATTCTGTCACCCTACGTCTTTTGATCAGAGTTTTTGGTCCATTTACATTCAAAATTAACACTAATTAATTTTATTTAATTTTTATTAATTTTATTAATTAATACTAGTATTAATTTTATTAATTTTTATTTTATTTTATTAATTTTATTAATTATTTTTTATTAATTTATTAATATTATTTATTTTTATTTTATTAATTTTATTAATTAATACTAGTATGGATATATTGCCATTTTGTTACCTGTTTTGTGTTTCTATAGATTTTCTCTGATCCTTTCTTCTTTTGCTCTCTTTAGAGATATACTTGGATTCCTTTCTCCTTATTCTTTGCATATCTATTACTGGTTTTTGATTTGTGGTTATCAGTAGGTTCACATATAAAAAATTCCTCCTATAGCAATCTATATTAAGTTGATGGTCACTTAAGTTTGAACCCATTCTTTACTCCTCTTCCCCCACCCTAAAGTTTTAGGTATATTTAGGCATATGCCATATTTTATATCTTTTTATTTCTTTATGAATCCTTTGATTTTTATAGAAATATTTATTTTTACTGCTTTTGTGTTTTTTTACTTTTCATACTCTCTCATGGTCTTTCCTTCCCACTCAGAGTCCCCTTTGATATTTCTTGGAAGGTTGGTTTAAGTGGTCAGGAACTCTTTTAGTTTCTGTTAGTTTGAGAAAACCTTATCACTTCTTCTATTCTGAATGATAGCCTTGCTGGACAGAGAATTATGGGCTGCAGATTTTTCCCTTTTAGCACTTTGAATGTATCATGTCACTCCCTTCTGGCCTGCAAAGTTTCTGCTGAAAAATCTGTTGATACCCTTATGAGGTTTGCCTTGTATATAACTGTCTTCTCTTGCTGCTTTAAAATTTTTTTCTTTATTGCTACTTTTTGCATTTTAATTACTATGTGTCTTGGTGTGGACCTCCTTGGGCTAAATTTGGGGTAAAGGGGATCTCTGTGCCTCCTGGATCTGGATATGTTTCTTTCCCCTAATTAGGGAGGTATTCAGCTATTATTTCTTCAAACAAATTTTCTGCCCCTTTTCTCTCTCTTCTTCTTGTGCGATCCCTACAATGTAAATGTCATTGTGCTTGATGGAGTCCCAGAGTTTCCTAAGACTATTTTGTATTTGCAGAATTTTCCTTCCTCTCCTTTGCTCAGCTTGGTTCCTTTCCATTACTCTTATTCCAGATCATTAATTCATTCCTCTGCTTCACCTAGCCTGCTATGTATTCTATCAAGTGTATTTTTTATTTCACTTATTGTGTTTTTCATCTCTGATTGGCTCTTTATCTTTTTATTAAGGGTTTCGAGATGCAACAAAAGTGGATCTAACAGGCAAGTTTGTAACAATACAAAGCTACATCAAGAAGCAAGAAAAATCTCAAATAACCTAACCATACACCTAAAGGACGTAGAAAAAGAACAAACAAAACTGAAACCCAGCAAATAACAATAAAAATTATAGCAGAAATAAATTATACAGAAAGAAAAAAATAGAGCATATCAATGAAACCAGAATCTGATTCTTTGAAAAGATCAATAAAACTGATATGCTAATCTCAGAAAACAGGGATTAAATACATTTCAAAAACCACAGCAATACAAGCAATATTTAAAAGAACTAACAAAACCTAATTTATGGTTATAAATTTTTCAGTAATTCATGCAAAAATATATTGACTAGCTTCTCACTAAAGCAGAAATAATAACTTATATCTCTGGTGACTTCACAATGGGTGATTACACACCAGAGGTTCTTCCCTCCGATCTTAAAGAGCTAACTGGAAGGAGGCATTCTGCCTCCTCAATAATGCCTTAACATTTTAAAGGCATTGCTAACCCTGAAGAAGTAGGTCTTTTACTTCCAGCCATCCCAGGGCTATTTGTACACACTCCGTTACCTCTGGAGTGCTTTAAGGACCTTTGTTCTTCCACAGCGTAACTGTGGCCACCAACAGATCTGTCAATAAAAACTAATGATATCTACTCATACTCACTCACCTGCCATTTCCCTTTTATTCAGTTTGTTACTACAGTCTGGAAAATGATGTTATTAAGTGAGCTCCCTCAAAATTCAACACCAGTGATGGGCAAGACACTATTCCAGGTGCTAAGGACATAGCAGTTGACATCACTGAAATGGTTTGCCTCCTTGTTTCTTAGATTTTAGCAATTCACAGACAATTAAGCAAAGACAAATCATAGGGTACAAGAAAGTACCCTATTTCTTCATTTAAATAAAATGAAGACAGTATTAAATCAAAACAAATGTACATCAATTAATACTGAATATGAAGAAATACATCATCTCACATTGGATTACAAATCAAAGTTCAACCTTTGTTCAACATCTAACACATTCAAAACAATTCAGGAATGGTGAAATTAGATTTAAGTTTACAATTATTCTAGAATTTTATCTATGAAAGCAGCATATCATTAAAAAGATCTGTTTTCAAGGTGCATAATGGACAGTGCATACAAATGGTTTATTGTACCAAGATGGAGAAAAACCTCATATTTTTTTAAAAAGGAATATGCAACAGCCCTATAAACAATGAAACAATGCCAGAAAACAACATTCATCGAAGACACAATCTGTCAACTAAAAATTAAGTGGGGGGGAAATCTCCTTTAAAGTTAATGCAAAAATTTTTAAGTACATTATGAAAAATAGTAACATCTGAATACAGCTCTGTGTACGTACAAATGAAGCAAAGCTAAAACAATATTCACATGAAATTATGTGTCTTAAATATATATTAATTTTTTCATAAGACATATCTAAAGATGTTTAAAGAATGAAGAAAATCACCTGATGAAATCTGTAAAAAAAAATTAATTCAGAGAAGCAAAAAATGAAGTAGTTAAAAGAAAAAAATAATAAAAACATAACATGTAGATCACCATGCCAACAGAATTTTCCAAGATAAAGGAAATGCTCTGTATCTGTACTGTACAATATAATAACTGTCACACATGTGGTTACAGAATACTTGAAATTTAGCCACTACTGAGAGATGAAGTTTAACTTTTAATTGTATTACTTTAAATTTTATAGTCACATGTAGTGGGCAGTTATTATTAGACAGCACAGATCTAGGATCTTAGGGTAGAAAGTTAAAATAATCAAGTAGTTCAAGAACAAAATGGAAGGAGGACACAAATAGACAAAAATGGGAAAGGAAAATGGTAGAGCAAATATTGCACAATGAAATATAAAGATCATAAGAAGCTGCTTTGAGGGGCACCTGGGGGGCTTAGTCGGTTAGCCACCTGACTCTAGATTTCTACTCAGGTCATGATCTCAGGATCCTGCGACTGAGCCCCACAAAGGGCTCCACCTTCAGCAGGAGATCTGCTTGTCTCTCCCTCTGCTCCTATCCCCACCTGCAGTGTGCATATACACATTCTCACGTGCACACTCTCTAATAAATAAATAAAATTTTTTAAAAAAAGCTCCTGCTTTGATATGACAAAGGGAACCTGTGCACACTGTAAGTGGAAATGTAAATTGGTATAGCCTCTGTACCCCCAGAGACCACTGAAATTGTTCAGATTAGTCAATCCTCAACATGCATACCTGGCTTCACCCAATGTGTCCCACAAAAACCACAATAAAGCTTCCTGCCCACATTCCCCCCCCACCTCCTGACTGACCCTAATGTTTCCTTTTGTGGCCCTTCTTGGCATGGTATAACCCCTCCTCTTATTGGAATCTCTGAGTGTAACAATTATCTTATCAATGGTAACTATCTCCTGATTTATTGGCCTCACCATACCAGAATAATAAAATCTACATTCTAAACTACATACCTACAACAAACAACTACAAAATAAAATCTTAAAGATACTACCCATGATAACATCAAAAAATAAAATATGGAGAGATACAGATGATGAAAGATGTTCTAATTGAACATGAGATGAAAAACTTGAGAAAAATTAAAGAAAACCTAAATAATTTTTATGGACTAGATTTTAGTAGAAGATTTTAGCTTGCCAATCTGTCAGTTCTCCCCAAACTGATAGACAGATTTAATGCAATCCCAATCAATTCCAATCAAAATCCCATCAGCCTGGGTGGCTTAGTGGGTTAAAGCCTCTGCCTTCAGCTCAGGTCACTATCTCAGGGTCCTGGAATTGAGCCCTGCATTGGGCTCTCTGCTCAGCAGGGAGTCTGCTTGCTCCTCTCTGCCTGTCTCTCTGCCTACTTGTGATCTGTCTGCCAAATAAATAAATAAAATCTTTTTAAAAAGTCCCATCAGGCATTTTTACAAAAATTGAGAAGCTAAATCTAAAATGTACATAGAAATGCAAAGGATTGGGACGCCTGGGTGGCTCAGTTGGTTAAGCCAATGCCTTCGGCTCAGGTCATGATCCCAGCGTCCTGGGATCAGTCACCACATCAGGCTCCCTGCTCAACAGAGAGTCTGCTTCTCTCTCTTCCTCTGCTGTTCCCCCTGTTTGTGTGCTGTCTCTCTCTCTCTCTCTCTCTGTCAAATAAATAAATAATTTTTAAATGTTTAAAAATATATATATAAAAGAAATGCAAAGGATCTAGAAAAGTCAAAACAGTTTTTAAAAGGAGGAAAGGTGAATGATTTATACTACCTGATCTCTAGATTGTCTATAAAACTACAATAATCAATACATATGGTATTGACACAAGAATACACAAATAGATAAATGAAATGGAATAGGCAGTCTAGAAATAGAACCACACACATACCATCAGCTGATTAACCTTAGAATTATAATGGTTTCTTAGATAAGACACAAAGTACTAGCCATTTAAAAAAAAAAAAAAGCAACAAGTTAGATATTACTAAAGTGACAATTTAGATATTACCAAAACTTAAAGTTTCTGCTGACGAAAAGACTCTTAAGAAAATGAAAAGACAGGGAGAAAAATATGTGCAATACATACATATATCAAAGGATTTATATTTAGAATACGAAGAAACACTGATAATCCAATAATATAAAAGACCAAAATATTTGAACAAACTTAACAAATGGAGATTTTTAAAAACTGCCCAAAACCACATGAAAAACTGCTGAATACCACCAAGTCAGTGAAATACAAATTAAACCATGAGATACCAACACACACCCATTAGGATGGCAAAAATGTAAAAAGACTAATGACACCAAATGTTACAAAGTTCTACAGCAACTGGTATTTTCATTCCTGATGGGAATGTAAAAAAAAAAATGAGCAACACTTTGAAAAACTGGCAGTTTCTTACAAAGGTATACATGTGAAAGGAGACTTTAACTACTTCCATCTGACCTTAGTCTGTATTTTCCAACTGACTAAATTCTTTCCAGCTTATTTTTTAACTCAGGCAAAAGACCTGGGGCAACGGGGTGGTAGCATCCTGTGATGGGAACCAAAACTAACCCCTCAAGCAATAATGGCTGCCATGATGCCAGCAAGACCCTGGGTGACTGACTCCAAGACAATGATCAACTTGACCTTTACTGCCCACATGGATGTACTCACTTACCTTTGTCCCACATTTTCCTTACTTAAACCTTTTCAGGATTTGGGAAGTAGTCTTTGAGACGTTGGCCTGCTGTCCTTCCAATACTGGCCTCACAAAAATTACTTTCATGTTTCACCACCTCTCATCTCTCTGCCTTTGGATTTTGTCAGCACTGAAGAGCAGAACTTGTCTATTTGGCACCTGCAGGGCCAGATGCTCTTGCACCCATTGGGCGCCAGATATCCACACTATGATGCAGTAATTCCACTCTCGGCTGATTTACTATGAAGTGGCATTCTTTTTGTTGCCCTTTCCTCCTTTAGGCTATGAGGAATAAACACACTGTGGTTGGAGCTTTAATAGCCCTCTTGCAACCACAAGGTGATCCTGCGATGGAAGTTAAGGGTAAAGTTTGGAAAAAGAAACAAATAGCTGGTAACTAGCTTCCTGATAATCCTGGAGCCAAATGTCCAGCACAATATCTTCTTTTACTTGAGAGAAACATAAATCCACTATTTCTTGCAATTTTCTTTATATGCAGCCAAACCAAGTCCAAACTGATGTGCTTCTCCAAATCTCAACTTTAAAACACTTTAGTCTTCCTTAATTTGTTCCTACAGTGCTTTGTAGATTTTATAAAAATCTTACCCATCTTCTATTTTGTTTTTATTTTTAATCTATTATAAACAATGTTTAAAATGTTTTTTCCCACTGTTTATTATTAGTAAATAGAAATGCAACTGGTTTGTGTGACCTGACACATCCTAATAGCTTAGGTAATTCTCACAGTAATCTTATTAGTTATTTTGTGGATTCCATGGAATGTTTTGTAATTGTTTGAATATACTATCTGTGAATAAAGACAGTTTCTTTCTTTCCAATAAATAAATATTCAAAATGTTGGTTTTATTATTTTTTAAAAGATTTTACTTATTTATTTGACAGAGAGATAGAGAGCACAAGTAAGCAGAGTGGCAGGCAGAGGGAGAGAGAGAAGCAGGCTCTCTGCTGAGCAGGGAGCTGGATGCGAGGCTCGATCCCAGGCTCGATCGAAGGCAGCCGCTGAATCAACTGAGCCACCCAGGCACCCCTCAAAATGTTGGTTTTAAAAATAATTTTTAGTATATTCAACTTCTTTCCCAACAGAATCAAGTCTCTGAAATAAATAAGTTAAGGAACCACCCTTATAAATATACCAAATTAATTCAACTGAATTACAACTAGTAGAGTTGATTCCTTAGATTAACAAATGGTAAATTTTACGTATCACGTTCTGCTTTGTCTGTTTTGAACTGACAATAAATCTCTGTGATGCAATTTAGCAGGGCTTACAGCTTTTTTACACTATATAAGGGGAAAAAAATCCAAATAAATTAATCAAATCATGTGAAAAGGGCATTTAATAATAAGAGCAGAAACTACTTATAAAGTTAAATAAACTACTGTCAAACAAAAACAAAAACAAACAAACAAAAACCTTTAGTAAATAAGTCTTTTCTTGGAACTGTAGCCTTTCCAGGACCCCCTTATCCTCCATTTATGCAAAGTATTGCTTACATGCAAACCCAGTCAAAAAGATATGTTATCTTTAAGGCCACAGAGGTTCAAATCAAAAGAATTTCCCACAAAAGCACTTTGTTTTTGAAAAGAAATGTACCCCAAAAGATATTCCCTCACCATTTTTAATCCCAAGGTCTGATTACTAATTCTAGCAGATTCTGATAAAAGAGGCAAAAATACTAAGGCACAGCACAAAAACAGACTCTCACTCTTTAAGCCCGTTGGATCCTCTTAGCTCAAAATCACAGAAACTAGTCAAGAAAAAAGTTATGAACAGAAAAACATATAACACGGAGAACTTTCCCTCTGTTCCTTATCTACAATACCATTCTAGAAGACAAATGGTTGTCATCTCTCAAATCCCTCATCCTAACCCAATAAGCCTAGAAAATTCTTGGAGAATGGTTTGAGAAAAGCAAAAAACCTATCACTAAAGCAGTTGGGAATGATATCTAAACACAATTTCTCACTATTCATTTTCATATAGATTCATATAGTTTTGCTTCTACAATTTAGAACAAAAATGCATGGTTGGGGCAAAATGTATGGTATCTGAATTACATCTGAATAAAACTGTTTTTTTTTTTTAAGTATGCCTTTTTTAAAAAGATTTTATTTATTCGTTTGACAGAGAAAGAGATAGTGAGAACAGGAACACAACCAGGGGGAGAGGCAGAAGAAGAAGTAGGCTCCTCACTGAGCAGAGAACCCCATATGGGGCTTGATCCCAGAACCCTGGGATCATAACCTGAGCTGAAGGCTCAACCGACTAAGCCACCCAGGAGCCCCAAAAGTATGCCTACTCTTAGAAGAAACATAGAGAATGTGAAACAATTCCCTCAGATACCTGTTAGCATCAAAACAAACTTTTGTTGTCTTTACCTCTTCTCATTCCTACTTCAGATTTGTTGGTTTCTACCAGATATATGGCTGCCAGACATACTTTTAAAGTTCATATTTGGCCAATTACATCTAACGCAATACCTCCCCCAAACTGTAATCAAACATCCAAGTACAGGGACAGCCAAGAAAAGTTACATAACATGAATTGCACAAGGGCAGAGAAAGTCCAATTTGAGCTTCTCATCAATGGTAATGGGAACATTATGTCTTCAACAGAAATCATCAGTGAGTAAGAACTTGGATCTACTTTTCAGCAACTATTGTGAAAAAAAGGTCTCAAGATATTTTTTTATCAAATGTAATTTCCCACAGTAATGACAACCACTGACTAAGAACTACAGTAGTAGAATGCTACAGAATTAAAGGGCCTCTTTTTCTGTATCCGTACATTCCTCAAAGGCTAACCTAACATTTGAGGAATGACAGCTAAAAAGGTAACAGCAAGAAGTATCAATTATTTTTTAGCCTCACCTACTTTTATTCGTCACTTTAAGAAACTGTCTTTACTATACACTTCCATCTCAAATAAAAGGACCCTTTCCTAAAAAACAATATTCTGGTTTATTATTTCCCTTAGTTTTTGCTTCTATCACCTCTTTCATTAAGTAGAATTGTTCTTTGATATACTATTAAAAATGTCTTAAACAGCCTCAGGCTAACCTTAAAACAACTCTGGTATACATTTCATAAAATATTTTTGTACTGATTGCTAACTGCTAATATTTGGAATTATTCTAATTAATTTGTTAGAATTTAGTTTTCTTTAAGTTTTCCAATTAATTTGTTGGAATTTAAGCTTTTCTTTAAGTGTATGTTGGTTTCCATTATTCTCTACTATTACTTATAAAAATTAAAAGTAGAAAAAAATCACTTAAAACCCATGTTCACAGAATGGAGCTTATTTTGGAGAATATACCACAATAATCCATAACTGTCAAAGAAACTTCCTGTGATACAGTAAAATCTAAAGGGCTGCTTTATGAATCCCTGACAAAACAAGATAAAATGTCAGTACACTGTGCTCATTTCTATATTTCCCCTCTCTTTACAAAGATATTTTAGGAGTAATTCAACCAAAACCTAGATAAGACAGATATGTACCATGTTTGTTAGCTTATGAGAAATTCTGGAATTTTTAACCTTGTTCATGCCAAATTTTCTAGTCTAAATGTATTCCAATACTTTTCTGTTTATGTAGTATATCATCTGACTTCATTCAACTAACCTCATGTTCATTTACATGTTCGACATTTTCCAAAAGAAAGATGTAACTTTTTGCCTTGAAAGCTCTTCATCTGGAGTAGAAAGGAAATAATGTGGACAGATATAAATCAATACATAAAGTGTTATAGTAACTGTAATAGAATACACATGGTGAAAGGATAGGGCTGTGTACTACCTAGATTTACCACAAAGACTGACCTCTATTACTAACTGGACATTGGGGAAACTGAGGAATCTAACCTGAATTTGAGATTTCCAACTGAACAACTAGGTGTAAAGAAAGCAATGCTAAGCACCTAGATAGAGAAAAAGGAAGTTTGAAAGGAAAGTAGATTTTAGATATTTGGACTATAAAGCACCTATAAAACAATTACAAGGAAGATTCATAGTAATCAGTTTGCTATATGAGGAATTAAGAATGATTTCCAGGTTTAGGGTTTGAGAGGCCAGATGTCCAGTGTCACAATTCACAGAGCAGGATGGAAGAATAGCTTTGGAAGAATGATGAATTCAGTTTGGCTCATAACAAAACTGAGTTACCTATGATACATCCAGATTGGGATATCGTACAGGCTGCTAGATTCCTAAAAGCTAAGGACAACATTATGTAGTTTTTGCTACAGATTTTTAAAGTCATTAAGCATAAAGATACACATAAGGTATACAAGATGAGAAGAGGGTTAGAAACCAAGTTGTTGCAGTCCAAACATTTAAGAACTATCTGGAACTGTCAGAAATGGGGGAACATAAAGAGGAATGTAGCAGATTCTTGAAAAGAAATGGTCAGGAAGCAGGAGAAAAGCTGGAAGTGTTCGCTTTGTAAAAATTCACTGTGCTATATGTATACTTCTGAGTAGCGTGCTTTTCTGTATATATCTTAATCAAACTAAAGTTCCTTTTAAAAAAAGAAGAGAAAAGAGTGTCATGAGAAGATTTGTCAAATACTATGAAGAAGTTAAATAAGATAGAAACAGAAAGGGGAAAAATTCACTGAATTTAGCAATTAAGAAGTTAGCAAAAAAACTAGGGAAAGGTACTGAAGGGTAAAGATAGTTTTCCTTTCATTTTGTGTCATTATTTTTATTTTCTAACCTCATGCATGGTTTTCAACTTAGAATTCTTACCCAACAGAATAAAGTGATTTCAAATATTTAAATATTTCAAGTTTACCTCAAAAGCAGCATTTCAGAAGTCACTTTCTTAAGATACAACATACCAATCAAACCAAAGGAGTAAATCAAAAAGATGACATCAGGTCCAGAAGATCGATCCAACCCTGGACAGTAGTGAAGTTAAGTCACGTGCTGAGAGACAGGTGGGCAGCAGACCTAAAGCACTCAGCCCAGCAAGGGGACACTGGAAGGAAGACTTCAGAAAAAAGTGGGTACTAGGCTGCTTGCCATGAAGGAGTTAAAAACAAATACAAAACACAACATAACACAACACACTCACAGAGGATAAAGGAAAACTAAAAGAAAGGGGGAAAAAGGCAATTCCAGTGGAAGAAAACTTGACAAGAAAGGTGATGAAATTATAGCATGCGTCTTGGCTCTGTAACAACCCTCAATCTAATGTAAGCACTGTCATTGCTTTGCAAATTTAGAACCATCTCCGAAGCACTCAAGTGTTAATTATGGTTCCCAGGCACAATGTAAATGTTCATCTTGATATAAAAATGCAAGTGCTAGAGGCAGAGAGGTGAAGGCAAGGGAGTGGCTAAAGAGAAGCTGGGAAGAAGTACACTAATCCTAGAAAGTGAGAAATCAATACTGCCTACGATTTCTGGAACAAGAAATCAAGTTCTCAATATACTACTTCACCTTACGTGAAATGCATAATTTGAGGAAAGGGGGAGGGGAACAGTGCTTAGGTGAAATCAAGATTGAACTACAAGAAGTTACCCGTCAAAATGAACTGTAGAAAAGGACTGAAGTGGGAAGAATAAAATTTCTCACTGTAACGGTTTCTGCATTATAAACTCTTCTGTGCGATCTGATTTGTAGACCAACGCCTATGAAATATCTGGGTGGGGGGAGGGGAGGAGGAGTGGAATTTAAGAGTAATGAGGAAAAGGAAATCAAGGCCACAAGGCTATTCTTAAGGGTGAAGAGCAGAAAAGAGAAAGGATAGCTGCTGACAGTGAAAGAAGGGGATTAAAAAAAAAAAAAAAAAAAAGCTAAGAGATCATTCTTAAGCTACCAGAGCTAATAGAAAAGAAACAAGGGAAAAACAAAGGGGGAAGGTGTTAGCCCTAGGAGGACAGGGACAGGATCAAGGGCACAGGAATACAATATAAAACACCAAACAAACAAACGAACAAAAAAAACCAGAAGAACGTGACCAGAGATTGGTACAATTAACAGTTCACTTCAGAGATTGTCAAACTTGAGATAATAACAAGGTTCCATTAGAATGAAGTTATAAGAAAGGAGTAATGGTGTCAAGTCTGGATGACACTGCAGAGTCAGATATATTAAGAAACTTTAAAGTGTCTTTAGGTGAGTTCTTCACCTCGACAATGACATAACCTATGATAATGGCAGAAAAAAAGGGGTTTAGAGGAAAACCAGGTTAGATGCCAAAAATTCTCAACTAACAACATAGGAGTAGGCAAGGAAAGCACACCAGAGGGCAACAGGAGGGACTGAGGATGATGTAATCTATAACATATGAATCTCAAAGGACAAGATTTTTGGTTTCTGTATTAGGGTGATAAATATTACCCTATGGACAGCAATGTAAATACTTCCTCTACACCCTAGGGTAGATAGGATGTGATACGTTTAGGAAAGGCAACATAGGTAGAGAACCTTCACTGATGTTGCCTTTCCTAAACGTATCACATCCTATCTACCCTATCTATCTACCCAAGAAAAGAAATGGTCAAGAGACTAACGCTATAGAAAACTGAATTTATAAGGGAAAGGGGAATTTGGAAGCATCCTGTAAGAAGGACTGGAAGGCAATCAGCTGAAAACGTAGAAACAGTAAGACAAGAATATGTAAGGAAATATTTTCTAGCAGTATATGACAATTCTGAATACAATGAAGTCTGTAAAATACCAATTTATAGGAAATGCAGAAAACAGAGGAACACCCTAAAAATGTGATCAGAAAAATCTAGACTATGGGAAATTATAACCAACATGTTTAAGAAAGAAAAAAAGAAAAAAGACAAGGGATGCAGGAAACACAGACTGTAAAGTTACAATGTATGGACCTCATTTGGCCCCGTTTAAAAAAAAAACAAAAACCTAAAACCATTTTTAAAAGCCATTTATGATATATCAGGCATTCAAAAATTTGATTGCTTGCTGAATATTTAAAGATATTAAGGAATTATAATGTTTTTAATTTTAAAAACTGTTCCTATATCTTAGGGATGTATACTGAAATATTAATGGAAGAAATAATATGATGTCTACAATATGCTTCAAAATAACACAGTAACAGGGAAAGCAGGTAGCACAGAGTAAGACGCTACAGGCAATAAGGACTACTGCAGTTGAGTGATTGGTGTATAAGAGTTCACTGTACCATTATGTTTACTTTTGTATGTTCAAAATTCTCCCTAAGAAAAAAGCTTTTTTAAAGGATGTTTGCTATATTTCATCTATCATTTCTTATGAGTGGTTTCAGGTTACTCAATCAGAAAATTTCAGGAAATGAAATCCCGGATTTTACTTTGTATTTTACATTTCATCTCTTCATACATTTAAAAGCAAAGGTTATTCATAACATTTACTACAAAATTTTTTGTTTAAAGATTCTGATCTCTCAGTATAATAAAAGTGCTATTAGGTACTGACAGGTTTTTAAAAATGGAAAACTTAAAAAGCAACACGTAAAACTGAAACTTTAGATGAGACTAAGATGACAGGGGGCATTTGACACCTCTTTGCTTATTTATCAGAAGAAGTATACTAAATAACTTTTTTTTTTTTTTTAAGATTTTATTTATTTATTTGACAGATCATAAGCAGGCACAGAGGCAGGCAGAGAGAGAGGAGGAAGCAGGCTCCCCGCTGAGCAGAGAGCCCGATGCGGGGCTCGATCCCAGGACCCTGAGACCATGACCTGAGCCGAAGGCAGCGGCTTAACCCACTGAGCCACCCAGGCGCCCCTACTAAATAACTTTTGAGCTTTTTAAATAAAAGTGAATATTTAAGTATATATGTCAAAAATTTTTAGGTTAACAATTGAAAGAAAAGATTTATAATCTATAAAATGGCAGGAAAAAATTAAAAGGAAAAGCTGGCAAAACGTTTTTAAGTCCAAATGTCAACAAATATAATAAATGTTAAATAATAAGCCTATGAAACCCACCTTCTAGAAGACAAAAAACATCAGACTGTATTTTTTTAGAGATTTTATTTATTTTTTTGAGAGAGAAAGAGAGAGAGACAGAGAGAGACAGGGAATGTGTGTGTGTGTACAAGCAGGAGGAGGGGCAGAGGGACAAGCAGACTCCCCACTGAAGGAGTAGCCCGAGGCAGGGCTGGAGCCCAGGATTCTGAGATTGGGACCTTAGCCAAAGTCAGATGTTTAACCAACTGAGCCATCCTGGCACCCAGTGCAGATTTCCTTTTTGAAATCAATGTATACAGTGCTTAGAAGAGACACATAACAAAACCATACAGAAAAGTTAACCAAAAAAGGACATTTTTGTCAAGCTGACAGGTGCCAGATGGTACTAATCCTTGTGATTTTAAGCCAAACTAAAAGAAGGTAACTACAAAATATAAATCAATAAGTAAAAGAAACACCAATGGAAAAAGGAGCGAAAGATATGAATAGATCAACAAAAAAGATGGGGGGCGCCTGGGTGGCTCAGTGGGTTAAAGCCTCTGCCTTCGGCTCGGGTCTTGATCTCAGGGTCATGGGATCAAGCCCCGCATCGGGCTCTCTGCTCTGCGGGGAGCCTGCTTCCTCCTCTCTCTGCCTGCCTCTCTGCCTGCTTGTGATCTCTGTCTGTCAAATAAATAAATAAATAAATCTAAAACAAAACAAAACAAAACAAAACAAAACAAAACAAAGAAGATGGTAGGTCTCACTTGTAGTTAAGTAAATGCAAATCAAGATACCAAATCATATTCATCAGGTTGCCAAAATTAAGGAGTCTGAAGATACCAAGTGTGGACGAGAAGATGTAGAACCCTTCAAACAACTGGTTTGAAGAGCAATTAGTCACATTTAACTGATCTGAAGATACAACTACCCTACAAACCAGAAATTCCATTTCCGGTTATGACCCTAGAGAAATGAATATACCACTGCATGATGTTCACAGTAGCATTATTTATAATGATAAAAAAACATAGTTTCAACACTACATACACTAAATAATTATAAATATAAATATAAATAAATAATAGTTTCAACAGTACATACACTAAAATTAGAACAATACAGAGACAATTAGTATGGCCCCTGTGCAAGGATGGCATGCAAATTCATGAAGTACTCTGTATTTCTGGGGAAAAAGAGAGAGACAAAGCAAGAAACAGACTCTTAACTATAGAAGAACAAACTGATGGTTACCAGAAGGGAGGTAGATTGAGGGATGTGGGAAATAAGTGATGGAGATTAAGGAGTACACTTGTGATGAGCACTGAGAAATGTATGGAATTGCTGAAATCACTGTACTATAAACCTGAAACTAATATAACACTGTATGTTAACTATACTGAAATTAAAATGAAAACTTAATAAAACAAATACCTAAATGTCCATCAGTAGAAAAAAATGGTATATAAATTATAGATGGTATAAATGGTATATAAATTATATAAAAATGGTATATAAGTTTTATAAGATTCTATATATATGGCCATATATATGGCCACTACTTCATATATTATTCATATTCATAATTTGTAATTATCATAATAATTCATAATTATTCATCAATTTTATGAATGAACTAGAGTTTATCTCAAAACATGGATAAATGAATGTCATAAAGATAAGTGAGGTTTAAAAAGCAAGTTGTAGCAGGAGATTGATATTTTTGCACGATACAATTTATTTAAGGTTTAAACCCATGATTTACTACTACATATTATTCACTGATACATATATGCAGTAGAAGTTTAAAATACGCATGCAAATGATACTAACTTCAGGCTAGTGATTATGTCTAGTGAGGTAAATGGGGGAGACACAGGAGTAGAAATATGTAGATGAGCTTCAACTGTGTCTACAATATTTATTTCTTTAAAAAAATAAGATATAAAGCAAAAAGTAGCCAAATATTGTTAATTTCACAGCCCTTTGGGCCTGCCACATGCCCCACAAGCACAGCTTCCTACATTTCCAAGAAGAGTTAGCAGGTTAAAGATGCAAATACTAACGGAAGTTTCCCAAAGCACAGTGAAGCTCTCAGGGGCTACCCGTGGATCACTTACAGCATCAACTATAGCCATGCTATACAATTACGCTATTAGTAAAGAGAACAAAAAGAGAAAAGGAGATGTGGTCTATGCTCTATTGACTACTTGATCCAGAACTTGTTCTTCCTCAATTTCTGCTTGAAAACTGAGTCATGCTAATTTTAATAATGTTAATTACATGTAAACTGACTGTATTTTCTTTAAAGAGAGAGTGAACACTCTTCTTTTGTCAAAAACAGAATGTCCTCCCAACATGGCATAAGAAAAATGGAGTCTAGAAATAACGTTATCTAGAATAGAGGAAAATAAATTGAGGAAAAAAATTTTTAAAAAAGATATAACTTTTTAAGTGTTTTTATCTCATATTCACACCATCCAATCCATTACGCTACACATTTTTTTTAAAAGATTTTATTTATTTATTTTACAGACAGAGATCACAAGTAGGCAGAGAGGCAGGCAGAGAGAGGAGGAAGCAGGCTCCCTGCTGAGCAGAGAGCCCGATGTGGGGCTCGATCCCAGGACCCTGGGACCATGACCTGAGCCGAAGGCAGAGGCTTTAACCCACTGAGCCACCCAGGCGCCCCTACGCTACACATTTTGTTTGAATATAAATATTAGAGGGAAAAAATGCCATAAAGTCAGAAATGGTAGAGACTATTATATTAAGTACATTTACCATGAAACCATTAGCTAAATTTTGTGAAGGCAGGGGTTTTTGAATGCTTTAAAACCAAAGTACTTTAGTTGTGGGAAGGGAGGTATCACATACTTTAATTATCCAAAACCTAGAAATGCTTGCTAAAGAGAAAGGTCCTCTGTGAATTTGATATAGTAAACCAAAAGACGGTACATAAAAAGCAATTGGTTATTTGCTGATCTTGCTTTATTTGTGCATACACAGACTCTTTCCCTATCTAAAATATGCTTTAAAAGCTGTATAAAAGCACTAATAGTAAAAAAGGACTAATGAAGGAATGTCTGGGATAACACAAGAATCTCACTGATTAGATAGGGACATGTCTATCACCTAAAAACAAGATTAAATGCAAAAGCGAGTTTTTTTTTTTAAATGCAGATCCCGTGAAATTCTATGTGAATTTGATAGGCATTAAAAGTTCTTACCATTAGAGATGGGATTTCTTTTTTTTTTTTGCATAGTTTGTAATTCAAACTGTCCACTAGAAATATTATACCAGGAAAGAAGGAAAGAAGTTAGTTCTTATCTTTAATTGGATTCTCCTTATTATTGGTGAATATAAGTAGGTATATTTGTTGTCCATGTATATTTCTTTATGAGTTGTCTGTGGCTTTTTCCTATTTTTTCTTTGTTGTATTTGTCATATACACATTTGTCAGAAAAATAACATAAAAATTTACCCCATCGTATATTAAAACTTACTATAAAAAAAACTATAACCAAAACAGTACTAGCATACACATAGATCAGTGAACCAAAACAGCATCCAGAAATAAATCCAAGTATATATGGGAACTCAAGGTAATAACGATGACATATCAATACAGTAAAAAAAGATATTTGTTTACAAAAGGCACTAGCATAACTGACAGTACAACCAGAGTAAACATGCTAAACTTATACTTTATATAAAAAAATAAATAACCTATGAATAAATATTTAACAAAATAAAATACTTCCAAAATAAAGTATAAAATACTGGAAGAATCTTTGGGAAACTTTTACCTGGAACCAAAAACTTTGGTTATACAAAATGAGAAACCCAAAACTCATATAACAAAAGTCAAACAAACTGACTGTATGAGTCCATATTTACTTTGGCTAATAAAGTGTTTTTTAAGGACACATGGGTGGCTCAGTTGGTTTAACATCTGCCTTTGGCTCGGGTCATGATCCCACATGGGGCTTCCTTCTCAGTGGGGAGCCTGCTTTTCCCTCTCCCTCTGCTCGCTGCTCCCCCTGCTTGTGCATGTGCACTCTCTCTGACAAATAAATAAATAAAATCTTTAAATAAATAAATAAATAAATAAATGCAGTGATTTTTTATAACCACTTGAATCTCAATGCTTTAGGCAAGACATGGATCTCCCTTTTTCCCTACTATCTTATGTAACCAGCCTTTTTATACACATTAATGACAGTGAAGTCATTCAAGTTTTATAAATGTACAATAAAAAGATCTATTACACTAAATTTTCAATCTCTCCAGAGAAAAGGAACCATAAATAAACCAAAAGATACAAACTCAGAGAAAACATATGAAATTCATTTATCAAAAAAGGAATAGGTATCTCCAATCTCTAAGAGCCCCACAAACTGATAAAAGGCACAGAATTCTTTTGTGTGCCTAGAAAAATGACAATGTATCACAACCTTCCAACAAATACGTATTTTTGAGCACATACAAAATATTTATAAAAACTGACCTTAAGGAACATATGCTTAAAAATTAAAAAAAGAAAACAACTAAAAGTAAACATAACAAAATCTAAACATTACTTCAAAGTTCATTTAACTGTTAATGGAAACAATCTCTGCAATGAGTATATATATTTATTTCACTTTTCCATTATACTTCTCTTTATATTTGGATCTTACTCCTTCAAAATGACTTAAAACAATTGCAGGTATTTGTAAATACTCTAAAAATCATTCCTGTTAGCTCTTCTTCTTACTTTCCCCCTTACACATTTGAAGTTGGATATTTTCAGTAAGTTTTTTTTGGTGCGTTTTAAATCCCTCCACTTTAATTACTTCTATACCAAAAAATCTTTTGTATATGTACATCATTTTCAAACCTAACATCTAAGCAAAAATCAATACAGGAAATAAAGACTGAAGACTACATACAATTATAAATATCATAATCAAAAGAGTTTTAAAAGCTGAGAAAAAAACATACGATATGAGGTTTTAATATAATCAGGTTTAATATAATCAAATTAATCAGTAAAAAAAATAGACAAAAAACATGGACAGGCATTTCACAAAAAAATACAAATATTCCATAAAATGAAAACATGGTCAGTGTCATTAATAATCAGAGAAAGTTAAATAAAAATGAGATACGTTTTGCCCTTTTTGACTGGCGAAGTTTAAGAAGACTGGCAATACCCAGTGCTGGCAAGGATATGAAAGAAACAAGACTATCTAAAAATTTGTCCTTTTAAAAAAGGTAAGAGTAATGGGATGCATATCTATGAATTCTATGAAACATTTTATAATAACGAAAAAAATCTTAAATAACATTAAAGGGATCCGATAACATATTGTATACTTAGTCAATAAAAATACTATGAAGATACTAAAAATGATAGCTTACATTATGGCTTTCATTATATCCTCAGCATTATAACCTGTGCATAGCACAAAATGGACACTGAGTAAGTGTTTACTAAATTACTATGTTAATGATTTATTTAATGATTGATTAAATGCTAACACTGGTTGAGTGTGTGTGTAGGTGGGTAAGTGACTACGCTGACCCACTGAGTGATGTGAGTGACTGACAGAGCCACTGAATGAATGAGTGACCAATGGAATGGGTAAATAACAGATCAAGAGATTAAGCAGCTGACCCAAGTGAGTTGAGTGACCCCCTGACTGCATGAAAAAAGGACTGAATGAATGAACAATTGAATGAATGAATCTCTAATCATTGAAATATAAAGATCTCTATAATACATTGCTGAGTTACACCTCACATGAGAATAAACAGGACACTATTCATGTCGCTATACAGAAACATCCAGAAAGATAAACAAAACTTGTTAAGCAAGTTCTGTCACAATCACAAGAAGCACTTGCAATTCTTTTTACCCCTTTGATTGATGAATATAATTTTTTAATGGCCACTTTTACTCACTTGAGTCTTACTATTTGAAAGAGATACTGTTCAAAGCTTGTATACTACTACTGCTCTTCACAACAGTATATACAAATATGCAAATATGTATCTTTTACAATACTATAATTCTTTCACATAAGAAGCAAGAGATCTAAGATGAATACATAATCAGTTTTGAGACTGGAAAAGAACAGAAGGAGAACAGAAACTCACTTAAGGATACTAAAACCACCATTTTACCTGGCACCAGTCACAAAAGTAACATGTATAACAGGCAACAATTTAAATCACCTCCTGAGAAACCAGATGTGAATGATACACAAACAGAAAGGTGAGAAAATAGAAATTATTCTACAAATTTAACCCCTTCCCTATTTTTAGTCTTAGGAGCAGCTTTTGAGCTACTTCTTAGAATCATATATATATGTGTATATGTGTGTGTATTCTATACATATATATTCTATACATATATATACATATATATTCTATACATATATATACAATATATATACATATATATTCTATATATATAATATATATATAAAACACCCAAAAAATGTTAATAAAGATGGAGGAAAGTGCTTCAAATACATTTTAAAAGTTGGCAGGGGTCACCTTTAAGATTCCTCTGAAAAACCATCATATTCCAACCCTGTATCACAAGAAGTTTTTTAAATACTTTTTTTTAATTTTAAGAAGTGATGAGTTTGCCTATAGAAAATAAAGTTGTACAGGAAATTTACTAGTGAGGTATTTAACACTATCATTTGCTACTGACATTCAAAACAAATCTAAGCTATTGAAATCAGTATGAATTTAAATTCGTAATAATTTCAAAAATACATGTCAGAAGAATATTATTTCAGGTATTTTAAAGATTATAAATGCATCAAATAAAAAATAAAATTAAGCACTTATGGATAAACAAGTAAAGAATGAGGAATAAACACAAAAACTCTCTAGACACTGAAGCATTTTCTAATTTGAATGAATTTCCACTTTCTCAATTTCCCATCATAAATTAGACTGACTATAATTCACTGTTTTCTTCTCTGGGTCATTCCCTAGCCCTAAAATCCTCTCCTAATGAATCTTGCCATGTCAAACCCTTATGAAACCAATATATTGGAACTTGAGGGCGTTCAAGTCTCAAATGGACTACCCTGCAGATTGCTATTATGAAACCACAAACTTCTCTTTATACGCAAGAGGTAAACCATATTGTTAGTTTTTAACAATTTAAGGCCAAAAATTGATTAATAAAAGCAACTCACAAGTTAATACCTATTCATTAAATACAAAAAAACCCACCTCACAATAAATTCAAAAAAAGTAAAATAAAAACAGAAAACCAAGGTTAAATCCAAGTGTAAAATAAAAGAAAGAAATTTAATCATTAAATTGAATAGGCACAAAGATCTGCTTATATCCCTGAACTGTTACTCATTTTCTTTTCAAACATGTGAATTCCTTCCATATGCTAAACATTGTGTAGGACCTGAAAATAAAGAAATTAATAAAAACACTCCCTGACCTAGAAATCACAGTAGTTTCACAGGAGCCACTACTGGAACAAAACAAAGGCTGGAAATAGGCCCAACTATACATGCAATTTAAAATATTAGCATATCCCACAGCAAAGACAAGATGGATTATTCAACAGATAGTGTTGAAACAACCATCTGAGGGGAGAAAGTTGGATCCCATCTTATATCCCATCTTGCACCAATATAAATTCCAGGTGGATCAAGAAAGCATGGGAGAGTTTCAAAATATAAAGAGCAGAGAAGGGGGATCTAAGTATAATTTAAAAATAAATAAATAAATGGGATGACTAACAAAAAGAATAGCATTAAAACCCAAAATGTATGTGTGACCAAAAAAAAAAAAAAAATCACAGAACAGAATCAAAAAGATAAGACAACCTGGGGAAAATATTTTACAATTTATTTCACAAACACAGAGCTATTATCCTTGATCTAGAAAGAGTTCCATTAAATCAAAGTAAGAGATCAACAATCCCAACAGAAAATGGGCTGGTGGGCGCCTGGGTGGCTCTGTCAGTTAAGCCTCTGACTCTTGGTTTCAGCTCCAATTATCATCTCAGAGTCCTCGGACTGAACCCTGAGGTATGATTCATGCTCAGCTGAAAGTCTGCTTGAGATTCTCTCCCTCTGCCCCTGCCCCCACTCACACATGCTTGGTAGGCGCTCTCTCTCCCCTTCTGGAATAAATAGATCTTTAAAAAAGAAGAAGAAGAAGAAAAGAAAATGGCCCAGGATATGAGTGAACAATTCTCAGAAAAGGAAAATTTAAAGCAAACTAAAATTGTAAGATTCCATTTGTTATATCTTAAATTGACAAATATCAAACCATCAAAAACAGGTGTGGAAAAGTACAAACCGGCATTTCTATGAAGATCGGTTTGACAGTATTTATTGAAATTAGCAACATATACCATTTCTGAATCAGCAATTTCTCTTCTATTTAATCTACAGTTATGGCTGTATACATGCATATCAACATATGTACAAAGATATTTAATACTTTTTGAATTCTAAAACACTTTTCTAAAATACATTTGAATTCTATTTAAATGTGTGACCTGTTCAAAAATTTTTTTGAGTGAATAAAGAGAAAATACAGACAACTCTTTCAAAGAGTTTTAAAGAGAATGGACCATGGGGCATTCTTTAAATTCTTTTTTTAAAAGTCTCTCAAAGAGACTGTGGAGTCAAGCAGTGGTATAAAATGGGAACTGGCAAACTTTAGCTCCCAGGTCAAATTTGCCAGTTGACTGTTTTTGTAAATAAATCTTTACAAGCCCATTCATTTATGTACTGTCTATGGTTGCTTGTGCACCAAAAAGGTAGAGCTGAGTAGTTGCTGCAAAGATAATCTTGCCCACAAAACCTAAAATATTTACTATCTGGTCCGTAATAGAAAAACTTTGCCAATCCCTATTTGTTTGGTTTTTTAAAGGCTTAAAATATATTTTAGTAAGTTGATGCTGCACTACTGCTCCATTTCTCAGAAAAACTCCAAAGATACCAGGGACAAATCAAACATGGTATACCAGTAAAAAAGAGCACGGCATAACTACATAAGATAGGCAAGGCTAAGAGCTACTGTCCAACTTTTCAGCACACAGCAACCCTGTTACCAAGATTACTAGGCCTATCAAGAAAAGCTGTAAACATCAACATCACAGACACAAAAGGGCTGTTCCTGTGCCAACCCATTTCAAATCAGTGATTCTCAGTCTGGTCCCCAAACCAACATTATCAGCATCATCTGGACACTTAGAAATGCAAATTATTGGGTCCCATTCTAGACCTCCTGAAACAGAAACTCTGGGGGTGGTGGCCAGCAATTTGTATTTCAGTTGGCTCTCCAGGTAATTACCACCAGTTTAGGGGATAGTTCTGGTACAGCCAAGGAATAGGTAAGGACACATCTGAGGTTTTGAGTTCACATAATTAAAGGGGCTTGAAGAGACTTAATGAAAGCAAAAGGCCCCAACAAGGCTGTTGGTGAGAGTTTCAAGGCAATTAAGGAAAATACTACTGGAAAGCTGAATAAAAGGAGACCCTTGTTATATAATAGCAAAATGTCTGGCAAAACTATCACCTAAAGTAACATAGGAAATGTAGTATCTACCTAATGAGTCAAGGAGACTCTAGGTAGAATGATGAAGAAGCAAGGGGGGGCTTCTTCTAGTTGCCTTCCTGAGAGAGTAGAGAGATGAACTAAAGAATGAGCCATTTTGGGTGCCTGGGTGGCTCAGTGGGTTAAGCCTCTGCCTTCAACTCAGGTCCTGATCCCCGGGTCCTGGGATCAAGCCCCATATCGGGCTCTCCGCTCAACGCGGAGCCTGCTTCCTCCTCTCTCTCTCTCTGCCTGCCTCTCTGGCTACTTGTGATCTCTCTATGTCAAATAAATAAAATCTTAACCAAAAAAAAAAGAATGAGCCATTCACTTTTTGAATGCAATTTCAAGCAAATGTAAAGGGCTGAGAATACCCTTCTCAGCCAGCAAAATGTTCTTAAAGTAAGAGAGCTTCAGGGCAAAGATTAAATCTAGAGTGGGACTGTAAGATCCACTGTTAAAACCTCAGAAAGATCCAAGTTCGTACCTCACTGATCCTTTCAAACAAAAAAATTACCTACAGATCTTAAGGGTACTGCTCCACAGTAGCCTCACAGGGAGCCCAAGGTAAGAAAAGACTCCTCTAAGAGATTTGTAAGTATGGCTTTTGTCTGATGGAGGAGATTATGACCTGATGCACAGGAAGTCCACAAACTTTTTTAAAAGAGCTACATCGGCTTAGAATGAAGGGGACAGTAACTACCTAAAATGAGGCTTTGGGACCCTGAATGACTATACGCAGGAAACAAGTTCCAATGGTTACTCAGTTGCAAAGATGGTTCAGGTCTTTTGGGAAAAAAAGAATGATTCAGAATGCGAACTCAATGACCAAAAGAAGCAGTCATGGCCCACTGGGAACAATTACGGTCAGTAACACTCAGCCCTACTCAAGGAACTGCCAACATATGCCTGCTGGGTTTCATATTTGTTGTAGACTACCATAAGCTCCCTTGTCCCTCTTTTTGAACAGGAATTCTAAGGCAATTAACATGTGCCTTTCCAGTGTAGTATGTTAACCCTGTGGGGGCACAGTCCTTGTCTCTTCACAGGTCTTCAGCTAAAGAGTAATCACTCTCAAGAAACAGACCCAAGGAACCTCAACAGCATCTGAACTTAGATGATGAGATACTAGATTCTGAGCTGATGTCACGATGGGACGTAAATTAGAGGCCTCTGAGGAGGGAGTTATTGTATTTTGCATGTGAGAGGCATGTGAGAGACATATGAAGTGAGGCAAAAAAGGCGAACTATGGCAACAGTATTGTCCAGAGATGGCCATAACAATATCTCCCATCCCACATATTTTCTTTCACATGGGACTAGTTAACAGGTGACGTCTAATCCCCACCTCACCCACGTTCACTGAAACAGGCGCTTTTAAATCCCATCTCACCATGTAAGAAAGACAGCTACTGATTCTCATATCAGATAAATTAGATTTTAAACTAAAGACTGTAGTCAGAGATACTGAAGGATACTACATAATTCTTAAAGGGATTATCCACCAAGATGATCTAACAATTGTAAATATCTATGCCCCCAGTATGGGAGCAGCCAATTACATAAGAAAACTGTTAATCAAGATAAAGAGTCATATTGATATGAATACATTAATAGTAAGAGATCTTAACACGCCTCTCTCAGAAACAGACAGATCATCGAAGCAGAAAATCAATAAAGAAACAAGAGCACTGAATGACACATTGGACCAGATGGACCTCATAGATATATACAGAACATTCCACCCTAAAACAACAGAATACTCATTCTTCTCAAGTGCACATGGAACCTTCTCAAGAATAGACCACATACTGGGTCACAAATCAGGACTCAACCGATACCAAAAGACTGAGATTATTCCCTGCATATTCTCAGATCACAATGCTTTGAAACTGGAGCTCAATCACAAGGAAAAGTTTAGAAGGAACTCAAACACCTGGAAGCTAAAGACCACCTTGCTTAAGAATGCTTGGATCAACCAGGAGATCAAAGAAGAACTGAAACAATTCATGGAAACCAATGAGAATGAAGGCACTTCGGTCCAAAACCTATGGAATACAGCAAAGGTGGTCCTAAGGGGAGGCTTGGATACATAGCCATCCAAGCCTCCCTCAAAAATATAGAAAAATCCAGAACACAGCAGCTGTCTCTACACCTTAAGGAACTGGAGAATCAACAACAAATCAAACCAGCTCCACACATAAGAAGGGAAATAATCAAGATTAGAGCTGAGATCAATGAGGTAGAAACCAGAGATACAGTAGAACGTATCAATGAAACTAGAAGCTGGTTTTTTGAAAGAATCAATAAGATCGATAAACCATTGGCCACACTAATCCAAAAGAAAAGAGAGAAAGCCCAAATTAATAAAATTATGAATGAAAAGGGAGAGATCACAACTAACACCAAGGAAGTAGAAACAATCATCAGAAGTTATTATCAACAGTTATATGCCAATAAGCTAAGCAACCTAGATGAAATGGATGCATTCCTGGAAAACTATAAACTCCCAAAATTGAACCAGGAAGAAATCGACAACCTAAATAGACCGATATCTAGTAACGAGATTGAAGCAGTGATCAAAAACCTCCCAAAAAACAAGAGCCCAGGACCTGATGGATTCCCTGGGGAATTCTACCAAACTTTCAAAGAAGAAATAACACCTATTCTCCTGAAGCTGTTTCAAAAAATTGAAGCAGAAGGAAAACTTCCAGACTCTTTCTATAAAGCCAGCGTTACCCTGATCCCCAAACCAGGCAAAGACCCTACCAAAAAGGAGAATTTCAGACCAATATCACTGATGAATATGGATGCTAAGATTCTCAACAAGATCCTAGCAAACAGGATCCAACAGCACATTAAAAAGATTATCCACCATGACCAGGTGGGATTCATTCCTGAGCTACAAGGATGGTTCAACATTCACAAATCAATCAATGTGATAGAACAAATTAATAAGAAAAGAGAGAAGAACCACATGGTCCTCTCAATTGATGCAGAAAAAGCATTTGACAAAATCCAGCATCCGTTCCTGATTAAAACACTTCAAAGTATAGGGATAGAGGGAACATTCCTGAACTTCATAAAATCTATCTATGAAAGACCCACAGCAAATATCATCCTCAATGGGAAAAAGCTTGCAGCCTTCCCGTTGAGATCAGGAACACGACAAGGATGCCCACTCTCACCACTCTTGTTCAACATAGTATTAGAAGTCCTAGCAACAGCAATCAGACAACAAAGAGAAATAAAAGGTATCCAAATTGGCAATGAAGTCAAACTCTCTCTCTTCGCAGATGACATAATTCTTTATATGGAAAACCCAAAAGACTCCACCCCCAAACTACTAGAACTCATACAGCAATTCAGTAACGTGGCAGGATACAAAGTCAATGTACAGAAATCAGTGGCTTTCTTATACACTAACAATGAAAATACAGAAAGGGAAATTAGAGAATCAATTCCATTTACTATAGCACCAAGAACCATAAGATACCTGGGAATAAACCTAACCAAATAGGCAAAGGATCTGTACTCGAGGAACTACAGAACACTCATGAAAGAAATTGAAGAAGACACAAAAAGATGGAAGACCATTCCATGCTCTTGGATCGGAAGAATAAACATTGTTAAAATGTCTATACTGCCTAGAGCAATCTATACTTTTAATGCCATTCCAATCAAAATTCCACCAGTATTCTTCAAAGAGCTGGAGCAAATAATCCAAAAATTTGTATGGAACCAGAAAAGACCCCGAATCGCTAAGGAAATGTTGAAAAACAAAAATAAAACTGGGGGCATCACGTTACCTGATTTCAAGCTTTACTACAAAGCTGTGATCACCAAGACAGCATGGTACTGGCATAAAAACAGACACATAGACCAGTGGAACAGAGTAGAGAGCCCAGATATGGACCTTCAACTCTATGGTCAGTTAATCTTCGACAAAACAGGAAAAAATACACAGTGGAAAAAAGACAGTCTCTTCAATAAATGGTGCTGGGAAAACTGGGCAGCTATATGTAGAAGAATGAAACTCGACCATTCTCTTACACCGTACACAAAGATAAACTCAAAATGGATAAAAGACCTCAACGTGAGACAGGAATCCATCAGAATCCTAGAGGAGAACATAGGCAGTAATCTCTTCAATATCAGCCACAGCAACTTCTTTCAAGATATGTCTCCAGGGGCACCTGGGTGGCTCAGTGGGTTAAGCCGCTGCCTTCGGCTCAGGTCATGATCTCAGGGTCCTGGGATCGAGCCCCGCATCAGGCTCTCTGCTCAGCAGGGAGCCTGCTTCCTCCTCTCTCTCTGCCTGCCTCTCTGCCTGCTTGTGATCTCTCTCTGTCAAATAAATAAATAAAATCTTTAAAAAAAAAAAAAAAAGATATATCTCCAAAGGCAAAGGAAACAAAAGCCAAAATAAACTTTTGGGACTTCATCCAAATCAAAAGCTTCTGCACAGCAAAGGAAACAGTCAAGAAAACAAAGAGGCATGCCACGGAATTGGAGAAGATATTTGCAAATGACAGTACAGACAAAAGATTGATATCCAGGATCTATAAAGAACTCCTCAAACTCAACACACACAAAACAGATAATCATCAAAAAATGGGCAGAAGATATGAACAGACACTTCTCCAATGAAGACATACAAATGGCTATCAGACACATGAAAAAATGTTCATCATCACTAGCCATCAGGGAGATTCAAATTAAAACCACATTGAGATATCACCTTACACCAGTTAGAATGGCCAAAATTAGCAAGACAGGAAACAACATGTGTTGGAGGGGATGTGGAGAAAGGGGAACCCTCTTTCACTGTTGGGAATGCAAGTTGGTGCAGCCTCTTTGGAGAACAGTGTGGAGATTCCTCAAGAAATTAAAAATAGAACTTCCCTATGACCCTGCAATTGCACTACTGGGTATTTACCCCAAAGATACAGATGTAGTGAAAAGAAGGGCCATCTGTACCCCAATGTTTATAGCAGCAATGGCCACGGTCGCCAAACTGTGGAAAGAACCAGGATGCCCTTCAACAGACAAATGGATAAGGAAGATGTGGTCCATATATACTATGGAGTATGATGCCTCCATCAGAAAGGATGAATACCCAACTTTTGTAGCAACATGGACGGGACTGGAAGAGATTATGCTGAGTGAAATAAGTCAAGCAGAGAGAGTCAAGTATCATATGGTTTCACTTATTTGTGGAGCATAACAAATAGCATGGAGGACATGGGGAGTTAGGAGAAGGGAGTCGGGGGAAATTGGAAGGGGAGGTGAACAATGAGAGACTGTGGACTCTGAAAAACAATCCGAGGGGGGTGGGAGGTTGGGGGAACCAGATGGTGGGTATTAGAGAGGGCACGGATTGAATGGAGCACTGGGTGTGGTACAAAAACAATGAATACTGTTATGCTGAAAATAAATTAAAAAAAATGATTTAAAAAAATAATAATAGATAAATAAATAAAAATTAAAAAAAAAAAAAGACAGCTACATTGAGGCTCCCATGTATGCTTCAGTCAACAGCCCGCATCAACTACCAATCATGTAAGTGAAGACACCTCCAGATGACTCATTCTAGTCCCCCACCTTCACAGTACCCCAGCCAACAAGTCTTCCCAACTGAGGTTCTAGACTTTGTGGAATAAAAACAAGGCATTCTTGGTGTACCCTATCTGAATTACTGAACCATAATATCTGTGAGCCTAATAAAATAGTTGTTTTAGGGGCACCCGGGTGGCTCAGTGGATTAAGCCTCTGCCTTCAGCCCAGGTCATGATCTCAGGGTCCTGAGATCGAGCCCCACATCGGGCTCTCTGCTCAGCGGGAAGCCTGCTTCCCCCTCTCGCTCTCTCTGCCTGCCTCTCTGCCTACTTGTGATCTCTGTCTGTAAAATAAATAAATAAAAATTAAAAAAAAAAAGATTCATTTGTTTAAAAAATAAATAAATAAATAAAATAGTTGTTTTAAATCACTAAGTTTTGTAGTAGCAAACAGCAATAGCAACCGGAATACACACTGATGGAAGTGAGCCAGAAGAGGGAAAAATTGAAAATGCAAGAAAATGAGGGAGAAATAAAATAGCAAAGTACTTGAAGGCAAAAGGAGATGGGTTTCTCTACACAAGTAGTGGAGAAGCCTTAGATACAACACTGACCAATTTACTCATTTTAAAGAGGAAAAGGGCAAAGGCACCTGGATGGCTCAGTTGGTTAAGCAACTGCCTTTGGCTCAGGTCATGATCTCAGGGTCCTGGGATGGAGCCCAGGTCAGGCTCCCTGCTCAACAGGGAGTCTGCTTCTCCCTCTCCCTCCACTCTTCACCTTCGGTGTGCGCGCGCGCTCTCTCTCAAGTAAACAAAATCTTTAATAAATAAATGTGAAAAGGGCAGAGTATAGGCACAGACACAGGATGAGGAGGGGTGTTACCGATGGTGGATTATTTAGAAAGATGGAAGTAAGCACCAGAAGATACTTAGGAAATCTGAAAGTGGTTTACTGGAAAGCAGGAATCAGAGATGGAGAAGGAACAAGAGGCTGGTTTTTTTGCTATAAACCATAGTAAACCATTACTTAAGTTTATTCACATATTACTATGTGACTCCACATTTCCAAAGTATATACAAGTTTTTTTAAAAAAGATTTATTCCATTCTCTCCTTTTCCAAATGAGGGGGGGAAGGTTCAATGATCACATGAGTTGCTCAAACTCATTTTGACAGCAGTTAGTCCCCGATCCCCCTTGATTTCCAAAACAGTGCACTTCTTCACATCACACTGATGTCCAAATTACAAAATATTACCTAGTGTCATTTTATTTCATAATCAGAATGTATTAAAGTCACTTTAGTAAGCAATAATGAATACCCTAATCCCAAGGACTGACAGCAAAAGAGCAGGTTAAAGTATGTCCTTGGGAGATCAAAATAAACATTCTGGCAAAACAAACAGCCCATGGATTCTCAGCCTAGTCCACCTCTGATAACTATACTGTACAAGTTTTAAAGACAGATTATGCTTTCTTTTACCCTTTCCAGCTCTCCTAATCTGAACAGTTTTAACCATGCTACCTTCACTTCTATAAGTTATTTACCAAGGATTTCTCTTTCCTTTTAGAAATTAATACCTTATCATTTTATTCAGGTTTTACCAGTACAGACACACCCAGAGATCATCTTTCCAACCTGCGAGACCACTGAAGGTCTAATAAGACCACTGACTGTCTACTCATTCAAATAATATATGTGTAAGGCTAATTCCCACAAGGAATAGCAGTTACTTATATAGTGTGATATGAAAGGACACAGATGAATGACAAAGACTGTCAAAAATACATCCCTGTCTTTATTATGCCTGAAATTCTCATCTTTAGTCCCAGTGACGAGAGCTTTGGATAGAGGTCACCATTACTCACCCAACTGTCAAATCCAAAGGTCATCTATTATACTAAGGAGAACAAAATACTAACAGTGGCTATTTCTACATAGGAAAACTATAAGCAATTTTCTTCTTTCTTCTAGTTTTCTTGATTTCATGTTAGGAACGTTTTTAAGGCCTTTTTTCAGTTCTAACTCTTCTCATTTCTTGGCGGTGATCAACAATGATCAAAATGTTAATCATTCCCACCCTCTTAACCTACCCACCCACTTGCCTCTCAGGCCGACTGCTCCTTCTTCATCTTTTTTGTCAGTTCCTCTTCTTTCACGCTGTAATTACGGGCAATACCCAGGGCTCAATTTCAGCTCTTCTTTCTGACTACCACAATTTCAGCCTTAAATTTCTCTACTGAGTTCTACTTAACTACTGTCTAGCCATCTATTTTCACTTGACTAACCCACTGTCATCTCAAACTCAAGATACCCAAATTTAAGTCCAGCTGTTTAGATCTCTCCAAACAGCTACTAATACTTACATTCTTATCTCTGTCAGTACTGCCATTTAAAAAATTCTAGTTCTTTCTTTGTCACTAACTGGCTGAGTAACTTTGAACACACTTTTAAATCTCTCTGGGCATCGGATTCCTAATGCACAAAATCGATGGACTAGCCCAGATGTTCTCAGATGTCTTGGCATTCCAACAGTCTTCAATTTCTTACGTCATTGTGGGTCAAAACTTCAAAGTCATCTTTGATTACTCTTCCTCCCCCTTACACCACCACCACATGCTCCCTTCCTATCCAGTCTATAATGAAGTCTTATGCGACATCTCTCGAGTCCTGTTTTCACTAAATCCACACACCAGGCCTAGATTATTTTCCCAGCTCTATCACTTCTCTTTCCAATTCATACACAGCACTGGTACCACAGTTTTTCCTAAAATACTCCTTTAGCATGCTCTTTCTCAATCCAAACTTTTAAAGTTTCTCTGTTACCTATGGAGCAACGTACATTCTTCCCATCCTAGCACTTAAAGGCATCCATAATCTAATTCCAATCTCTATTACCAACCTGATTTCTTACTACCCTACCATACAAACCTTCATTTCAAATTGTTTTATGTACTGTTCTCTGAAAATGTCATGCATATTTTGCTTCTCTTTACCACTTGTACAAGGTCCTTCCTCTTATGCAAAATAAAATCATGCCAAGTTTTGATTTTACCTCCTCTCTGGAGCCTTCCCTGCTCACTTCAACTCTAAGTCGTCTCAAATATCCATAATTTTTATTATTTACCTTATCTTCCAAATTACATTTTAAGTTCTCAATGAAAGGAACCTATTTTATATCTTTCTGCATCTCTTTGGACATAACAAAGTACCTTCTACATTGCAGATATTAATAAATATTTGTGTGGTGACTGACTAAAGCTCCTTTCTAATACACAGCACTTACTGAAAGCTCCTCATGTGTTCAGCACTCCATGTATGTGTTCCTCAAAGAATATACAACCAACAAGAAAAGATAAGGTTAACACTAGGGAAATAATTATCAAACTACCAAATCAGGATATATAAATAAACTACGTGAAGATCCTCTGTGACTTAAAAGAACAGCAGAAATATAGAAAGGAAAAAGCAGTATGTAGTGAGAAACAGTTTCAGAAATGAGGAAGAATTTTAACTGAGAGTATAGCCATAGTAATTGTAGTAATAATAATGATGATTATTAATAATTAATAAATTAATAATTACAATAATAACTAAAACTTAAGGTGTGCTTAATGTGCCAGACACCAGTCTTAAAGACTTTTCATTTATTAATTCACTTCATTCTAATCACAACCCTATGGAAAAAGTACTACAGTCATCCTCAAGTTTTCAGATGAGATTGAGGCCCTACTTTGTTATGGAATAGTGAGTGTACAAAAACAGAACTGGGCTAGGTGGAAAAAGGATGGAAAACATAAATGGAAGTTAAAAGCTGAAATAAGCATAACTATTATCAGAAAATGTAGAAAGTGGCTTGAAAGACTACAGCAGAGAATGCTCATCGAGGTTCCTTAAAGACCAAATAAATAGGGCAGGGAATAATGACCAAGTCTCCTGAGAGCCAAGAAGAGAAAGTTAAATTTAACAGGTAGAGTGTGTGAAGCCACTGAAGATCTGGGGACAAAAGAATGCCACAATAAGGAATATTAGTGACATTTTTATTGTGGATAAACAGAAGAAAGAGATGCTGGATTCTGAGAGGCTGATATGACTTTCAATATTCTAGGCTGAGGAAATAAGTCCTGGTGGTAAAGTAGGTAAGCAGAGCTATGAGGGAGAAAAGAAATATGGACAGGACATGTTGAATGGGTTAACACAAGAGGTGAATGAAAGAGGTAAAGATGATACCTAATTTATTATTTTTTAAAGATTTTATCTATTTATTTGACAGAAGGAGAGCATACAAGCAGGGGGAGTGGCAGGCAGAGGGAGAGGGAGAAGTGGGCTCTCTGCTGAGCAGGGAGCCTGATATGGGACTTGATCCCAGGACCCTGGGATCATGACCTGAGCTGAAGGGAGACACTTAGCTGACTGAGCCACCCAGGCATCCCAGATGATACCTAATTTAAATCTATATGATCAGGAGAGAAGGAAATTCTAAAGGGGTATAAAAATGATGATTTTTCATTTGGGGCATGGTGAGTTTAAGGAGACATTCAAAATACTAGAAAAGTAGGCCTGGAATAACCAGGAAGTGACCAGAATAACAAATGAGCAACAGAATTTGGTTTTGTTTGTTTAAGATTTTATTTATTTATTTGACAGAGAAACACCAGTGAGAGAGGAAACACAAGCAGGGGGTGTGGGAGAGGGAGAAGCAGGCTTCCAGCTGAGCAGGGAGCCCAATGCCGGGCTAGATCCCAGAACTCTGGGATCGTGACCTGAGCCCAAAGCAGGTGCTTAACAACTGCGCCACTCAGGTGCCCCAGCAACAGAATTTGTTTTAAAATGAAAGAACTAGGGGCGCTTGGGTGGCTCAGTTGGTTAAGCGTCTGCCTTCTGCTCAGGTCATGATCCCGGGGTTCTGGGATAGAGTCCTGCATCTGGCTCCCTGCTCAGCAGGGAGCCCACTTCTGCCCTGCCTGCCACTCCCCCTGCTTGTGCGCATGTGCGCTCGCGTGCACACTCTCTCTCTCACGCTTGCGCTCTCTCACTCTCTGTGCCAAACAAATAAAATCTTTTAAAAAATTAAAATAAAATGAAAGAACTAGGCAGATGTTATAAAGATATTAAATAGGAGAGGAAATATACTAAGCCATGATCAGCTGGTACTGGCTTTGCATCAATAATTTTATCAATAATTATATCAATGCTTCTGGTGGGGACAGGAATCAGTTAGTGACCAACATTTAAAAAAATGCAGTTTTTCCATTTAAAAAAATTTTGTTCATATCAGAAAAGTCAACCAAAAGCTAAGGCAAGGGTTCCCAAACTTTCTCCATTCAGGGAATTCTTAGTTTTAGTAATATTTTCACAGCACTCCTGTGAGTGGTGTGAATACCCGAGTAGGTGAATTCAAGCTACTTAATATCCTTACAACTTAGTTCTTGTCCGGCCTTGTACAACTTCTTGGAATCAAACTGAACAACATCACACTCTCATTTCCTGTATCACACTGATCCTCATACAGTAGTTGCTTTTTATCAGAACAACTTCTTAAAAAAAACAGCTTTCAAAGACATGGCATTGTAGAAAAGAATGTGTCAATTTAACGTTGAAACTGTGAACTACCTCAAACTAATAGTTCCAAGCCTGAGTTCACTGCTTCTCTTGGGCACCTCAGCACACAGTTTGGGAAACTGGGAGCAAAGGCAAAGGGCCTAAAAAGAGGGAAAACAAAATCTAAGAGGGGAGGAGCAGAAGAAAGTTCTTAGCACAGCTAACCACAAGGGGGCAGCACAATAGTTGGTAGAGGCCACACAATGGTGGAGGGAGGGGTGTCAAGTAGAGATAAGAGTGGAACCTTCCCATAAAAAGGCTCTAAGAAGACCGAGTTGACCAGTTCAAGAACTGTAAGTGCTTTTTCTCCTTCTACTGAAGAGGAAGAATCACTGGTCCCTGGCAGACCACCTCGTGCAGAGTGATATTGCCCTTCTCTAAATCTCCTTTGCCTGCCCGACCCATGATAGTAGCCAAGGCTTCAACAGTAGCCAAGCATTCCCCTGCACAATCTTACTGATCCTCACAGCAACCTTTTAAGAAAAGCGGGGCTCAAAGACATTTTAAATAATACGACTATCAAGGGGCAGGAACACCAGGATTCAAACCCAGATCTGACTAATGTGCTTCCCTAGTCTGCCTCAAAAGCATCCCACCTTTCAGCGACAGCCAGGTGAAGTAGAGAAAAGACATCATGATCCCTTCCCATAACTGAGACACCTGTCTCTGTCACTAGGAAAACCCACTATACAAAACAAACCATTGTTTCCTTTCATTTTAATTTTAACATGCTATGAACTCCAAACACAGGACATTCAGTTCAAGCAAAAACAAAGCTTCACACTCTCATGTAGTCAGCAAATACCGTAACTTTCCTCTACAGGTAAGTACATGTACTATTAAGGCAAGAGTTGGACACATCCAGTTTGCGGGTATGTTTCTCTAACAGACATGTTGCACGTGCAAGCTAGTGATTTCCACACTCGTGATAAAAGGTGAGTGGGGTGGGGAAAGACAGGTCTTCAAATGTGCTGGGTGTTGCACAGAATATCTGCATTAGCAACGACTCACTTGTACAACCTATTAAGAAACCAAAAGCAATTGTCATCTCTCTTATTCCCACTTCTAGTTTCCTTCTCCACAATTTCTCCTTCCCTCTATGACATACTCAGCCGCTTCTGTCCTTTCATTCAAAGAAAAGGAGTCTCTCCTGACTGATTAACCACCACCGGAAAGCAAACTGGGTAAATTCAACCGACACAGCAAACTTGGGCAGATAAAACCACCCAGGAAGCACTCAGCGTGGTAGCAGAAACCCCAGCAAGAACAGCTAACGTGTTCTCTCACTTGGTATCCCTTATTCCTTCAAAACGTTCCTCCTTGAAAGATTAACAATCTCTGGCTGCTCGAGGAGAAAGAGTAACTGGCAACGCTTCTTCTGCAAAGCCTTATTACTTGTATGATCGGAGGAGAAAGAAGCAGCGGTATCTCTTAAAGGATCCGAGAGGGCAACAGTAAACACCCCGGAATCGCCCTCCCGGACCAACATTCTAAGTTCAGCGCTGCCATTTTCAGAAGGCTAAACCACAAGGAGCCCGGCCTGTCTAAACACGCTCCCGGCCGTCCTACGCATGCACTCCCGGTTCCCCACACTCGCCTTCCCCGCCACCGCACAGCCCAGCCGCCAGGATCGCAAACCCACCTTCGCGAGAAGGGGAGGAAGGGCCTTTTTCTTCAGAAGCGCAACGGTTCACATCTTGATCCCTCGCCAGGTTCTGAAACCTAAAAAAAAGAAGCAACCGTTATTACCGCAGAAATCCAGGGGAAATAGATGCTCTCCCCTAGGCCATTCCGACGTCTAGAACATTTTAAAGAGCAGTAAGGGGAGAGGGAAGGCGGATACGAGGCACTCAGGGATGCAAAGAGCCAACAGCGAAACACGCCGCTGCCGGCTTCCTCTCCCAAAAGGAAGGCTTTTTGCCGAGAAGTTTACTGCCCTAGGAGGGGCAGAGCGGCGGTCAGAGGGTGGGAGGGAGGTGTACCGACGCCCGCTGCCCCCACCCAGAGGCCAAGCAGCGATCGCACGCACCAGCTGCACCGATCCCGCGGCGAGGAGCGCCCCCAGGCCCGCAGGGACTGCTTCGACCCGGCGCCCGCGGCGGGCCGAGATCTGCGGAGCCCCCGGCGTGGGCAGGGGTCCAGGCGTCCGCCAGGCTGGGCCCTCCCGGGCCCTCCCGCGCTGAGTCGGCTCCCACTCACATCCCTGGGCGGCGAGCCCCGGGCCTGTCCCCGCGCGGCCGCAGCAGCTCTCCGCCCCGATGCGCGGCGCGAGTCCGGGCCCGGGGGCCGAGCGGCCGAGGCGGCGGCACCAACTCCCGAGCGCGCCGGGCGCCGGCCCAGCCTGTCAGAGCTTAGAGAAGCGGTTGGCCGCGGCCGCCGCTACCCCCTCCGGCTTCTCTTCCTCTCTCCTTCCTCCAGCTCACACCACTTCCACTTTGGGCAGCCAGGAAGCCTGTCGTCACAGGCGTCGTCTCCGCCCTCTCCCGGGCCACCCCGTCTTCTCAGTGCCTCAGGCGACACTGGCTCGGAAGCTCTATTTGCGCCGGCGTCAGCCTCCTCTCAGGCGGACAGTTCGCTGCTGACTGAGACAGAACCGCCGGACGGGCGGGGGCGGGGGCGGGGGCGGGACCCAACCGCGCACCTCCTCCCCCGACTGCGCGTGCGCGCGTGCGCGCGTGCGCCAAGCCGCCGCGCTGCCCTTCTCCTGGCGCGCGCACGCGAGCGCCGTAGGCCTGGCAGAGGCAGGTCGCGCACAACCTGGGCTTCTCGGGAAGTTGGCGGGAGCGCGCGGAGAGTCCCGGGCCGTCCCCTGGGAGAACAGGCGTGGGAAATGGAGCCAGAGCTGGCTACCCGGGCCCCACAGCCCCCAGGAGCCCGGCGCTGGGCCTGGCCCTCCCCCAGACGGGCGTGTGTGTGGCCGCCGCCCGCCGTGGAGGCGGCTGGGAATGAGTCAGCCCCGTCGGGAAGGCGACCCCTGCACGCAGCCTGGCACCACAGCGCCATCCTCCCGTGCCCTGGTGTTGGTTCCCCTTCTGCTTTCGCTTCCACGTTCCGCGTCCGGCAAACCTGTCCTTCCCCAGTCCAGGCCTCTAGGCCGAGGGGAAGTGGCACCGAGGGTTGGGGCAACATTCACAGGCACTGTTTAGTGCAGGTGCAATCCCGAGCGCCTGGCTCCAATCCAAGAAAAGGATGAGGGTGGAACGAGGCGCCCAGCTGCTTGCCGATTGGCGACAAGACCCAGCGAATGAGGAGAAAGAGCCCACCGCCTCCCAAAAGCCCCACTGATTCGTTCAACGAATATTCGCATAGCATCTACCAGGTGCTGGGCTGCAAGGGCTCCAAGGATGCTGCTATGTAATTGCAACCCGCATTCTACTTGCTCTACTGGAGCATATATTCGGATAAAAGTGACGAATATACTTTGTATCATATACCAGGATATAATTGCACCTAAGAAAAATAATACAAAGTAAAGGAATAGAAAGTGAGGAAGCAGTGTGCTATTTTAGTGAGGGTGGCCAGGAGAGACCTCCCAGAATAAGTGACATCTGAGCAGAGATGCGAAGGATGAAAATGAGCCAGTCGTGTGACTACATGGGAAGAGAGTTTCAGGCGGAGGGACTAGCAAAGGCAAAGACCCTGAAAAAGGAATGGGCTTGACAAGTTCAAGGACCAGAAAAGAGGTCAATGTGGTTGGAGGACAGTGAAGGAGAGGGCAGTGGAAAGAGATGAGTCCAAAGGAGTAGCCTGGAACCCAACTATGTATGGTCTTTCTCACTTATTAGCCCTCTTTCTCTCTGAAACATTTGATGCATTTATACCTGTTTCTCCATTCACAAATGATGCTGAGATTCAGGTCTAACTTGAATTTAATGATTTCTTTAAATCAACTCACCAATGCAACTCTTGCATTCCTTCTTACATAAGACCCATTGCAAAAGGTCTTTGAGCAGATGATAGCAGGATAGGAAATGACTTGAATTCATACTGACTCCTTCAAAGTAAATAGTGAACTACAGCTCTTGTTTTCTCATAAGAGGGAGGGATTTACGTTTTCTCATAAGAGGGAGGGAGAATTGCGTTCCTATGGCTACTGTTTTACAAGCAAAATATGCTGGAGAGTCCTTATTTTTAATATCTAAAAAGGAATCAAAAATAATTGTGAGTCGATGGCAAATCTAAAATCTGCTTAGAATATAAAGGCCAAGATCACAAGCAGCAACCACCATGCAAGTTCCCTTTTCCTGAAAATGAAAACTGTTACTGGAGTAGAAACCAGAACACAGACCCACACAAAAAAGATAAAATGACAGAGTTGTCCTTCATGTCACAGCTAAGATTAAAATCATCTACCTGAATTGTGGAAATGGAAACATTCGCTTTTGTGAGAAAAAAAAAAATGCCTGCTTTATGAACTCTGAAACAGTGCAGAGGTATTCACTGCAATGAGCAATATTTCTATATTTTATAATACTTATTTATTCAACCAGACATGGTGCCTGTTACCAGCCACTGCCTGTTTGCAGGAAGGAAAAAGTGAATATTCAGAATTCCTTGTGGGGGAAGGTGTGGTGTCTAAATGGGTGTCTCTTGATAGGATGGGAGCCCCGAAATGCAGGGTGAAGATCAGGTGGGATCCAGGGGGCACAGGAGGCGAAAGAGTTCACCCAAGGCAGAACAAAGGAGATAGAAGTTTATCAAATACACAGAAAGGGAGCTGTGCGCAGGACAGCCATGGAGGGGCTGTCTGCACCAGGTAGTGGGTGGGGGCCATTTTTCAAAGAGGGAAGATTAAGAGGTATGGCAACATATGGAATTCTCCTTTTCTTGGTAATTGTGCCTACATGTAAATAGCCTATAGGTCAGTTAGGGCCTCTGGCTATTTTGGACCTTCTCTACATTCCATTGCTCAATCCTGTTTGCCAGAAAGCAGCCTCTACAAAGGGACTTTTTTTTTTTTAATAAAAGTGATTTGGATATGGAAGACAGGTGGACTGAAAAGAAAAGAAAAATTCTTGGGTTTATAGAATTGAGAAATTTATCTGCCTGCCCAGAGAGATAAAGTGACTTGTTTAGGGTCATTCAGAGAGTGGAAGCCTCTCTTCTCACTAAGACAGTATGATTTTTAAGTCAATATTCCCCTCTAATGTTGAGCTCTTTTCACCCTGTAGAGAATTTTTTAGCTCTTTATGTGATCCCTGGTAGTGGCATAGCTAGACAGTTGCTCCCAGGGCAAACATTTCAGAAAGATACCCCTATTTTTGATAAGGATAAAAAAGAATTCCAAGAGAGCAATTTTTTTTTTTTTCTATTAGAGAAAGAGTGTGGGGCAGTGGGGCAGAGGGAGTGGAAGAGAATCTTAAGAAGGTTCCATGCCCGGTGCAGAGCTTGACATGGGGCTGGATCCCATAACCCCAAGATCATGGTCTGAGTTGAAATCAAGAGCTGGAGGCTTAACCAACTGAGACACTCAGGTGCCCCCCAAGAGAACAAATTTTACCAAGTCTTTCATGACATTCTTTCACATACTATGAGAAAGAAGAAATGTGGGTTGGAGGATTTATTTAGATTCAAAACTGATTATATGGCCAGATCTAAAAGTAAAAATTAGCAGCTAATTGTCACCTTTATGGGGCAGTGTGTGGCACCCACTAAGATCCTGTCCTTCCACTGCAGCAGAACATGGCAGCAGTGGGTCTCGCTACTGCTCTCCAAACCACCTCCACAGCGAGACTGTGACAATGTTGTCAGATGGGGTTTTGGCTATTGTGTCTCTGTAAAGTTCTTAGGTGGTTTTGATGCAAAGGCAAGGTTGAAAAGACGTGGCCAAGGGTTTAAGAACTTAAGCTTGAGAGTCTGGCAGACCCAGGTTTGAATCCCAGCCTTCACCAAGGATGTCATTTAGATTTTCTAAGCTTCCATTTCCTCATCACTATAATAGGGATAGTAATATCTTCCTTGAGACATCTGGAAGATTAGATGAAAAAGTATTTTTAAACCCTTAGCACAGCTATTAAATGCGTATTATAGTTGTGGTAAGGTCAATTTACAGATATCAGCAGGCTGGGAGGTATGAGAACTATGTTGGATTTTATTAGTAATCCTGAAGCATTTGTCACAATCTATCACATTCCACAGAACTGTGTGGGCTGTAATGATAAGGACCGAGTTTTAACAGAGATAAATGCAAAGACTTACATTTGGGCTTTTTCACAATGGGTTTGTTGCCAGAACACAGGTGTCGTGAAAACCACTGCTCAACCTAAACCAAAAGGGGAAAGAAAAGACTCGCATTAACATCGTCATCATTGGACACATAGATTCGGGCAAGTCTACTACACTGGCCATCTGATCTACAAATGTGGTGAGATCGACAAAAGAACTATCAAAAAATCTGAGAAGGAGGCTGCTGAGATGGGAAAGGGTTCCTTCAAGTATGCCTGGGTCTTGGATAAACTGAAAGCTGAACATGAACATGGTATCACCATTGCTATCTGCCTGTACAAATTTGAGACCAGCAAGTACTATGTGACCATCATTGATGCCCCAGGACATAGAGACTTTATTGAAAACATGATAACAGGCACATCTCAGGCTAACTGTGCTGTCCTGATTGTCACTGCTGGTGCTGGTGAATTTGAAGCAGGTATCTCCAAGAACAGGCAGACCCATGAGCATGCCCTTCTGGCTTACACACCGGATGTAAAACAGCTAATTGTTGGTGTTAACAAAATGGATTCCATTGAGTCACTCTACAGCCAGAAGAGATACAAGGAAATTGTAAAGGAAGTCAGCATCTACATTTAGAAAATTGGCTACAACCCTGACACAGTAGCATTTATGCCAGATTGTGATTTGAATGGTGACAACATGCTGGGGCCAAGTGCTAACATGCCTTGGTTCAAGGGATGGAAAGTCACCCGTAAAGACAGGAACGCCAGTGGAAGCAACGCTGCTTGAAACTCTGGATTGCATCTGCCACCAACTCATCCAACTGACAAGCCCTTGTGTCTGCCTCTCCAGGACGTCTACAAAATTGGTGGTATTGGTACTGTCCCTGTGGGCCGAGCGGAGACTGGTGTTCTTAAGCCTGGCATGGTGGTCAACTTTGCTCCAGTCAATGTTACAACTGAAGTAAAGTCCACTGAAATGCACCATGAAGCTCTCAGTGAGGCTCTTCCTGGGGACAACATGGGCTTCAATGTCAAGAACATATCTGCCAGAGATGTTTGTTGTGGCAATCTGGCTGGTGACAGCAAAAATGATCCACCAATGGAAGAAGCTGGCTTCATGGCTCAGGAGATTATCCTGAACCATCCAGGCCAAATCAGTGCTGGGGATGTACCTGTGCTGGATTGTCACACAGCTCACATTGCTCGCAAGTTTGCTGAGCTGAAGGAGAAGATAGATTGTCATTCTGGAATAAAGCTGGAAGATGGTCCCAAGTTCTTGAAATCTGGTGGTGCCGCCATTGTTGATAAGGTTTCTGGAAAGCCTGTGTGTGATGAGACCTTCTCTGACTATCCTCCTCTAGTCCGTTTTGCTGTCCATGACATGAGACAGACGGTTGCTGTAGGTGTCATCAAAGCAGTGGAAAAGAAGGCAGCTGGAGCTGGAAAGGTCACCAAGTCTGTCCAGAAAGCTCAGAAGGCTAAATGAATATTATCCCCAATACTTGCCAACCTCATCTTAATCAGTGGTGGAAGAACAGTCTCAGAACTGTTTGTGTCAACTGGCCATTTAATTTTAATAGTAAAAGACTGGTTAATGATAACAATGCATCATAAAATCTTCAGAAGGAATGTTTTGCAGACCATTTGTTTTTGTGTGTGTGTGGCAGTTTTTAAGTTATTAGTTTTTAAAATTAGTACTTTTTAATGGAAACAACTTGACCAAAAGTCTGTCACAGAATTTTGAGACCCATTAAAACAAAAGTTTAATGAGAAAAAAAAAAAAAAGATTTACATTTGGGTAAAAAACCAAATATAACCAAAAAACCTATGCATTAAATGATGAAATAATAAAAACATCATTCTTAAGAGGAGCAAAAAAAGGGACACCTGGGTGGCTCAGTCGGTTGGGGTCTGCCTTCAGGGCTCAGGTCATGATCCCAAGGTCCTGGGATTGAGTCCCATATAGGGCTCCTTGCTTGGCGGGAGCCTGCTTCTCCCTCTGCCTGCTCTGCCTGTTCAGCCTGCTGCTCTCTCTCTCTCTGACAAGTAAATAAATAAGATCTTTAAAAAAAGAGAGAGAGAGAGAGAGAAAAGTGAGAGCAAAAAAAGACACAGAAAAGTCCTTGGAAAGGGAAACAGGTCAAGCAAATGGTTGGGGATAGATGGGGAGTTGCTTTGTTTCTTTCCAAGATAGGGAAGAGTACTTTTCTGAAGGCAAGGGAGGTAGCTATGGAGAGAGGCTGATTTATTCCTGGTCTAGTAATACAAACGGAAAGGCAAAGGCCGGAGTGTGAATCAGATAAACAGACAAGCTTTGAACCACCCAGGTATTTTAGAATCATTCATTTCAAAGTTTGCTTAGCTATGGCGGTGGAGGGAGTCGAAAACCTCCTCTGTACTTCAGCATATCCCTGATCTCTCATCCTTCCTTATAGTCCCAAAGATAAAGGTGTTCCTAGCAAACAGATGGCTCCTTCCCTTGAGATCACCAGATACATTTAACTTTGGTGTATGAAAACCAAAAGTTTTCCCCTCTGTAAACAAGGAATTAATAACCTTCTTCCAGTGAGGATAATTAATTGGTGAAATATGCAAAATGTCTATTATAATTATGCTCTACTGAAACTGTTTTACTTAAAACAGGGGTATAGTTAGCAATTCATTAAAAATATTTTTCTTTATAAAAGGAGTCATATCATGATTCACTCTTAAAAATAGAAATTCCCCTGGCATAAATTTTGTTTACAGAGCATTTATTCCTCAGTTCTTATTTAGATTATGGATTCTGCCCTCTTTCTCTAAGAATGGTCCTCTTCACCCGGAATAGCCAGAGGCTATTATTGTTCATGACCCAGCCCCCACATCCATTGATGGCAGCATGAGTTGTCACCTGACTCAAGCTGAGCCAATCAAGGTCTCCCTTTCGGAGAAGCCCAAACTGGGATTCAAAGACAGTTGCTCAGACTTCTCTTTTCACTTATTTGCTTCCTATGCTCTAAAGTTAAATCTGCCATTGTGGTGTGGCCATCTTCATGTACATGGAGTTGCACAGAAGGCTGATTTGTTGGGGGGGAGGAGGGGAGATTAACACAGATCTAAGACAGGACAGATAAAAAGAGAGAAAGCACACCAACAAAGAGTCCTCACCGTGTTTCAGTTTCCTCTTCCTTCTAAGGCCCAAAGAAACTTCCTGTATTTGGTATCTTGAAAATATTTCCTTATGACAAATTTCTCCTTTTTACTTAAGCTAGATCTACTAGTGTAGAGTACTTGCTACAAAATAACCTGAAGAAGACAGATACTATAGCACACCGATGAGAAGAGAAACAAGAAATATTCTCTCAAATCCCAAGAGAGAAGATGTACAACTTTTAAAAATCCAATTTACCCACAAATTCTCAAGTCTATCTCCAATGAAGGAGCCAAGCATAACTATGTAAGTATCAGTCACAATCTGAGACATTACACGGAACCCATGTAATCTTGGTTAGCCAAAAATAAGCTATCTTTGAGCAGGGTGGCTACGTCTTACAGAGAAATTTTCCTCACCCTCACCTCCTCTTCCAAATCATCACTCCCTTCAGGGCTGTTGGGTTTTCTCTTCTCACTCACTTCATCCAACTTTCTCTGTAACTGAATTTTGTGAATCTTCTGGGCCATAGCTATAGTAATTGCTGTGATCACTCCATTTCAGTTAAACAATTGACCCAAGGGAAATCTAATTTGATATTAAAACATCTTACTGGTATGTTTAAATACTGTGTATTTCAATTTTACCTATGAAATACACAGTGGGACCAAAAAATGCTGCCTAAAGCGTTCTTCAACTTTAACTTCTACATACCCCCAATGTCTATAATTTGTCCTTAAGTATATTTGTTCAACAAAGAGATCCCTCCCCGTCCCCGTCTCTCCCTCCATGCCTTCTCTTTCTAAGTAAGGTCTGGAGGCTGCACTTCTTTACCTCTGCACGATGAGAGTTGGTCAAAGGGAAAGCCAGTGTTTTCCCCCCAGCATAGGCAGCTGGTAGTGAGGGAGCACCATCTTTAGGGTGGTCTTACTTTATCCACATTTCTGTCCTCTCAGTTCTTTTGGAAACCTGGTACCCAACAGTGGCTCATGTCTGAATTTGTTGACTTGAAATATGTTTTCTTAAAAAAAAGACACCTATGCTATTCTGGGCCATTGTTGAAATTATAGTAGCTGAAGGACTATGAAGTATTTTATTTGTTTTTTAACAAGGAATTTAGTTTTATTTTCTCTGTTCATTTCCAAAACCACTTAGGACCAATTTAGGAAAACAAAAAACACCTGTGGAAAGAAAAAAGTTAAACTTAAAAAAAAAAAAAAAAAAAGCCTGAGAAGGATTGGTGCCTTAGCTGTAGGGAGCTACAGAAATTCTGATTGGTCCAAAGAATTGAAAAGATACTGGGAAGCTAGAACAGGAGGCAAAAGAATGAGAAATTACTAAGGAAAAGGGTCTGGAAGTGGGCCACAAGGGGAACTAGAGGCGGAGGGGTTGGTCTGGGTGGAGGAGGGGGCCCCCACTGGTAGCCATCTGGTGGGAGCCCAGTGTATCCATGGGGGGCATCCGTGGAGGAGGGCCATGCATCCCATGTAGAGGCATAGACCTGGATGACGCATGGAAGAACCAAACGGAGGCCACTGGTGGGGGAAGGGAGGCATGCCCATTAGAGGAGGTCCTAGATGAGGCACTCCAGGTGGGGGTTGGGGTGATGGCTGCCCCCCAGAGCCTGATGGCCTGGAATGGGGATATCCTGACCCACGAGGGCCATGGTAGGCCAGCTGCATCTGAGACATCCCTGGATGGGGCATTGCATACAGTGAGAATTGGTGAGGATGTGAGTATCCATGTCCAGGATGTCCAGACCCTGCATTCCTGATGATGGTGGGCCATGTCCTCCAGCCCCAGGAGACACAGGTAATGGGGGCCTAGCTGGGGGTATCCCAGGTAGAAGGTTTCCAGGAGGCAGCACTGGGGGTGGGAGAGACCGAGGAAGAGGGCTACCTGATGGAGGAAGCCCAGATCCCAGTGATGATGCCACAGAATTGGGGGTTGAAGGTGAAGAGGGTGAATCTGCAAGGAGCGGACGAGGGCATCAGCCTGGGAGAGTAGGTCCTGGGCTGTCAGAAGTTGTTCGGCTGCTGAACCCTGGTGCTGACCTTTGGAGTCCTTCTCAAAGGCATAGGACACAGTGATAGGGCGGTTACAGAGATAATGCCCATTCAAAACGTGAACAGCTGCTTCCAAAGCATCAAACAAAACTAAATTAATAAAGGCATAATCTTTGGAGTTGCCTGTGTTAGGGTCCCGCACAATCTCTGGAGTTTGTAAAATCACCCCAAAGGCGCTGGAAATACCATAAATAGCTTCCCATCCATCTCTGAGTCCAGGTTACCAAAGACAATGTTGGCCCCACATCCAGGTTCTTGCGAGCTGATGCCTGGTTCACCTTCCCACACAGTTTGATCAGGTTCATGATCTTCGTGGCATAGTCAGCTTCCTTGTCGCCCAAGAATTCCACAAAGCCATGGCCTGGTGCTGACCTGTGACTTCATCCTTTGGCATGCGGGAGCTGACTACTGGCCCCGCCTGGAGGATTAGCTCCCACAGCCATGGCTGGCCAACCTCCCCGTCCAAGCCTCCCACGTAGACAGTGGCGCCCTGGTTCTGCTCGGAGATCGACCTGTCTGCGTGGCAAGGGGCTCCTGCATGCTCCATTATGAAGTGCTTGAAAGCCCACTGAATCAAAGTCATATGCAAAAGTCATCTACTTTCATAACTGTTAATAATGATTGGTCAGACTTCAGTTAGGAATTATAAATTGTGAATTACAAATTGAATCCATCAAGAAGACATGTGGAAGTCCTAACTACCATTAACTGTGAATGTGATTTCATATGGAAAGAGGGTCTTTGCAGATGTAATCAAGTTAAGATGAGGTCATTGGCCCTAATCCAATATGACTGACATCCTTTTTTTTTTTTTTTTAAGATTTTATTTATCTGAGAGAGAGAAAGCACACAAGAGGGAGGAGGGACAGAGGGAGAGGGAGAAGCAGACTCCCTGCTGAGCAGGGAGCCCGACACTGGTCTCAATCCCAGGACCTTGAATCACGACCTGAGCAGAAGAGAGATGTTTGACCACCTGAGCCAGACAGACACACAGAGCGAAAACAGCCAGGGAAAGAGAGTCAGAGACTAGAGTGATGCATCTGAACCAAGGAACCCCTCAAGCTACCAGAAACTGTAAGAGGCGAGGCAGGAATCCCCCCTGAAGGCTCCAGAGAGAGCACAGCATGGCCATTTGCTTAAGCACAGACTTGTAGCCTCCAGAACTGTGAAAGAATAAATTTCTGTTGTTTTAAGCCACCCAGTTTATGATACTTAGTTCCAGCAATATAGAAATACAACGCCCCTACATTTCTCAAACTGAAACTGAGAAAAGCCTGGAGAATAACTTTCTCTTCTAGTATCAACACTGGATACTGTCTCCAAGTGAACAATGATATCACCATTCATTTGAAGAAAAAAAAATACTGTTTCTTTGCTTTCTCCTTTTGGTGCTTTTGTTTACTTGTGTTTGTCTTTGGTTTTTCTTTCTTTTCTGTCATAGTCACTGCTTCTGTCAGAAAGCAAGCATGACGGGTGGTAATAGTCCACGGGCAAACTCTTTCTGTCAGGCAGTCTAATGCTATGAATATTTTAGTTTCGGGTGCTTTCTACTCAGATGCCAGTTCAACTCTTGTACTACTCACAGAGCCTGTTCTGGAAATCGACAGCACTACAAGTAATAAAGTATTTAGCAAGAATCATGCATCTATTATCCTTATCATCTTATTATCTATTATTCTTATTCAGGGACTAAGAAGATTTGTTGAACAAGCTACTTTTTTTCTTTTTAGATCTCACAAGTAAATGTTCCAAATAATATAGATAGCAAAGTATACGCAGTAGAAGGTCCCCCAGGCCCTCCTCACTTGCCAGATGTAACCACTGACGACTATTTGGTATGTTCCGTTTCAGACTTTCTCCTAAGCATTTTCCTGCCTATCTCCTATAGATGCAGTTTCGGGCTCTGTAAACAAAATGGGTAATTCTACACTTTTTTCTGTGACCATTTTTTCACTTCAACATGGAGATATTTCGTTCAACATGTATGCTTTTTAACTCTTATATGGTATTCAATAAAACAGGTGACTCCTAATTTATTAAATAATTCCCTGATCTATCAACATTTAGTATTGTGATTTTCACAATTAAAAATAGGGCTAAATTGGCACATCATTATATATTTCATGGGCACCAGGGTGTTCCCTACGATAGTCACTGGACTGCCTGGGCCAAAGGAAACACATATTTAAAATTTGGTGGCTCCTGTTAAATTGACTTTCAAAAATCTCATAGTAGCATATAAATACCCATTTCTCTGTAATCTCACTAACTCTGGATTTTATGATATTAGGTAATTTTAATTCCAAATCGCATTAATTCCAATAGTTCAACAAGTATCTATTAAACACCTATTATGTGACAGGTGTTCCACAAATGTCACACATTTCTTGGTATGTCTACCCATTCTTTTTTTTTTTTTTAAGATTTTGTTTATTTATTTGACAGAGAGATGACCAGTAGGCAGAGAGACAGGCAGAGAGAGAGGAAGCAGGCTCTTTGCTGAGCAGAGAACCCGAGGCGGGGCTCGATCCCAGGACCCTGAGATCATGACCCAAGCCGAAGGCAGAGGCTTAACCCACTGAGCCACCCAGGCACCCCTATGTCTACCCATTCTTGCCTCCACTTGTCTTTAATACACTTTTAAGCAGACATAATAATACTAGACTGTAAAATTCACCAACCGTCTTGACCAAGCAAGTAATTATTCAATCACATTCAAATATATCTTTGAAATCAGCTGCCTTATACCATTTTTCTTATGGGAGAAAATGATTTCTAAGGGTAAACACTGGTGACATACAAACCCTGAGATTTTTACTGCCTAGGGGACCTTAATCAGTTATTCAACCTTTCCAAACTTCTGTTTCCTAGTCTCCCCTATAAGAATATTAGGGGTGCTTACCTTTTAGGACTGATTTTAAGTTACAGTGATGTAACATATAAAAAACATCAGTAAATTCCTGATAATAATAATAGATGACATGAGAGTACATAAAACACACCGATCATTCATCAAGGACTTTACATATATTAAATCATTTGAGCCTCACAATAACTCTATGAGATGGTTCATTTTGTTACCTTCATTTCAAAAGGAAGAAACTGAGGCACAAAAGAATAACTTTCCTAGGGTCTTCCTGAAATCCTGCCAAGCCAGGGCTGAACCCCAGAAGGCCTGGCTTCAGAGCCGATTACATTCTACTGTCTCCTGAACAGGCAATCAAGCAATAGGTATTATTTCCTTGATTCTTATCGTCTTACAGCAGAGTCTACTGAATGCACATCCTTACTTAAAGAATGTTAAACATGGTGATGGAAGCTGATTCATTACATTCTAAAGAATCAAGTAACATTATTTACAATTAATGTATAACAAAGTCTTCTACCCAGGGGCAGATTCTTGTTTGCTGGAACAGCTCCAGATGCTCCTGTGTGGTAGAGCAGTGGTTCTCAAATTGTGGTCCCTGGATGAGCAGTGTCGGTCCCACCTGGGCATTTGTCAGAAATGTAGATACTTGAGCCCGAACTCAAACCTCCTATATAAACTTCTGGAGGAGAGGCTGTGTTTTAACAAGACTTCCAGATGATTCTCATGCATGTAAAAGTTTAAGAACTGCTATAGTAGGGAATCCATGTAATGGGTGAAGTGAAAAGAAGAGAAAAGAAATAGCCAAAGAGCTTAGACTGACTTTCAGAATAAACAGATGGTGCAGAGAAGGGGGATGGGGAATGACAAAAGATATGTGAGGCCCGAATATGAAACCTGACTTGAGGGACAAGCAGAAAGAAGAGATCTTTGTTTCACATTGCTGCAGTATGTGTAGGGAAACAAGAGACAGGACAGCGAACGATGATTTTAAAGTATTTTGCTTTATGTTATAAATAAAATTCACTTTTTAAAAAAAATATTTATTTATTTATTTATTTATTTATTTATTTGACAGACAGAGATCACAAGTAGGCAGAGAGGCAGGCAGAGAGAGGGGGAGGAGGCAGGCTCCCTGCCAAGCAGAAAGCCTGATGCGGGGCTCGACCCCAGGACCCTGAGATCATGACTTGAGCCGAAGGCAGAGGCTTAACCCACTGAGCCACCCAGGTGCCCCAATAAGATTCACTTTTATGCCCTTAAAAGAACAACTTGATTTTCAAGATGGCAGCAGACCAGGAGGACCCTAGGCTCCACTTGTCTCATAAACACAACTAGATAACAATCCGATCATCCTAAATACCCCAGAAACTGACCTGAAGACTGGCAGAACAAACTCCACAACTAAAAGGAGAGAAGAGGTCACAATGAAGAAGTTAAGAAGTGCAGAGACATGTTTTAGGGGAGAATCAGATCACAGTGCAGAGGGGAGGGACCCATGGTCATAGGGAAGGACAAGAGAGAGACAGAGAAAGAGAGAGGCACACACACAGAGAATAATGCACAAGGAGAATATTTTCCCAAAGCCACTGGCTTGGAAAATCAAAGAGGCTAAATTTCGTGAGTTCTTGCAACCAGTAGGGATTAAAGCAAATAACCCAGGCCAGACAGTGTGGAAACAGCATCTGGAAAATGCCTGGGGTACACAGAAGGCAAATTATTCTCTCTCAGTCAAGCTTGCCTCAGTCCCAGCAGGGCAGACCCCTCCCTGAGAAGGCCAGCACAAACCCCTCCTCATCACTTGTACTGACCAGAGAGCTCTGCAGGATGTCAGTTCTGGTGGAGCTGGTGTCAGGTCTCATTTCACGAGCTTATGAGAACAGATCTAGTTAAAACTCACCACATTCAGTCCAGGGACTAAACACTGCCCACAGCAAGCAAGGACAGGCTCTGCAAATGACGAGCCAGGAGAGAGCAGCCAAAACACAGTAACAGAGTGCACACAGCACACACAAGGGACAACCGTCTCTAAAGCAACAGTCAGTACATGACCTCGTCTTCAGAAAGTCAATACTTTCAGGAGCAGAAGACATGAATAAGCTTTTCAAATACAGAGTAGAAGGTGAGACTTAAATAAAATGCTCAGGTGGAGGAACTTATCCCAAATGAAAGAACAAGAAAGAACAAGGTCACAGATCTAAGCAAAACAGAAATAGGTAACATGCCTGAAGGAGAATTTAAAGGAACAGTCATAAAGATATTCACTGCGCTTGAGAAAAGAATAGAAGACATCAGCAAGGCTACAGAGATATAAGATTTAAAAAAGAATCAATCAGAGATGAAGAATGCAATAAACAAGGTTGGAAACAGGTTTGATACAATGAAGAGCAGATTGGAAGAACCAGAGGAGCGAATTAGTGACCTAGGAGAACAAATAATGGAAAATAATGAAGCTGAACAAAAGGGAGAAAGAAGAATTATGCAACACGAGAATAGACTGAGGGAACTCAGTGATTCCATCGAACATAATAACATGCATATTGTAGGAGTCCGAAAAGAAGGAGAGAGAGAAAAGAGGGTAGAAAATTAATTTCAACAAATAATAGCTGGAGACTTCCCTAATCTGTGGAAGGAAACAGACATTCAAATCCAGGAAGCACAGAAAACTCCCATCAAAATCAACAAAAGCAGGCCAACACCAAGATATATTGTAATTAGGGGCGCCTGGGTGGCTCAGTGGGTTAAAGCCTCTGCCTTCGCCTCGGGTCACGATTCCAGGGTCCTGGGATCGAGCCCCATATCGGGCTCTCTGCTCAGCAGGGAGCCTGCTTCCCTTCCTCTCTGTCTGCCTCTCTGCCTACTTGTGATCTCTGTCTGTCAAATAAACAAAATCTTAAAAAAGAAAAAAAAAAGATATACTGTAATTAAATATGCAAAATACAGTGATAAAAAAAATCTTAAAAGCAGCAAGACAAATGAAGTCCTTAACTCACATGGGTAAGGCAAGCAAGAGATCTCTCAACAGAAATGTGGCAAGCCAGAAGGGAGTGGTATGATATATTCAACATGCTGAGTAGGAAAAAAGTTGCAGCCAAGAACATTCTAACCAACAAAGATATCATTCAGAATAGAAGGAGAGATAAAGAGATTCCCAGAGAAATAAAAACTAAAGCAGTTCATGACCACTAAATCAGCCCTGCAAGAGATATTAAAGGAGACTCTTTCAGTGCAAAGGAGAAACCAAAAGTGACAAAGACAAGAAAGGATCAGAAAAAATCTCCAGAAACAATGACAAAACAAGTAATAAAATTGAAATAAATATATATCTATAAATAATTACTTGTACATGGACTAAACGCTCCAATCAAAATATAGAGCATGTCAGAATGGAAAAAAACAACCAAGACCCATCGTTACGCTGCCTACAAGAGACTCATTTTAGCGGAGCCTGGGTTGCTCCACTGGTTAAGCGTCCAACTGCTGATTTTGTCTTGGGTCATGATCTCAGGGCTGTGAGATGGAGCCTATGTTGGACTCCACACCATGCTGAGCATGGAGCCTGGCTGAAGATTTTGTCTCTTTCCCTCTGCCCCTTCACCCTGCTCACATGTGCTCTTGGTCTCTCTACAAAAAAAAAAGAGAGAGAGAGAGAGAGAGATTTTAGACTGAAAGACACCTGCAGATTGAAAGTGAGGGGGTGAAGAAACACTTGTCGTGCAAATAGATGTCCAAAGAAAGCCAGAGTAGCAATACTTAGATCAGACAAAATGGACTTTAAAGCAAAGACTGTAAAAAGAGACAGAGAAGGGGATGATAACCATAAAGGGGACAATCCAACAAGAAGAAAAGCAACTGTAAATATTTATGCACCCCACATGGGAGCACCCAAATATATAAGACAGTTAATTGCTATCATGAAGGGACTAACTGATAATAACACAATAATCGTGGCAGACTTTAAGATGCCACTCACATCAATAGATAATATGAAAAGAAAATAAACAAGGAAACAATGGCTTTGAATGACACACTGGACCAGAGGGATTTAATGGACGTATTCAGAACATCCCACCATAAAACAGCAGGATATATATTAATTTCAGGTACACGTGGAACACTCTCCAGAACAGATCACATATTAGGTCACAAAAGAGACCTCAAAAAAATTTTTAAAAGACTGAAATCATACCATCCAACTTTTTTTTTTTTAATCGTAGCACTAGGAAATTAGAAGTCAACCACAAGAAAAAACTTGGAAAGACCACAAATACGTGGACAGATCAACCAAAAAACAATGAACAGATCAACCAAGAAATCAAAGAAGAAATTTTTAAAAATATATGGAAACAGATGAAAATGAAAACATCTTTGGGTGTCCAAAGTCCCAAAGTCTAAAACTTTGGGATGTAGCAAAAATGATCCTAAGAGGGAAGTATATAGCAATACAGGCCTGCCTCAAGAAGGAAAAATCTCAAATAAACAACCTAATCTTACACCTAAAAGAGCTAGAAAAACAACAAGAGAAGCCTAAAGCTAGAGGAAGGAATGAAATAATAAAGGTTAGTGTAGAAATAAGTGATACCAAAACTGAAAGAACAATAGATCAGATTAATGAAACCAGGAGCAGATTCTTTGAAAGAATTAATAAAATTCATAACCCCCTAGCCAGACTTATCAAAAAGAAAAGAGAAAGGACCCAAATAAATAAAATCACAAATGAGACAGGAGGAATAACAACCAACACCACGGATATACAATTATAAGAGATTATGCACAACTAGACGCCAACAAATTGGACAACTTGGAAGAAATGGATAAATTCCTAGAAACATTTAAACTGCCAAAACTGAAATGGGAAGAAATGGAAAATATGAACAGACTGATAACCAGCAAAGAAATTGAATCAGTAATCCAAAAACTCCCAACAAACAAAAGTTCAGAGCCAGAGGCTTCTCAAGGGAATTCTAACAAATATTTAAAGAAGAGTTCATACTTATTCTTCTCAAATTATTCCAAAAAATAGAAATGGGAGGAAAACTTCTAAATTTATTATATGATGCCAGCATTACCCTGATACCCAAATCAAAGACCCCACTAAACAAAAGAACTACAGGCCAATAACCTAGATGAACATAGATGCAAAATTCCCAATAAAATACTAGCAAACCAAATCCAACAATACATTAAAAGAATCATTCACCATGATCAAGTGGGATTTATTCCTGAGTTCACTATTCACAAATCCATCAACATAATACAGCACATTAATAAAAGAAAGGATAGAACCATATGCTCCTTTCAATAGATTCAGAAAAAGCATTTAACAAAGTACAATATCCACTCATGATAAAAGCCCTCAAAAAAGTAGATTTAGAAGGAACATACCTCAATATAATAAGAGCCATCTATGAAAATCCCAAAGCTAATATCTTCAATGAGGAAGACCTGAGAGCTTTTCCTCTACAGTCAGGAACAAGCCAGGGATGTCTGCTCTCACCACTGTTATTTAGATGGTGCTGAAAGCCCTAGCCACAGCAGCTGGACAACAAAAAGACATAAAATGTGGGGCACCAGGGTGGCTAAGTTGGTTGCATGACCGACTGTTGATTTCAGCGCAGGTCATGATCTCAGTTTGTGAGACTGAGCCGCATGTCAGGCTCCGAAATGGGCATAAAGCCTAATTAAGATTCTCTCTCCCTCTCCCACTGCCCCTGCCCCCCCCTTAAAAAAAAGAAAGAAAGAAAAGAAAAGAAAAAAAGAAATAAAAGGCATCCAAACTGTAAAGAAGTAAAACTTTTACTATTTGCAGATGACATGAAACTAAATATAGACAACCCAAAGACTCCACCAAAAAAACTGCTAGAACTGATACACAAATTCAGTAAAGTCACAGGATACAAAATCAGTGTACAGAAATCAAATGCATTTCTATACACCAGTAACAAAGCAGCAGAAAGAGAAATTAAGAAATCAATTCCATTTATAATTTCACCAAAAACTATAAAATACCTAGGAATAAACTTAACCAAAGAGGTAAAGACATGTACTCTGAAAACTATAAAACACTTAAGAAAAAAATTGAAGATGATGCAAAGAAATAGAAAAACATTCCATGCTCATAGACTGGAAAAACAAATATTGTTAAAATGTCTATGCTACCCAAAAGCAATCTATACATTTATTGAAATTCCTATCAAAATACCAATAGCAAAAAAACAAAACAAAACAAAACAAAACTACAACATTTTTCACAGAGCTAGAACTATCCTAAAATTTATACAGAACCACAAAACATCCTGAATAGCCAAAGCAATCTTGAAGAAGAAAAGCAAAGATGGAGGCATCACAATTCCAGACTTACAGTTATATTACAAAGCTGTAGTGATCAAAACAGTATGGTACTGGCACAAAAATAGACACAGAAATCAATAGACTAGAATAAAAACCCAGAATTGAACCCACAACTATATGGTCAGTTAATCCTTGACAAAGCAGGAAAGAATATTCAATGGAAAAAAGATAAGTCTCTTCAACATACATAGTCTGGGAAAACTGGACAGCTACATGCAAAAGAAAGAAACTGGACCACTTTCTTATACCAAACACACACACACAAAAAATAAATTGAAAACAGTTTAAAGACTGTTTAAAGACTAAATGTGAGGCCTGAAGCCATTAAAATCCTAGAGGAGAACACAGGCAGTAACCTCTTTGCAATCAGCAGTAGCAACTTCCTTTTAGGTATGTCTCCTGAAGTACGGGAGAAACAAAAGCAAAAATAAACTATTGGAACTACATCAAAATAAAAAGCTTCTGCACATGAATGGCTGGGTGACTCAAGTTGCTTAAGTGTCCAGTTCTTGGTTTTAGCTCAGGTCATGATCTCAAGGTCGAGATTGAGCCCTGCATCCAGCACTATGCTCAGCGTGGAGTCTGTTTCAGATTCTCTCTCTCTCTTCGTCTGCCTCTCCCACTCATGCTCTCTCTCTAAAATAAACAATAAATAAATCTTTTTTAAAAAAGCTTCCACACAGTAAAGGAAACAATCAACAAAACTAAAAGGCAACCTACTGGATAGGAGAAGATATTTGCAAATGACATATTTGATAAAGAATTAGTATCCAAAAAATATAAAGAACTTTTAAAACTCAACACCCCCAAAATGAATGATCCAACTAAAAAAAATGGGCAGAAGACATGGAGAGGCATTTTTCCAAAGAAGACATCCAGATGGCCAACAGGCACATGAAAAGATGCTCAACATCATTTACCATCAGGGAAAACAAATCAACACTACAATGAGGTATCACCTCACACCCATCAGAATGGCTCAAATTAACAAAACAAGAAACAACAGGTGCTGGTGAGAATGTGGAGAAAGGGGAAACTTCTTGTACTATTGGTGGGAATACAAACTGGTACAGTCACTCTAGCATGGAGGTTCCTCAAAAAGTTAAAAATAGAACTACCCTACAATCTAGCAATTGCACTTAGGTGTTTACCCAAAGAATACAAAAATAATAAATCAAAGGGATACATACACCCCAATGTTTATAGCAGCATTATCTATAATAGCCAAATTAAGGAATCAGCCCAATTGTCCATCAATTGATGAATAAAGAAGATGTTGTACATTTCTACAATGGAGTATTATGCAGCCATAAAAAAGAATGAATGCTTGCTAATTGCAACAACATGGATGGAGCTAGAGAGTATTACACTAAGCAAAATAAGTCAGTCAAAGAAAGACAAATACCATATGATGTCACTCATATGTGGAATTTAAGAAACAAAATAAACAAGCAAAGGGAAAAAATAGAGGGAGATGCAAACCAAGAAACAGATCCTTAACTACAGAGAACAAACTGAGGGTTATCAGTGGAGAAGTGGGTAGGGGGATGGGTTAAACAGACGATGGGGATTAAGAAGGGCCCTTCTGTGATGAACACTGGATGTTGTATGGAAATGTTGATTCACTATGTTGTACACCTGTAACTAATATTACACTCTATGTTTACTAACTAAAATTTAAATAAAACCTTAAAAAAAAAGAGTACAACTTCAATTTGCTCTTCAATCATTCTTAGGTATTAAACTTGTGCATATTTGAGCAGTTACTGTGTAATGCCTAGATCATATAGAAGTACATAATTTTATTAAGGTTATATTAAGTTACAATGCAATGAATTGAAGTCAAATTGCACTGGGTAAACTTAACACAAATGAAACAAATTCTAAAATCACAAAGTGTTGAAGAAGCTTACAGATCATAAAGATCACTGATTAGATACAGTCATCAAGTCTAATACCACGTTCTATAAGTTACAAGGGTTGCAAATATGATGCAGCCCAAGCAACCCACCTACATCTTGTCTGGCAGGACAGGTTTAAAAAGAGTTCATTGCATAAGAACCCAAAGACTCCCTTGTAGACCATGAAGGCAGAAATATCTGTCTCATTCCCCAGTGCATATCCAGTACCATTCAAAGTTTGACACACAGCAGCTGCTAAGAAATATTGATGAAATTAAAATTGCAATGTCTCCCAGCCCCCAGCACTCCACTCCCTACACCAGTCCCTTGATCTGATTTTCTCCATAGCACTTCTTACCACTTCACATAGAATATATTTCATTTATTTACTTGTTTATCTTTTCTCAAGTAGAAGGTGAGATCCAAATGCATTATATTCATCCTTATACCTAGCACCTAGGACAGGGCCTAGTGCCTCATCGTAGGTACCAATAACTATGGAATGAATGAACTTTTAATTATTTTGCTGTATATTCTATTAGGTAAGGATTAGTATGTCTGTTTCATGGACAAGAAATTAAATGCAGTGAAATTAACTGGCCCAAAATAATATAACCATTAAATATTAAAGTTGCTATTTGAAGTTAGCTATCTTCCCATGAAGAATGTTCTCTTAAAGTAGATGTCATTTGAGCTTAAAAGTGGGTAGTACTGGAACTGTTTTCATAACTTACGTGGCTTCTTTCAAAAATTTACATTCTGTTCTGCAGCTATAACCTCCACATTTATGGTATTCTTAGTCCTACAATAACAGGGGGGTAACATTCATCAGTCATTTTGCTATAGTTTCTCTATTTGTCAGTTCATCCTTTAGTGGTTTCTTCAAGAAGGGTTCAGGAGAACTTGTCTCTAAGTAGTGCATGCTCAAAAATGTTTTTCTGTTTTTTTTCTACTTAAACAAGTTTGGTTACCATAAATTTTTTGGTTGTACCTTAGTTCCTTTGAAGGCTTTGGAGGTATTTCCCTCCTCTCTTCTTTTTTTTTTTTTTTTTAAGATTTTATCTATTTATTTGACAGAGATCACAAGTAGGCAGAGAGGCAGGTGGGGGTGCGCGAAGCAGGCTCCCAGTGGAGCAGAGAGCCCGATACGGGGCTCGATCCCAGAACTCTGGGATCATGAGCCGAAGGCAGAGGCTTTAACCCACTGAGCCACCCAGGTGCCCCCCTCCTCTCTTCTAATGCTGGAAATGGGATAATAAATTTTCCTAAGCCTATGACTCGCCTTCAGAACTATCATTTGCCAATCTTGTTTTTTTCTACCTCCCTCTATATTTTCTGCAAGCCCCAGATATCATGTAATTTTTCCTGTAAATATTTAGTGTACACCTCTAACTATATGTATTTCTAACTAGTAAGCACTTCTTAAAAACATAACTATCATGCCATTATCATAGCACAAAGAAACCAAAAATGCCTTAATATCATGTATTATCTAATTCATATTGAAATGGTAACGGATTGTCCCAAAGAGGCCTTTTGATAGTTGGTATACCCACTTCCATTTTAATCAGGTAATTCTAGATGTTGTGTTGAGAACAGACCGCAGGGGCCAAAAGCAGAAATATGGAGATCAATAAGGAGCCCATCACAAAGACCAGGTGAGAAACGGTTTGGACTGGACCAGAGAAGTGGCCTTGGAAAGAGTGAGAAGTTAAAGCATTCTAAATATGTTCTAAGTTAGAATCAAAGATTTGCTAATGGTTTGGAGCTAGGGTGTAAGAGAAAGAAAGCCTCCAAAGATGACTCCAAGATTTTGGCCTGAGCTAGTGTAAGGATGACTATCCATGATGAAGAAGACTGGGTAAGGAGAAGGTATACAAGCTCAGTTTGGGATATGTTAAGTATGAGAAGCTTATTAGTTATATAAAAGGAGAAGTCAGATAAGCAGCTAACCATACTAGACTGAAGTTTAGCAGAGATGTCTGAACCAAAGATATAAATTGGCAATCATAAGCACAGAAATTATATTTAAAGCCACGGGATTAGGTGAAGTCACCAGAATAATGAATGTGGATTTAGATAGAAAAGAAAAGAGGTCCGATAACATAGATCTGGTATACTCCATTGTTCACAGTTTGCCGACATCACAAGGAACCAGCAAATGAGATTGACAAGGACGGACCAGTAAATAGGATAAAAATCAATATAGTAAGGTGATCTGGAAGCCAAATGAAGTATTTTAAAGAAAAGTTACTAAAAACTACATCAAATATTGCTATATCAAGTAAAATAAGGATGGAGAATTATCTATTCTTTAACATTGGAGGTCACTAATGATGACCTTGACAAAAGGAGTTATGGATTAGTGAGGCAAAATCCTGCTCTAATAGATTCAAGAGAGAATGGGCAGAGATACTGAGGATGGCAGATATAGACAACTATTAGGGGGTACTTTTATTATTAAAAGAGAAGATAGAAATACAGGAAGTACTGGAAGGGAAAGCGAAGCCAAGAGAAGAATGATTTAATTAATTAAACAATCATGAGAAATAACAGCAAACATGTAATCCAATGAAATGTTCAGTAGAAAGGTAGAAATTCATGGTGAGGGAAGGAGAAGGGGAATTGCTAGATTTGAGTCCTCGAATAGGGAGAGGCAATAGATCTAGATCACAAATGAAAAGTTTGGCTTTACGCGGTGGCATGGAGCATTCATCAAAGATGTGGAAGTTTAGGTCAGGATAAAATTAGACAGGCAAGAGATTTATTTGGAGAAACCCTTGTGAACGATAAAAGAGAAAGGTGAGAATGCAGGTGGGAAGAGCCTTCAGACCATGATGCAAGTCTGAGACCTGTGAAAGAGAAGAAGAAATAAAAGAGGATTGGGTAATTCCCTGGAAGGATAAAAACGGAGCTATCCCATGGACCAACATTCCATTCCTAAGAATATGCCCAAGAGAAATGGAAACAAATGTCCTTACAAAAACTTGCACACAAATGTCCACAGCACTATTATTCATAATAGGCAAAAAGTGGAAACAACTCCAGTATCTACCTACTGGTGGATGGATAAATGAAATGTGGCATGTCCATATAATAGAATGTTATTCAGCAATAAAAAGGAACAAATGGTGAGTCATTGTGGATGAGTCTTGAAAATGTGCTAAGTGAAAAAAGCCAGTTGCAGAAGACCACATATTACAAGACTGTGTTTATGTGAATTATCCAGGAGGAGCAAATCTATAGAGACAGAAAGTAAATTTATGGTTGTCCAAAGCTGTAAGAAATTGGCAGTTTGAACCCTGAAGGCAAAAGGGTATGAGTTTCCTTTTTGGATAATGAAAATGTTCTAAAATTGATTATGATGATGGTTGCACAATTCTGTTACTATAGTAAAAATGACTGAGTCGAACACTGTAAATAGGTGAAGTATATGGTATGTGAACTATATCCCCACAAAGCTTTAGAAAATAAAGAAAAAACCGAGGATTGGATAGGAAGAGACTCAGAATGCAGTGCTACTCAAATAGTCTTAGCTGGGTCAACAGGAAGTCTTTGAGCAGAGATTGCCCATTAGAGGAATCACACGTGGGGCAAAGATGATATGACTCTGGTACTCTTGCCATGTTCAGTCATTGGCTGGGAGAAGCTCAAGAAGGGGAGTAGAAGTGTGGGGGAAGTGATGCCTGGGTGGCTCAGTTGGTTAAGCATCTGCCTTCAGCTCAGATCATGATTCCAGGGCCCTAGAATCAAGTCCCACATTGGGCTCTTTGCTCAGCGGGGAGCCTGCTTCCCCCTCTGCCCCTCCTCCCGCTCATGCTCTTGCCTCTCTCTCTTTGACACATAAATAAAAAAATCTCAAAAAAAAAAAAAAAAGTGTGGGGGAAGGGAGGGCTCTCCAGGTAAACTCTGCAGTAACACTGTAAGTATATCACCGAGGCTGTCAGCCAACTACACACTTCACAGGAGGTTCCCTTGAGCAGATCCTTCCAGAGCTGCCAGAGAGTAAAAGAAGTCAGGTTAAAGGACTATGATACTGACGGCTGAGTCTTCTATTCACTAATTGATTCTAGTTTTTTTCTATCCATAGGAAATGAGGTCATCAACTGACAGTGAATCTGAGTGGGGAGTGGGTGGAGATGTTGGGCTTTGAAGATAAAAATGAAGTCATCTAGAAGAGCTTGAGGTTGAAAGGACCAAAGAAATGCAGTTTGATAACCAGGCAGTGTTAAGAGCCTGCTCGACATCAGGAATTTAAAGCAAGACTCAGAAACGTGGGGTTTTCTCCACCCACATTCAGCGGCCCAAGTCAAAGCTCAGAATGGAGAAAGCTCAATTAAATCAGCATTGGAGTGTTTCAAGGTGAGTAAGAGGAAGTGAAAAGAGGGCAGGGGAGTTCAGGGTGCGTGCAAATAATGGACTATAATAGTCGATCATGGAATCTGAATTGGGTAAGCAAGGAAGTGAAGATATGAAGTGAGTGAGGGAAACAGAAAAGTACTAATGGCTTGTCCAGTAGGGGACCCTTGAAGGATTCTTAGTGTTAGGATCCCCAAAGGAGTGACCTAGAAACAGAGGAGGTGGAACCACAGAAGGTAACAGGGTTGCTGGGAAGCCTCTGCTACCAGCTAGCCTACCCTACTCCTATTTATCCAAACACATTTTTACCTTCCACATCAAGGTATGCCTCGTGCTCTGGAGAACTACCTTCTTCTGACATGATCTGAGTTCTGCAGCCCTGAGGATTCTTCTCTCCAGACAGCCCTTCCCCATACTTTGTGGTTCATGATTATAGGTATCTCCAAAATTAATTAAAAAATGGCATTTACTACTTCTGCCTCTCATCCTCCTTGTTGCATTTAGATGATTACCAAGGCCAAGAGGAAACTGCTGTCTTTTGAGTCTGATTCAATTGATCTGGAATGAAGCCCAAGCATTGGTGTTTTTTAAAAGTTTCTCAGTTGAGGGGCGCCTGGGTGGCTCAGTCGGCTGAGCTTCTGACTTTGGCTCAGGTCATGATCTCAGGGTCCTGGGACTGAGCCCCAAGCCGGGCTCCCTGCTCAGCCAGAATTCGGTTTCTCCCTCTGCTCTTCCCCCCATTCATGTGTACTCTCTCTCTTTTCCCCCTCTCTCTCCATCTCAAATGAATAAATAAAATCTTAAAAAAAAAAAAAGTTTCCCAGTGGAGAGCTAGAGTTGAAACACCACTGTATGTGATACCAATAAACCCGTTCTCAGATTAGGGTGAAATTCATAATACCAGACTAGCATTAATAAACTGCCCTCACCACATCTTGCCCTATAAGATACAGGAATCCAGCAGGCACTGGAGATTTAATTTCTGGGGACTTGCATAGTCAGCAGTACCCCTAATCATTTCTTCCTGGTGGAGATCTATAGCTGTCTCATATAGTTAGAGGGGAGCCTGGTTCACTGAGCAAGTCCTTGAAGGTCCTTGAAGACCTGGGGACTCAGATAGAGGCCACCAGTTTATTTAAAGAAAGCCACCCAGCTCAAACCATTCTTCCCCAGAACGTATTCCAACAAAGCCCTCCAGCCTTCTTCACCATTCAGCACCTGGCCTGCCTCAGCATAAAAATCCCCAGGAGCCCTGTCTACTACATTGGTCCAGGTCCACAAGGCAAAATAATTGAAAGTATCAAGAAAGAAGCAGAAATTTCCATGAAATCACTGAATGAATTTAAAAACAGACCAAAAGCATTCTTACTTTCATTTGCCTTCCAAGCACTAGGTATGAATTGTCCTACATGGAACCCTAATGCGCCAATGCCAACCCAGCAAATTAGCACTACGTTAAGGGTAAGACTCTTAATATTGACATAGTCCTTAAAGATAAGTCTAGATGCAGTTACTTAGATTTCTTCACATGTCAGAAATACTTAATATTTAATCCTCGAGGAGCTAGGTAACTCGACTATTAAGGAAATAACAGTGTCATATCCTGCTTGGCCCAGAGCTTTCTAGACAGACCATTAGCAATGAGGGGAAGGAGATTAATATCAGAGCCTCATTGGATGGAGTGTGTGTGTGTGTGTGTGTGTGTGTGTGTGTATGTGTGTGTGTGTGTGTGTGTGAGAGAGAGAGAGAGAGAGAGAGAGAGTTTTGTGTTTGTTAAAAAGAGGCACAAGTTTTAGGCTAAGAAATATTACTCTACAGGGGCGTCTGTCCTCACCATTGCAACTTAGTGGTAAGCCACTTATAAAATGCTGAGTATCTGAAGGCCACTATTTCTTGAATAATTAGACATTTGTTTGAGTCATCAATTAAAAATGACTAGAAAATAGTGACAGTCAATTTTTTTTCACCTTGCAATCTCTGTCATATTAATTTCAACCCAAGACAAGTTGTAGACTACCAAAAGATGGACTGTCTCAGTGATTTGTTTGCCAAGTTTCTCCCTAAATGAGATTATGTAGAAATTATTTCATAGTTAAAGTAATAAAGAAACTCTCTCAATAAATATTTACTGAATTGACTCATAAACAGAAAGTCCAAATGACATGTCCACAATTCTTTTATCCTACTCCCAGGAGGGAGGGCAAAAAAGAAAGTCACTCTGTTAGGTTAATGGCGTTAATATATATGATTACAATGTCCGATGATGAAAACATAAAAAAAAATTTTTATGTAATTTTATCCTTCATTTTTTAGAACATTAGATGATTAAATTAGTCAATGCCTTGGGTGCAGAAGGATTAACTGCCTTGAGTAAATATCCAAATACCCATTAAGAAATCTGAATTTGTTTAGAACAGAAATGCTCTTTAAAATTAGCCAAATGAAAAATAAAGGTATTTACAAACATCTGTTCAACTTGGAAAAAACAGTCTTAGGCATATTTGTGTATATATGAAATTCCTACAGAGAAAGTCATGATACCAGAGAGAAATTTATGCCTTTGATTGACAAAACTGAAAATGCTACTTATCTAGATGAATACTATCTTAACATTACTTTTTATATCAGACTTCAAGCCTCAACATACTCCTTATAGAAAGAGGCTTTCCAACCTGAGTTTTTTAGTCAAAACCACAGGCAGTGTCTCTAGTTTTACTTTTTTTCTCCCCCTTCATTAATATCATTAAAAACCTTGTATCCTTTTCCTTTTCTTTGATTTAATTTAGGCAATTTGGGGGATTACTTTCTTTGGGGCTTTTTTTAAAAAAATGACATTCCTCAAACTTGCTTCACTTTTAAAACTCAGTAAAGGCTCTACCACTTCCTTTTCTATCACAGCTAAAGCCTCAAAAGCCTTCCCACTTGCAACAGAATCAGACCAGCGGCATCAGAACAACTCAGGAGCTTTTTAGAAAAACAAGAACTTGGGCTTCACCCCAGATTAGGTTCTAAATTTTGACAAAATCTGATGCTAATTTTTATGCACATTACAGTCTGAGAAGCACTTCCTTAAATTAAAATATATATTATTTCTCATAAAGACTTTTGCCAATAACAGAACCACTGTAGAAAAACTCAAGGTCTAAAATTACTTATGAGGTCAGAGTACAAACTGGTACAATATTTTCAACAACTTGGAAACAGCATCAGGAATGTTTAAATGGTTATACTCTCAGATCCTGCTATGACAATTTGGAAATGTATCCTAAAGAAAGAATTCAGTGAAATGGCAAAAGCTTTAGGTACAAAGATGATCCTTGTAGCCTTATCTAAAATAGCAAAAAATTGTAAACAAGGTAAATATGCAATGATAGAAAAAGTGTGAGTAAATTATGGCAATCTACCAGATAGACTTTCATTCAAAAACCAAACTACGTTCACTAAATATATAGTGAAAATGGCACTGAAAATGGTGGGTAGAGATTCCAGGGCTCTGTCCTGCAAAAGCAACTAAGGAACTGGCTAAAAGAGTCAGAATTAACTTCTGCACAACTCTGTAACTGACTCAAAAACGTCACAACTAGAAGACCTGGTAAAGAAAGAAGCCACTGCTTTATTGCTAAGAGAGCACTGCACTGTTTTAAATCGCTCACCGACCATCCCCCATGCCTCAGATTAACGGGAATAAGTAACTGAAGTCAAGTAGGAAACGGAGAGAGCTTCCCACAACAGGCTAGATGGGTACCTAGTGATCAGCAGCCCCTGTGGACAGGATGGAAATCTCCATACTCCCCCACACCCTTCTCTCATATAAAGAGAAAGCACTGGGGGGCTTGAGGGGCTCAGTCGGTGAAGCGTGTGCCTTTGGCTCAGGTCATGATCCCAGGGTGCTGGGATCAAGCCCCGAGTGGGGCTCCCGGCTCAGCGGGGAGCCTGCTTCTCCCTCTCCCTCTGCCTGCTGCTCCCCCTGCTCATGCTCTCTCTCTGGCTCTTTCTCTCAAATAAATAAATAAGATGTTAAGAAAGAAAGAAAAAGAAAGAAAGAAAGAAAGAAAGAAAGAAAGAAAGAAAGAAAGATAGAAAGAAAGAACATTAAGCTTTGAACATCTGAAACTAAAAAGTCAGTAAGAGGAAGTTATCTGGAAAACCACTGACAGCTTGGAAATTTACCAACACAATGTTAAATACATCTATGGATCAAACAAACAAAAATCATAAGGGAAATTAGAAAATGCCCTAATGACTCAAAATGAACACACAAAATATCAAAATTTTTAGGGCATAGTTAATGCAATAATTAGAGGGAAATTTGTATCATCAATTGATTATATTAGAAAAAAAGAAAGGTCTCAAATCAATAACAGAAGTTTTATCTTTATGAAAATAGAAAAATAAGGGCAAATTAAAACCAAAGCAAAAAGAAGGTGAGAAATAATAAAGATAAAACTAACAACCAGTGACATTAAAAACAGAAAAAAACAGGGGTGTCTGTTGCTCAGTCAGTTAAGCATCTGCCTTCAGCTCCGGTCATGATCCCAGGGTCCTGTGATGGAACCCCAAGTTGGACTCCCTGTGTAGCCTATTTCTCCCTCTCCTCCCTACTTGTGCTCTTTCATTATCTCTATTACTATCTCTCAAATAAATAAATAAAGCCTTTAGGAAAAAAACCCAAAAACAATAGAGAAAGTCAATAAACACAAAAGCTCATTATTTTAAAAGATCAACAAAACTGACAAACTTTAGACAGATTTACCGAAACACAGAAAGCAGAAGACAAAAACTGTCAATACTTCCTAAGAAAAGGGACATCACTGCCTATTCATGTAGTTAAAGGGACAATAAGAGAATGTTATGAGCAGCATATTGCCAGTACTTTTGATAACTTAGATGAAACAGAAAAATTCTATGAAAGGCACTACCACAATTCACTCAAGAAGGAGTGCGTATGGACACCTGGCTGGCTCAGAAGGTGGAACGTGCAACTTCTGATTGTGGGGTTGTCTGAGCCCCACACTGGGTGTAGAGATTACTGAAAAAAAAAATCTTAAAGAAAAAAAAAGATAAAATGAATAGTGCAATGTCTATACAATAAGTCTAATTTGGAGTTAAAAAAAATCTTTCTATGGCACTCAGGTGGCTCAGTCAGTAAAGTATCTGCCTTTGGTTCAGGTCATGATCCCAGGTTCCTGAGATTAAGGCCCGCATCAGGTTCTCTGCTTAGCAGGGATCCTGCTTCTCCCTCTCCCTCTGCCCACCACTCTGCATGCCTGTGCTCTCGCTCGCGCTCTGTCAAATAATAAAAGTAGCCAAGAGGATGATAGCCTGCAACCCTCATGCAGGTTGCCAATACCAGAAGAAGAAATACAAACCTTATTTTCCAAGCAGTGTGGTTATAGGTCTCAACCTCGTTGGCAACTCCCTCAGGGAACCAACTGCACAAAGGTTTCTCTTTGTTCCATCCTACACAGAGCATTCCCAGGGCTGGGGCTACTTCCGGGTAGTTTTTGCTGAAAGCATTTAAAGGCAAAGGTATGAAACACAGCAGCCTGGCACTCAGAACAACACTTGAGACAAGAAAGAGAAAGACTAGGGGCGCTTGGGTGGCTCAGTGGGTTAAAGCCTCTGCCTTAAGGTCAGGTCATGATCCCAGGGTCCTGGGATCGAGCCCTGCATCCTGCTCTCTGCTCAGCAGGGGGCCTGCTTCCCCCCCACCCCAACCCCCGCCTGCCTCTCTGCCTACTTGGGATCTCTCTCTGTCAAATAAATAAATAAATCTTTAAAAAAAAAAAAGAAAAAAGAAAAAAGAAAGAAAGAGCAAGACTAGAATGGAAGGGATTGGGAAGGGAGATGCATGGGGGAATAGGGAATTTTAAAACTCCCATGTATCCTGGGGAATCAAGAAGGCCATGAACATAATCAGGGCAGGACACACACTAAGAAAAAGCCCAGGAATTCCCAAAGCTTTCACCTCTAGCTGGCCTGAAAATTCTGGACAAGCAAAAAGCAAAGGTTAAGGCACAGTTCTGGCAAGGCACTGAAGGAGTGCCCCAACAAAGAGCCAACCTACAAAGATGAGAAGAGGGTTCTTTTTCTCTTTTTATTTCTGTTGGTCCTAGGGACTTACAGTAACACCGAAATACAAGCTACAGAACACAGACTTCAGTAGCCACACATGGCAAAGAATACACTTCCAAAAATGGTTTAAGAAAGTCACTTAAGAAGCAAACAACAACCCACAACAAGGAATAACAACAGATCCTGGGGGAGGATAGAATCGTATTTCCATAGCTGCTTCATTATGGTATTCAAAACATCCAGTTTTCAACAAAAAATTATGAGGCATTCAAGAAATAAGTAAGTAGGGCCCCTTCAAGGAAACAAAGAAATTAATAAAAACTGTCTCCTTGAGGAAGTTCAGGACTTACTAAACAAAGACTTTTATTTTTTTTTATTTTTTTTTTTTAAACAAAGACTTTTAATCAACATTTTGATATACCCAAAGAGGGGCGCTTGGGTGGCTCAGTTGTCTATGCATCTGCCTTTGTCTCAGGTCATGATCCCAGGGTTCTGGGATTGAGCTCTGCCTTGAACTCCTTGCTCAGTGGGGAGCCTGTTTCCCCCTCCTCCTCTGCTGCTCCCCCTACTTGTGCTCTCTCTCTCTGTTGAATAAATAAAATCTTCCCAAAAAAATTAATATGCCCAAAGAACTAAAGTAAACCAGGAGAACAATTTCTCACCAAACAGAAACTCTCAATAACAGATAGAAACTATGAAAAGGAACTATCTTAGTCAGGTTGGACTGCTACAACAAAGTACCATAGATTGGGTGACTTATAAGTAACAAACTTTATTTCTCACAGTTCTGGATATTGGAAGCCCAAGATCAAGATCCCTATACGGCAAGGTTCTGGTGAGACACCTCTTCCAAGTTGCAGACTGCCAACTTCTCATTGTATCCTCAACATAGTGGAGAGTGAGCTAACTGTCTAGCACCTTCTATAAGAACACAAGTTCCATCCATGGGGCTCGACCCCCATGACCTAATTACCTACCAAAGGCCCCACCTTCATTTTTAAAAACATTTTATTTATTTATTTATTTATTTATTTGAGAGAGAGAGATAGTGGAGCAGAGGGGAAAGGGAGAAGCAGGCTCCCTGCTGAGCAGGGAGTCTGACATGGGGCTCCATCCCAGGACCCTGGGATCATGACCCAAGCCAAAGGCAGATGCTTAACTGACTGAACCACCATACCATCACATGTGGGTTTAGATTCCAACATATGAATTTGGGGAAAACACAAATATTCAATCCATAGCAGAAATAGAAATGCTGTAGCTAAACATTTTAACAGCTGGAATGAAAAATTCCCTAGAGGGGTTTAACATCCCACTTGAAGGGGCAAAGGAATTAGTGAATTTAAATAGGTTATTTGAAATTATCTAGTCTTAGGAGCAGAAAGAGAAAAGAATGAAGAAGAACAGAGACTAAAAGACCCTGGGGACTCCACCGAGTATACTAATATGCACATAACAGAAGTCTTGGAGTGAGAGGAGGAGAAAATGTGCAGAAAGAATATTGAAAAAATAATAGCTGTAAAGCTCCCAAAGTTGATGAAAGATACAAATCTACAGCTCCACGTAGCTCAGAGATTCCAAGCAGGATAAATTAAGAGATTTATACATAGACACATTGTCAAATTGTCAAAAGCCAAAAGAAAGGGAGAATCTTGAAAACAGCAAGAAAGAAGGCACTCGTCATGTCTCGTCATGTACAAGGGATCCATAATAAGGGTAACATCTGATTTCCAGTCACAAACCATGGAGCCATGAGGCAGGGGGGTGACATATTTAAAGTGCTGGTGGCGGGGGGTGAGGGGAGGAAGTCAACCAAGAATTCTATATCTAGAAAACTCTTCTTGAAAAATGAAAGAGAAACTTCCAGTTTCTAGTCCAGCATGTAAGGAGCTTGGACATCATCACCCCATCCCAACAAGTAAAGAACTGAACAAACAAACAAAAAAATCAATAACTCTTCTTTGATCCATGACAGAAGTGAGATCACAGAGCAAACTGCCACCCAAAACATGGAAGACACAAACAGGCAGATACCGAGAATCAAAACTTAACTAGAGCAGAAACTCACAAGCAGAACTCTTCAAAGTAATCAGTGCCAGGGAAGAAAACTGACTAGGTTCTCAAGTGAATATTGGAGCAAAATCCCCTTTAGCTTCTGGCAGGAGGAGGGGAAGAGCAACCATTTTGAAATATGGCACAGCATTCTATTTTTCTTAATAAGACCTGTCTCAAGAGAAACCATTTTACCAAAGCCTCAACTGTGGGGGTTTTATCAAGGACTGACTGACCTAGAGGCAGGGAAATAAGCAACTCCAGCCTATCATAGCTTTTCATATGGGAAAAGGGAAATAACCAATTTTAGCCCTCTCTAGCCATCCTGTCCAACCTAATGGAGAGTGAGAAGGAGACTGAGAAGTACTTGTGAAGTTCACAGTCCACTGGCACAGACTCACTAAAAATGTAAGACCTAGTCATATAACCAGAGGATGCTTCCCCTCTTCCTATACCCTCCCACTATACCACTAAATGTCTATTTACCAGATATCCTTTAATCCATTACATTGTGGCTCTCAACAAAAAAAATTGCAAGCGATAATAAAAGGGAAAAAACAGGAGATATAGCAAGCATCAGAACCAAGTTCAGATATGGTAGGGATGTTGGAATTATTCAGACTAGGAATTTAAAATAACTATCATTAATATACTAAGGACTCTAATGGATAAAATAGACAGCATGCATGAAGAGATGGGCATGTAACCAGAGAGAAGGAAATTCTAAGAAAGAATAAAAAAGAAATCCTAGAATCAAAAACACTGTAACATAAATGAAGAATGATTTTGAGGGGCTCAGTAGGAGACTGATCATAGCTGAGGAAGAATCTCTGAGTTTGAGTATATGTCAAGAGAAACTTCCCAAATGGAAAAGCAAAAATAAAAAAGACCGGGGTAAAAAGCAGAAAAGAATATCCAATGGATATCCAACACATATGTGTACATATGTAAAATGGGAACACTGGAAAAGAAGAGAAGAAAAAGAAAGAAACAGAAGAAATATTTGAAGCAATAATGGTTGAGAATTTCCCTTGGGTTCATGTCAGATACCAAACCACATATCCAGGAAGTTCAGAAAACACTATGCAGGATAAACGCCAAAATTATAAAACAAACAAAAAGAACCCTACACCAAGGCATATCATAATCAAATTGAAGAAAATCAAAGATAAAGAAAAAATCTTGAAAGAAGCTAGAAGGAAAAAAATATCTCATGTAAGAGAAGCAAAAGTAAGATTTACATCTGATTCTCCAAAGAAATCACTGAAGTAAGAAGAGTAAAGAGGAATATTTAAAGCATTGAGAGAGAAAAAAAAATAAACCAGCCAAGAATTTGGTACCCTGTGAAATTATTCTTCAAGAGTGAAAGAAAAATAAAAGCTTTTGCACAGAAACAAAAATTGAGGGAATGTGTCACCAGGAGATCTGCCTTGCAAGAAACATTAAAAGTTCTTCAGAGGGAAGAAAATGGTAAAGGTCAGAAACTTGGATCTATGTAGAGAAAGGAAGAGGACTGAGAAGGAATAAATGAAAAAAATGAAAACTTTTATTTTTTATTCTTAATTGACCTAACGGATAACAATTTCTTCAAAGTAAAAATAACAGCAATGTATTTGAATATGTATGTCTGTATATATAATATAAAGCATATAATATAATGTATATCCTTGTGTGTGTTTATGTATAAGTGAAACGAATGACAGTAATGACAAGAGGGAGGAATTAGGAATATTTAGTTATTGTAAAGTATTTGTTCTGGGCATGAAGAGGTACAATGTTATTTTTTTTTAAGATTTTATTTATTTTTGAGAGAGAGTATGTACAAGCAGGGGTAGGGGCAGAGGGACAAGCAGACTTCCCGTTGAGTTCAGGGCCCAACACGGGGCTCAACCTGGGGCTCCAGTGGGGGCTCGATCCCAGGACCCTAAGATCATGACCTGAGCTGAAATCAGATGATTAACCAACAGAGCCACCCAGGTGCCCCAAAGTACAGTGTTATTTGAAAGTAGACTTGGATTAGTTGTAAACATATATTGCAAACTCTAGGAGAAACCACAAAACAAAGTAAAAAAAAAAGAGAGAGAGGAGAAAATGGACTCATACTAAATGTGCAATTAAAACCACAAATGGGGGGCGCCTGGGTGGCTCAGTGGGTTAAGGCCTCTGCCTTCAGCTCAGGTCATGATCCCAGGTCCTGGGATCGAGCCCCACATCGGGCTCTCTGCTCAGCAGGGAGCCTGCTTCCTCCCCTCTCTCTCTCTCTGCCTGCTCTCTCTCTGTCAAATAAATAAAATCTTTCATAAAAAAAAAAAACCACAAATGGCAGAAAAAGAGTGGAAGACAAAAATAGGAACAAAGAACAAGGACAATGAATAGAAAACAGTAACAAATGTTATAGATAATAATCTAACTATACCAATAATCTCTTTGAACATCAATGGTCTAAATACACTAATTAAAATGAAGGAGATGTTAAGACATGCCCGAATAGACTGCCAAATAGACAAAGACTGAGGGAGTTTGGGTAGAACACCTGCCCTGTAAGAAATGATAAAGGGATTGTTCCAGGCTATAACGAGAGACACTAGACAACAATCTGAAGCCATACAAAGATGGCTCAAGGTAGGTTAACCAAAAATGGTTAAGGTAGGTACATAGGTACATGTAAAGGCCAGTAGTATTGCATATTTCATTTGTCCCTCTTCTTTCTTTCTGTATGATTTATATGATAAGTGCATAAAGCAATAATTGTAATACTATGTTAATAGGCACTCAATAGATAAAGATGTGATTGTAACAATAACAACATAAAGAGGAAAGGGATAAAGTAGTAGAGAAACACAGTTTGTGTATATTATTGAAACTAACTTGATATAAATTCAAACTTTGTCATATAAGTTTTTTTAAGCTTTATTTATTTTAAAGATTTTATTTATTTATTTGACAGAGAGAGAGATCACAAGTAGGCAGAGAGGCAGGCAGAGAGAGGCAGGAGAGGGAAGCAGGCTCCCTGCTGAGCAGAGAGCCCAATGCAGGGCTTGATCCCAGGACCCTGAGATCATGACCTGAGCCGAAGGCAGAGGCTTAACCCACTGAATCACCCAGGTGCCCCTGTCATATAAGTTTATAAACTTATAAAGAAGTTATAAAGTTAAGATGTCAATTGCAATCCCAGGGTAACCACTAAGAGAAAGAAATAAAAATTATACCAAAAATAAATGAAAAGGAAATCAAAACAATAAAATAGAAAAAAAAAGTTGAGCAAAGAAATGGCAGTAAATGGAATAACTGAAGAACAAAAAGGTGTCAGACACAGAACACAAACAGCAAAATGGCAGAAGTATGTACTTTCTATCAGTAGGTATTTTAAATATAAATGCATTAAACTCTCCAATAAAAAGCAGACATTGGCAGAATGATTTTTTTAAATAAATATTTTATTTATTTATTTATTTATTTATTTATTTATTTATTTATTTGACAGAGAGATATCACAAGAGAGGAGGAAGCAGGCTCCCCGCTGAGCAAAGAGCCTGATGCAGGGCTCGATCCCAGAACCCCGAGATCATGACCTGAGCCGAAGGCAGAGGCTTTAGCTCACTGAGCCACCCAGGCGCCCCGCAGAATGAATTTTTAAAATGATCCAACTATATGTCTAAAAGGGACAAACTTTCTATCCAAGGCCATAAACAGGCTGAAAGTAAAAGGATGGAAAAATATAATTCTATGCAAATAGTAACCAAAAGACAGCTGGGATGGCTATACCAATATGAGGCAAAATGAACTTTTTAAAAAAATATTTTATTTATTTATTTGACAGAGATCACAAGTAGGCAGAGAGGCAGGCAGAGAGAGAGATAGGAGGAAGCAGGCTCCCTGCGGAGCAGAGAGCCCGATGCGGGGCTCGATCCCAGGACCCTGGGATCATGACCTGAGCGGAGGGCAGAGTCTTTAACCTACTGAGCCACCCAGGTGCCCCAAGGCAAAATGAACTTTAAGTAAAAAACTATTACAAGAGACAAGGAAGGACATTATAACCACAATCAATCCAATGAGGAGTTGTAAAAATTATAAAACTATATACACTTACAAAGAGCCCCAAAACTGGCAGAATTGAAAGGATAAATACACATGGTTCTACAATAAAAGCTGGAGACTCGGGGCGCCTGAGTGGCTCATTCAGTTAATCGTCTGTCTTTGGCTCAGGTCATGATCTTAGGGTCCTAGGATCGAGCCCCGCATTGGGCTCTCTGCTCAGCGGGGAGCCTGCTTCCCCTCCTCTCTCTCTGCCTGCCTCTCTGCCTACTTGTGATCTCTGTCAAATAAATAAATAAAATCTTTAAAAAAAAAAAAAAGCTGGAGACTCAACAGTCTATGCTCAATAATGGATAGATAAATAGAAGATCAATAAGGAAACAGAGAACTTGAAAAACACTACACACCAACGAGACCAAACAGACATATGTAAAACATTCCACTCAACAACAGCAGAATACACATTCTTCTCAAGTGTATATGGAACATTCTCCAGTTAAAGCATAAGTTAGATCACAAAACAAGTCTCAGGAAATTTGTAAAGATTGAAATCATCCAAAGTATCTTCTTTGACCACAGTGGAATGAAATTAGAAATCTTAGACAGATTACAAATCTTGGACACACTCTTAGACAACTTATGGGTCAGAGAAGAAGTCATAAATAAAATTAGAAAATACTTTGAAGGAGGTCAAGAGGTACAAGCTTCCATCTGTAAGATAAATAAGTAAGATAAATAAATAAGCTAGGAATGTACTACACAACATGATGAGTATAGTTAACTCTGCTGTATGGCAGACAAGATAGTCATTAAGAGAGTAAATCCTTTAAGTTCTCATCACAAGGAGAACAATTTTTTCTTTTTTTCTTTCTTTTCTTCTCATTGTTTCTATATGATGTTAACTCAACCCATTATGGCAATCACTACAATGTATGTAAATCAAAACATCATGTAGGTGATACTGGTCAATCATTTCTCGATAAAACTGGGAAAAATAATTATTTATTTAGCTGAAGAAAAAAGAGAAAATACTTTGAATGAATGAAAATAAAAACACAACCTACCCAAACCTACAAGAATATAGCAAAAGCAGTGCTCTTCGGGGAATTTATAGTTATAAGTGTTTACATTAAAAAAAAAGAAAAAAGGAAAAGAAACAGGGGGGCCTGGGTGGCTCCGTTGGTTGAGCGTCTGCCTTCAGCTTAGGTCATGATCCCTTGGTCCTGGAATCGAGTTCCAGGTCAGGCTCCCCGCTCGGCTGGGAGTCTGTTTCTCCCTCTCCCTCTGTCCTCCCCCTTCTCTCTCTTCTCTTTTTCAGAAGAATAAATAAAATCTTTAAGAAAGAAAGAAAGAGGGGAAATTAGGTTGGTGAGCACCTTCTATAGTTGAACTGCCGTACATACTCCACCACCCGTTCCACTCCAGGCTTATGCCTTAAATAAACACTTAAATACGTCCTCTTACGATGTGTACAGGAATGCTCACGGGACCGGTATTTGAAATCATAAGAATTTAGAAATAATTAAAACGTCTATTGGCAGAAGAATAGATGATAAATTTTAGTATATGCATATATGAAGGCATTCTGCAGTTCTGGAAATGAATTATACAGAGCTGAATGAGTCATGATAATGATATAATTAAAGTATTAAAACAGAAAACAATACTATATATATGGCTTTGATTTAATTTGCACACATATCTAATGAAGCCTAAAGCAATAAATAAAATTTGTAACCACTATTTTAAGTTCAAAATGATGATTAGCTCTGGTTGGGAGGTTGGAAAATGAGATCCAGAAAGATTAGGCAATGGTTCTCAATTGAAATATTTCATATTTTAAGCTGGATTGTAAGTATATTGTATGTTGATATTTAGGATATAATTCTCTCTCCCTGTCTCTCAATTTCTCTTCTTTTTGAAATCACTTATTTATTTTATTTTTATTTAAAAATAAAATGTCTAAACATATATTCTAATAAAATGAAGTTATGAAATCAATAACGCAACTTTATGCTTTAACAAAATAGGGGGAAAAAAGAGCAAGCTAACCTCAAAACTTAGAAAAGATGAAAGTAATAAGAATTAGAACTGATAAAAACGAAATACAGCATAGAAAAATAATAAAGTATCAATAAAACCAAATGTTGTTCTCTGAAAACATTGACAAAATTGACAAATATTCATCAAGACCAGCCAAGAAAACAACTACCTGCAAGTACTAGAGAGTAAGCAAAGGCAGATGGAAATTGAAGGGAAGTCTGCAGGTGGAACTAGGTAATATCCATGGGAGAGTTCCCTGATTTTACAGCTCTTTGCCTGAGGGCAAGTCCCAGTCAGTGCCAAACTGGACAGCCAATACTCCAGTATAAAACATGCAGTCTTACTGGTTTAAAGAGAAAGGTGATATGGTTTTGGGCAGCAGGTGGAAATAAAGAAATAAATCCCAGCAAAGACCATATTAACTTTGCCCCAAGGCCTCTTGCTGACCTCTGAGTTACACATGCACAGCCACATGCTGAACAACCCAACTAAGCTAAGCTAAGCTCAGTGATTCAGAGTTTAACTGTTACCCACTACAGGAAAGACAAGACTTTGGAATTTGAGTTCAGCCAAGGGGACTGCCCCGTAAAAGTAAAAGAGAGAAATAAGAATTCTTCAAAGGAACATAACAGAATTTAAATCTTTTCAATGTATCATCTACAACGCCCAGGGTAAATTCCAAATTATTAGACATACAAAGAAATAGGAAAATGTGACCCATTCCCCCCTGCCAAGATGGTAATTAATGGAGACCAACACCAAGATGACTTAGCTGTAGGCATAACCAGTAAGATTTAAAGCAGCCACCATATGGAGCTAGAGAGTATAATGCTATACAAAATAATTTCATCAGAGAAAGACTAATACCATATGATTTCACTCGTATGTGGAAAAAAACAAAAACAAGGGGGGAAAATAAGAGAGAGAGAGAAATTAAGAAAAAGACTCTTAACTACAGAGAACAAACTGAGGGTTATCAGAGAGGAGGTGGGTGGAGGGATGGGTGAGATAGGTGACAGGGATTAAGGAGGGCATTTGCGATGAGCACTCGGTAATGTCTGTGAGTGTTGAATTACTATATCGTACACCTGAAACTAATGTAACACTGTATGTTACCTAACTGGAATGAAAATAAAAACATAAAAGAAAAATAAAGCAGCCATCATGATGATGCTCAAGGATGTGAAGGAAAATACGGTCATAATGAATTAATGGATAGAATACCTCAGGAAAAAAATAAAACTATGAAAAGGACCAAATTTTCTATTCTAGAAGTAAAATGCTCTTTACTAGAATACTTTGCTATTTTCTATATTAGTGAAGTATTCTAGAAGTATAACTACAGTATGTGGAAAAAATTAAATTTCCCTAAGTGGGCTTAAAAGCATATTGACAATGACAGATGAAAGAGTCAGTGAACCTGAGGATAGATTAGTAGAAATTATTCAAACTGAAGATGAGAAAACAAAAATTGGGGAAAAAATAAAACCAGAGCCTCAGGGACCTGCGGGACAATGCCAAATATTTGTCATTTATCCAATTAAGTCTCACAAGGAAAAAAAAAAAGAGAATATTTAAAAAAAAAAAGTCTTGCTAAAGTAATGGCTGAAATTTCCTCATATTTAGTAAAAAACATGAATTTATATATTCAAGAATACTAATAAATTCCAGAGGATGAATGTGAAGAAAATAACACCTAGGAAAATCATAGTCCAATAGACTTCAAAAGATGAGCCATGGACTTCTAGAGAGCTCAGAGACCTTTTTGTAGTCTTACAAGATCAAATTTCTCAAAATAATGTGGAGATAACATGCACCGTTTTCATTGTTTGACATCTACACTAACAAGGCAAAAGTAGGAGTTGTGAAATGGCTGGCACTTTACCATAAATCAAGGCAGTGGTACAAAACTATAGTATACTATAGTTATTATATTATATTATTATTATATAACATATATATAATATATATTATTATATATATTGTTATATTATATAGTTATTATATATTACTATACTATAGTAACATTCATAATCATTTATACCACCAGAAACTCTGATTTAAAAAACAAAGAAAGGGGAGTGGGGGCACATGGGTGGCCGGTCCGTTAAGTGTCTGCCTTCAGCTTAGCTCATCACCTCCAAGTCCTAGGGCTGAGTGTCCTGTCATGTTGGGCCTCCTGCTCGGTGGGGAGTCTTCTCTCTCTCTCTCTCTCTTCCCCCCACCCCTCCCCACTGCTCATTCTCTTTCTCTCAAATAAATAAATAAAATCTTTTTTAAAAAGGAAAGAAAAAGCCAGCTTTAAGAATGTCTTGATGAATCGGTAAAAATTATTGATTTTATTAAATCTTGGACCCTTGAGCATTTATCTTTTTAAAATTAATAGACTTTCTTAGAGCAGTTTTAGGTTTACAGGAAAATTAAGCACATACTACAGAAAGTTCACACATCCTCTCTTTTCTCTACTCATAGTCACCCTATTTTTAGCATCTTGCATTAGTGTGATCCATTTGTTATAAGTGATGAGTCAATACTGATACATTATTATTAACTAACGTCTATAGTTTACATTAAAGCTCATTGTTTCAGTTGCAAAGTTCTATGGGTTTTGTATGTCATATATTCACCACTGCAGTATCATAAATAGTTCCAATGCCTAAAAGCCCCCATGCTCCCCCAATTCATTCTTTCCCCTTGCCGTTAACATCTTGAAAATAACTGATATGTTACTGTCCGCAGAGTTTTGCCTTTTCCAAAATGTCATATAGCTGGAATCATCCACATGAAACCTTTTCAGATTGGCTTCTTTCACTTATCAAGACGCGTTTAATTTTCTTCCATGTCTTTTCTTTGGTCATTTCTTTATGTTGCTGAAAAATAAATATCCCATTGTATTGATCTAACAGTTTATTTATCCAGTCACCCATTGAAGGACATCTTGGTTCCATCCAAGGTCTGGCAATTATGCACAGAGCTGCTATAAACATTCACATGCAGGTTTTTGCATGGACATGTTTTCAACTTACTTATTTAAATACCAAGGAGTGTGGTTGTTGGATTGTATGCTAAGACTGTTTAAATTTATAACAAAATGCCAAAATGTCTTCCACAGTGGTTGTAACATTTGGCATTCCTACCAGCGATGAATGGGTTCCTGCTGTTTCCAATCCTTGCCAAGATTTGGAGATGTTAGCATTTTGGATTTTAGCCATTCTAATAGGTGTGTAGTGATATCTCGTTATTTTCATTTGTGTTTCCCTCATGACATATGATGTTGAACATCTTTTCATATACTTATTTGCCATCTGTATATCTTCTTTGGTGAGGTGTTTCTGTTCAGATCTTCTACTCATCTTTTCATTGGATTGTTTAAATATATCTTTTTTTAAAGTTTGTTTACTCATTTATTTGTTTAAGTAATCTCTACATCCAATGTGGGGCTCAAACTCATGACCCTGAGATCAAGAGTCACATGCTCTTCCAACTGAGCCAGCCAGAAACCCCACATGTAGCTTTCTAATATTTTGTATGATGAAACCAGAAGTACCCATAAAGCACTAATGCCTCACATGGACGTATGAAGGTTTTCTAGAGGAAAAACACTTGGGTGATTGACTTGTGAGCTGAATTAGCCAATTTTTCACAGAGCATCATTTTTGCTTGAAAGAATGACTGACAAACTATGGTAATTCAGAATTGGGTAATGACAGACATTGTCTTGAAAAGAAAGTAAATAAGCTTGTCATTTCAAGAGGAAAAACTGACAATATAAATATAAAATTCAAGCTTTCAAGCAAAAATTAGAATTTTGGAACCCTTGTATCATCCAACATAAGCTTGACAGTTTTTCAATACTCTAAACCTTTTCTGCTAAGATTGGTAGTGATATTAATGAATGCCATTTGAAAAATTTGTACAATGAAATGTGTCAACATTTGAAAGATCTACATAACCCAGTGAACCAATATTCTACATCAAAAGCCACTACTAAGAAAATGAAAAGGTGGGACATAGACTAGGAGAAATGATTTGCAAAGCATCTATCTAACAAAAGATTGTTATCCAAAAATACAAAGCCCTACAACTCAGTATTAAAAAGCCAAACAACCCAATTAAAAATGGGCAAAAGATTTAAACCAAGATTTCACAAAGGAAAGTATAGGAATGCCATGAAAACATGAATTAGTGCTCAAAATCACTAGTCAGTGAGATACTGTTGTAAGTGCATCGAGTGGCTAAAAGGAGAAGACCGACGATACGAAATGTCAATGAGGACGTGCAACAAATGAAATTCTTACATGCTGCTACTAATCTAAGCTGTGTTGAAAAACACTGACGGATGGGTATGTAGGGATTACCTGAGAAGGAGTATGACTGAATTCTCTGGGAAGATGGGAATATGCCATATGGTGATAGGGTTTGGGGTTACTCAAGCATACTTATTTGCCAAAATTCATTGAATGGTACACTCAAGATTGTGCATTCACTATATATAAAGCTTACATCATAAAAACACATAAATAAATATTGAACTCTAATTAATGATTGGCATGCTAAGTACTGGGTGAATTATACTGATGTTTACAACTTACTACAAAATGCGTTAAAAAAAATAAGATGGTTTGGGACACCTGGGTAGCTCAGCTGGTTAAGTACCTGACTCTTGGTTTCAGCTCAGGTCATGATCTCAGGGTCGTGAGATGGAGCCCTTCATCAGGCTCTGTGCTTAGGGCAGAGTCCGCTTGAGATCCTCTCTCTCCCTCTCCCTGTGTCCCTCCCCCCTCTCCCACTCACACTCACTCTCTCTTGCCTATAAACAAATAAATCTTTTTTTTTAAAGATTTTATTTATTTATTTATTTGACAGACAGAGAGCACAAGTCGGCAGAGAGGCAGGCAGAGAGATAGACGAGGAAGCAGGCTCCCTGCTGAGCAGAGAGCCGGATGCGGGGCTCTATCCCAGGACCCTGGGATCATGACCTGAGCCGAAGGCAGAGGCTTTAACCCACTGAGCCACCCAGGCGCCCAACAAATAAATCTTTAGAAAAAACAAGATGGATTGATAGATCAATAGAGGGGTCAACAGACAGATGTTTGGATAAATATGTGACAAAGCAAATTAATTGCTAATTGTAGAACCTGGGTGTGAGTATACATGAACTGACTGTGCAGATATTTCATTTTTTCAGTATATTTGACAATTTTCATAACAAAATGTTGAGAGAGCGTTATGCATAAAAGAAAATACAATTGACTTCAGATGTCAATACTCTGGAATATTTTTCAAGTTATTTCTAATAGTGCATATTAATTTTATAAAGAAAAAAGCACTTTATATTTTTAAAGCTTCCTACAATTTCCATGAAGCAGAAAAAATAGATGTTTTTTCATCATATACTAATCAGCAGAATATAGCTTTCTACCTATACAATTAATCCATTATAAAGTCAAACTTTATACTAAAGATATGGGGAAAAGGACTTCATTGTCCCACAGTGCAATTAGTTTAATAAAGATAAATTACTCGAAGCACATTTTCTTTGAGCATTCATAGGGCATTGCATAGACGGCATGAATCCGATTTTAGATGTCCTCAAGAGCTTCACAACCTAATTATATCATAGCCACTAAGTAGTTGCTGGATTTTATTTAGAAAATGTAATTTCTCTATTATAGGTATCTTTAAAATGGATTTTAAAATGCCTGGCCCACTTTAGAAATACTGTGAAATAAAATAAAATGATGGCTTCAAAGGTACCTTGAAGGGGTGCCTGGGTGGCTCAGTTGGTTAAGCATCTGCCTTTGGTTCAGATCATGATCCTGGAGTCCCAGGATCGAGCCCCACAATGGGCTCCCTGCTCAGTGGGGAGTATGCTTTTTTCTCTGCTTCTCCCCTGCCCCCACAGCATCCTGCTCATGTTCTCTCTTTTGCTCGATCACTCTCTCTCTCAAATAAATAAATAAAATCTTTTAAAAAACAAAAAACAGGGGCACCTGGGTGGCTCAGTGGGTTAAGCCTCTGCCTTCGGCTCAGGTCATGATCTCAGGGGCCTGGGATCGAGCCCCACATCGGGCTCTCTGCTCAGCAGGGAGCCTGCTTCCCCTTCTCTCTCTGCCTGCTGCTCTGCCTACTTCTGATCTCTCTCTGTCAAATAAATAAGATCTTTAAAAACATTAAAAAAAAACCAAAAAAAAAACAAAAACAAAGTCACTTTGAAAAATTAAAGTTATGATAATTAGTCTGCTGGGACATGATTAAAACAATTCCTTCTCTTCATCCATTTTGAGCGGTGGTCTTTAGAAAAGCATGAATATTACTCTAATGCATTTGTCAAAGGATTGATTAAATGTGTTGCAGTCTTTCTGATTATAAAATTACTGCTCTTACCCACTTAATTACCCTACTCTTGTCTGTTCTAGGGGGAAAAAAAAAAAGCTCTTATGGCTATAGGGACCTTGCCTCACTTGACTGCTTCCAGAGTACCAAGCAGGAAAGTACTGAAAATTGTGCTTTGTTCATTAATTAGGGATAATTAAGCCTGGTTAATCAGAATGTGCAATTTCCTTTTTCCTTGGAAAAAGACAACTGGATGTTAGGCTTCAAAGTGACAGCAATGTTTCCAGAGTAATCCTCTAAGCTGGACACAAAATCCCAAACTCTCATGTTTCAATGGTCTCATTTCTCCACACAAGGCAAACTAGATAAAATTTTTTAAGTAGAACTTACCCCATCCTTCTCTGTTCTTGACTAATTCCCTGATCCCCTATACCTATTCAACATTTAGCCTGAATCTAAAAGCCAGAAAAATTTTGGAGAAAGACCCCTACTAAGTTAAAAACCAAACAGAAAAAAAAAATTTTTTTTTCCTTGAATCCATTTATCACATTTCTTCTGAGCTGTCAGCTCTTCCTTCCTAGAGTTTAAAGTTTTCTAATGGAAACAAACTGATCTAGCTGGAGCTCAGAATTTTATTTACCCCTTGCCTTCGCTTTTTATGTTAAAAGAAATAGAAAAGCTTCCTAAGAAGTGTTTTCATTTTGAAAAAATTAAAATGGAAACTTCTAGTTTATAACTTCAGCCTTAAATCAGCTTATTTTTTAAAGGAACTCTTATTTTTGTAGAGACCTGTAACATAATCATGTTTAAAACCACAAGGAACTTCTTTTCTTGAGTCACTTTTTCTTACCAAATAGTGGTTCTTACCAAGTGATTTCCTTTCGGGGCACATTTTACTCACTGATTACAAACTCCTAAAAACAAGTGGTGTGTGTGCGTGTGTGTGTGTGCGTGCGCATATGACTTCAAAATCAGAAACTCACCTACAATGAAATCAGTTTCTACTTGGCTAGACACCCAACATAGTCATAACCGGGAACTGTCACTAAAGTACAGTGATATTGTATGCTCCTTTAAAAAATATGTAGTTTCTGAGCTATGTTATTACGTTTTCACTAGTCTAACTGGAAAATGAGATATCTTCCACACCCAGATATAATTCTACTTAATCTGCAAGTCAGAAGGTATACCTTTTGAAGTATTTGAATTAATCTGTTGATACATTGTTCCAAGTGGTAAATTAGAGACTTGTCCTCAATTCTTCAGTCCCTCCCTCTGCTGTGTGAGCTTCTAATGAGAGCTATTTCCCCATCATTGATGTTGGGTACAGCCATGCATCAGCCTGCTTTGGCTCACTGAAGAACAGCAAGGATCAGGACAGGCCTCAGATAAGCGGTTTGACTCGGCAGCTTGTGTGTGGTGATGCACCAGGAAACAGAAGTATCTCGGGCAGTTAATGGAATTCTGAGAACACAGGGAGCGCACCCGAGCCCAGCCCGAAGTTTGATGCAAGCCCAGCTGACCTGCAACCAAAACAGAGCCATCCTGGTTGTCTACACACCCACGAACAAGAGAAGAGAAAGGCTGTTTTTGTGACCTGCCGAGTTTGGGGGCTGTTTGTTACTCAGCTTCGGTGGGACAATAGCTAGTATAACCCACAGTTTTGTGTGTTCAGGGGCACAGACATGTGTGAAAACTGATTGACACGCTCATATCCTTATATCAACTCTTGGTCTCCAAATCTGCAGTCACCAGGAACTTTGGAGGGTCCGGCAGTCCTGCAGACCCCAAGAAGCAGTGTTTCTAGTACCTTCCATGGAGACCCCAGACAAACTGGAAACTCTAGATAATCTTCTATAATGAAGTTGAAGGGAACAAAAAGTAGACTAAAAGGGTCAAAAAAATGTGTGAAAGTCCTTAAGATTCTTTAAGAGTTCCAGAGAAACAGCAAGAGCAGGGAAGAAGGTGTGTACTTAACAGGCCATCTGCCTTCCCCTCCACAGGCCAAAGAATCGGGGATACCATCCAGCTCTGATTTCTCTCTGGGTGTCACAGGGCCTGAAGCATTTCACTCTGCCCGCATCTCCTCTCCCTTCCCCTCTTTTCTTTGCACCTAGCTACATGAGCACTTCTTCCTCCCAGGGTGTTCCCTGTTGTCCTGGAGAAAAGGAGATGGGTATATGTGTTAGTATCTTGTTAATATTCAAAAGTCTGCCTCTGGGAATTTCTTCTTCTCTTTGGTCTCTCTCTGGTTTTGTTAGAAGAGCAGCACAGGAGGGAATAAGAGGTTGGGTATATCCCTGAAAGGCTTATTTTCAGAGAGGGGCTTTTTATACTTATATTTGTATATTATCACAATAGATCTACATTTCTGCTGGTCAAGGTTAGCGATGCAGTTCTTGGCAACAGTCCAGAAGAACATTAATTTATATAGCACTTTTGGTTTAAATCTGAGGCACTGAGCTACTATCTTGGTTAATTATAAAATTCTTCTCCCATCTTTCCATCACAAGAACAATTTCAGCATGTGTCTCCTATAAATGATGTTTATATGCTGTAGAATTTTTCCTGTGGTTACAAACACTTTTGAGTCTCAATATTTTTCTGCTTTCACACAAATGATAACAAAGCTGTTTCCACTAGGACCATCTAGATTACACAATGTGCTTTTCCATAATCATTTTTTGTAATGGCTGCCTAATCTCTCAGAGTGGTTGTACCATAATCTGATCAGCCATTCCCTACTGTTGGGTTTTTAGGCTGTGAGCAACATTTTTGCTAATACAAATAACTTTCCTGTAATGGATCACACCCTTTGGTCATATATTTTTTTATCTTTTGATTATTTCTTTAGTACAAATTCCCAAAAGATTCTACTGGGCACAAGGACATGGATGCTTTGAAATCCTTGATAGATATTGCTAAATCAATTTCCAAGAGACTTTCCTAATACCAATGATAATGTATGAGAGTACTAGGTTCACCCCTTTCTAACAGATATTTAATATTATTGTGAATGTTGTTTTGTTTTGTAACTAAATGAATGGGAGAAAAAAGATACTTTATCATCCTTTCCATTGTTACTTTTTGAATTAAAAGTGAAGTGAAACTTTTTCCCACGTTGGTTAGCTAGATGATCTCCTTTGTGCAATATCTCTTTATTTAATTATATCACAAAAGTACTGAAGTAGCTTTCAAGCCATGCCTATCAATAAGAAAACATATACTTCTTGATTCTTTTTTATGTGGATACTTTATGTGTGTTATTCTACAGATTTATATATAAACCTATTCTCATAGAATGAGTATATAAGTTGGGAACATTCTTCTTCTTCTTTTTTTTTTTTTTAAGATTTTATTTATTGGGATCCTGGGTGGCTCAGTGGGTTAAGCCTCTGCCTTTGGCTCAGGTCATGGTCTCAAGGTCCTGGGATCGAGGCCTGCATCGGGCTCTCTGCTCAGCGGGGAGCCTGCTTCCCCGTCTCTCTCTGCCTGCCTCTCTGCCTACTTATGATTTCTCTGTCAAATAAACAAATAAATAAATATTCTAAAATTTAATATATATATATATATTAAAGATTTGATTTATTTATTTGTCAGAGCTAGAGAGGCAGAGACAGAGAGAGCACAAGTAGGGGGAGCGGCAGGAGGGAGAAGCAGGCTCTCTGCTGAGGAGAGAACCCAACGCTGGAGTGGGATCATGACCTGAGCAGAAGCCAGACACTTAACTTACTGAGCCACCCAGAAGTCCCTGGGAGCATTCTTTAAAAGGAAAACAGAACAAAAACCAGAGCAGTGGCAAAATCTTTCCGAAAAATAATTGTTAGAACATTTTATTAGCATTTACTTTGATCCAAAAGCACTGAGTTTATAGAGGATCTCATCAACTCAGCAAATCAGCCAAAAACAACAGTACATGACAGATCAAATTCCATTTGAACAAATACCTCACAGAGGGCTGAAGTAGGACCAATGAAGGGAGACTGAAAGGAGACAAGACTTTTGCTAATGATAGGAAGACCTCTGTAGCAATTAGCTCAAACCCAGATCACACCCAGACTGTCTGGGGAAGAAGCATGATTCCTATCACTCTGCTCCAGCAAAGGCGGTTGGGGGTAGTCTGGGGTTATGTGTGGGTATGAGGGAGGCCTGGTGCTGAGGAGGACGGATGGCTTCCCACTCTATTTTCCCTAGTGCAGCCTGTGGACCTGGTCCTCCTGGGCCCAGGAAGAGGGGACTCATCTGTAGAGGACAGAGAAAGAGGAAGAAGAACCTGTCCTTCTCTTCCTGAGGGTGGGGCCTACACTCGCCAGAATTTTGAAATAGTCAGACTTTATCTTGGGCATCTTCCCACTTCCCGTTCTGTACTTTCACTTACCATCTCATCCAGATCTCTGCTGCCCCATATTCGGAAGGGGGCCTTCACCTCCAAGCAGGACCCCTCCTACTGTATGACTCCTCTCTTCAAGCATTTCAGATGTCCTGTTCTTTTAATACAGGTAACCTCGGCTAGATGTTGAGAGGAAAGCAACCGTTTGAACCATTTCACTCTAAAATGTGAATGACCGATAGCCCATGACCTTCCCAGACAGACATGAGTTTCAAAACATGACATTTCTAAAACCAATGGCATCTTTGACTGACAGCATTTGGCAAATTAAACTCCAATTAATATTAGCTCCTCTAGAGTTCAGATCCAAGCTCTATTATTTGATGTCTGGTGAATCTGAAGAAATCACTAAGCTACGCTGTGCTTCAATATTTTCATCTGTAAGTGAGAAAAATTTATTATCAAGCCCAGCATAATGCTTGACACATGGATCTGAGGAAATGTCAGTTAGTACCCTGCCCTTGGCAGTCCTCCCCACGGAGGTGCCATCATGGATTTCCTGCTGTCTTCCTTCTATCTCCATTTCAATGTCCCTGACCCACATTCCTTGGGCTGGAAGGTGAATATCTAAGGCAGAACCCAGGCAGCTGAGATCAACCTGGAGGGATGACTGCCTCAAGTTCAGCTACTCCTACTAACCCTTTCTATTGCATGATTCCCTGCCAATACATTGTTTACCTTTTCCCCTTTCCTTAGTGTTCATTTTGTTATTTCTGTTTGACCGGTTGTTGGGCTGAGGTGTTAAAGTTTGATTTGAAAGTTTGCTTAATTTATTTTCAAAATGTCTCATTTTCTAATACCTATCTTTAAGGCTATAGCGTTCCTTCTGGGTAGCCTGTTGACTATAAACCACAGATTTTGTCAAGGAATACTGTGTCCGTTCATAATTACATGTTTTCTTAATTTCCATTTGATTTTCTCCTTAACCCAAGAGTTATTTAATAACAAGTTTTTAATTTTTTTTAGATGGTTGACTTTGGTGGATATTATTGATTTGATTTGTGGTGTCTTCCTGCCTCTGTATCATTAGGCAAATGGAGGCCAGTAGCCATTCCACGGCTTTGCCTTCTCTCTATACCTCCTGTCTCCATACTGGCATCTCTACAAATGATGTCAGCTCTCAAAAATTTATATTCAGTGCAGGCAGGCTCTCAGTGAAAGGATGCCTCATTAAATATATTTTAAAAGTAAATGACACAGTACAGTGCTTTCAATAGACAATAGCAACAAGTACCCATTGAAAATTATATTCTGCTGCTGTAACAGCCCACTGTGTTCTCTTAGTATGGTAAAAACTGATGGAACCTTAATTAAAACAGAAGTGTGCTAAACCAGAAAAATAAAACTCTACTGTGTGTGTGTGTGAGAGAGAGAGAGAGAGAGATGCAACATCTTTGCAGGTAAGGCATTTATCTTCACAACCTCAGTTAAAATTTGGCAATGTCTCCTAGTGGTTTAAGCAAGGGAAATTTCATTATGTAACTGCTGGTTTTTTTATAGCCACATTTGGGAGTTCTCTGCTGATTATAAGATTGCCTTATCGTAATGAGATAGCAGAGCTGACATCCTCCCAAACTGGGCTAGTTGTTTACTTATTTAAATATTTATCTTTTCCCCACAGGCACTGGAGACCAAGTTAGCAGTTGTGTTATCGTTAAAATTAAGAGAACATCATCAGCCTTACGCTTGGGGCTTACAAAGTGACCAAAATGCTCTGGTTTGCCAGGGGCCGGGGGTTTCCCGAGGTATGGAAGTTCCAGGGCTAGAATGGGGGCAGTCCCAGACTAATCAGGCAGACAGCTGCCCTACTTATTTCCCAACAGCAAATCACAGCATTATCCTGGGCCAATCTCAGCAACAGGCAGACTAAGCTACCTCACTGACTTGCCATGATTTAAGGGTGGCCAGAAAGGCCATTCTGTCTGTCCCTCAAATGACCGGCAGACTTTGAGAGCCTTGACTTGTTGGACCTTGCCTCTTTCCTGACCTGCCATTTCTACCTACGTTAAGTTATTCATGAAATTATGTTTCTTTTCAGCTGCAATTAGACATCCAAGGCCCAGGCATTATCTTTAAAGGCCCTTGGTTGCAAAACTTTTAAAGGGAAAGGAAGAGGTTTTCAGGACTCTTATCTCACAGCCCAACAAACCCTTCGAAAAGCGTTAAAAACCAGCGTGGTGTGGGTGACATGAAATTAATTAGAGGGTCCCCTCTGTATCCCCAGCTTTCTCTCTTCTGCACCCTCCTTCAGGCCATTGCCACCTTCATGCTCTCCCTATCCCTCTTCCAGGACCAGAGGCTGTAAATGGACTTACACTAACGTGCAAGGTTTAGAATAAGACTCATGACTTTATGAAGTTTCAAGAGTTCCCTCTTCAGAGGACAGGCGCACCTTAAGTGGGAGTAAAGCTCCTGTCTCGAGTCAAAGAAAAAAGGCACAAAGTAAGAAATTTCAGGAACAGGGGCGCCTGGGTGGCTCAGTGGGTTAAGGCCTCTGCCTTCGGCTCGGGTCACGATCCCAGGGTCCTGGGATCGAGCCCCACATCGGGCTCTCTGCTCAGCGGGGAGCCTGCTTCCTCCTCTCTCTCTGCCTGCCTCTCTGCCTATTTGTGATCTCTGTCTGTCAAATAAATAAATAAAATCTTTAAAAAAAAAAAGAAAAGAAAAGAAATTTCAGGAACAGGTATGAACGCAGGAAGCCCGCCATGGCCCCACAGTGGAGTGGGCACCAATCCCACACCCCAGTCACACAGAGGGGACTGGGAAGCTCCTTTCTCTCAGCAAACATTTGTTGAGCGTCTACTATGAGCCAGGCCCACTGGCCTCCTGAGACAAATGAGACATACTTCTTACCCACAAGCCCCCCAGTCCAGGTCAGGGAGAGACACCTGCAGTAAGCGTGTGTGTCCAGATGTGTGTCCAGATATGTGTGCGATGTGTGCTGGGAGCAGAAAGGGGGAGCCCCGGGTGACAGGACCAAGGGGAGGCCAGGGGTTGCAAGGACAGGCATGGTGAACACAGAACTTGGGCCCACAATACCTGTGCCCCTAAAACAGACTAAGAGACAAAACTAAGTTCAAAAATCAAAATTCTCCCTTTACTTAACCTCCCTCTGAAATGGAATCTTTGAACTCAAACCATCTTCATTGACTACTAAAAACCTCTAAACCTAAAAGTTGGAAGAAAAAAATATATAAATAATGTAAAATACATAAAATTGAAGTAAATTTAATAGCGTTTAAGTAACATACAATTCTTAGGGAACCACAAACTCAATAAAAACTACTTTCCTGGGGGGAATAAGGATTCAAAACACTAAATAAAAGACTACAGCTTTCGTGGACAATGGGCTTGATCTTTTTTTTCTTTAAAGTTACTTGTTTTTTTTTTTAATCTCTGTTTCATTTCCCAGAAATAAAAACTGTTTGCATTCCATTATTTCCACTTTTCAATAATAACATACTAACTGAATCATCTTTCACGCATTGTCTCACAATTAAAGCTTTTGACCCACATTCTCTTTTTCTGACTTTTATATATCAGAAATCTAACGGAGTGAGAGGGGGAGGTCTAAGTTAGTCACTACTTATTTCAACAGCACAACTTGGCACCTTCCTCAAGAAACACTAGAAACTTTCAAGGAGATTATGGAGATGAATCTATCTTATGTTACCCACCTCCATGGGGTCAGCAGATAAACCAAGATGCATCACAGGTCAGCTGTGAAATGGATGTGTTGGGCTCAAAAAGAACCACTCAGGAGAGCTGGAGACCCTTCCCTCAACCTCTTGGTCAGACACTCTCTCAGTATGTTTACTCAGGAGGCAACTCTAGGGACAAAGGACAGATGGAATAAAGACAAGGAATCACACATTAGGGAGAGGTAGTGGGTGACATCACCTCTTAAGGCCCCTTACAAGTCCAAGATTCGTAAAATTACTCTTTGGGATGTTTGAGAGCCTTGACTTGATGGACCTTGTCTTGTGCCAGTGAACCATGGATTCCAAGTAGGTGCCTCCTTCCATCACTTGTCCCACAAGGCAACAACAAACTGACCCAACTCTTTTTTTTTTTTTAAAGATTTATTCATTTATTTGGGAGGGGGGAGAGAGAGTGTGCACGCGAGTTTGGGGGGCAGAGGAAACAGGAGAGAGAGAGAATCCTAAGCAGGCTCCACATTCAGCATGGAGCCCAATGTAAGGCCACATCTCACAACCCCGAGATCACAACCTGAGCCAAAATCAAGACTCAGATGCTTAACCAACTGAGCCTCCCCGGAGCCCCCAGACTGAGCCAACTGTTAAATCTGGTCTCCCCAATCCTGCTACCATCCCAATACCAGAAATCAAACCGCAAGTAGGCAAACACTGAGTGCGCACGTTTGGTATACCAGCTTGTAAACTGGGTCTGCGGCAATATTTTAGTAGTTGGCAATATTGACAATTTTAAAACATCATAAAAGTTAAAAAAAAAAAACACAATGAAAAGATGTCACCAGAAAGTCTTGAGTAGGGATACAAAGGTGAAAGGATAGTTTGGGATTCCAGCACTGTTTACTGACTGTGACCGTGAGCCGTTCATTCAGTATCACTCATCCTATACCACCTCAGTAATAGGGGACCTTAATCGTTCTTTCCTTACAAAACTACTGTAAGGATTAAGCAAGGTGCCCACATTAGATGCTGAACCGGGCTCCACACAGAAGAACCTTGACTCCTCCCCATTTGACCCTCTGGGTGCCTCCCTTCTCTTCTCCACCCCCCTGTGTGCTGCCTTCTGCTTGGATTTGGTCAGCTGGGAGCCCCAGGAAGGCAGGAGAGTGAAGGCGAGGTATATGTTCAAGAGGGTTGTCACGGGGCTGCCGAGTTCCCTTGACAGGTGGCCTCAAGGCAGAGGTGAGGTGACCATACCTTCCTTGGGTTGCTGTCCCCCTCCTTCCTTGTGGTTTCCCACACACTCCCCACAGCACTGTGACTAGTCCCTTTATTAACCTCCCCTCAGATTACCAGCTGGAGGGCATCATGGGATAAAAAGTAGCCAACAGTAGCAGCCATGATTTATCTGGGACCATAAGGCTAAGCACCAAACAAATTATAATACAGACACTGCAAAATACATGCTGTACTGCAAATAAATCTCCCCTTCCACAGGAGGTAGTTGGAATAACTCAGACCATTCCCTACTTCCGGATCTTTCCATAGCACGCCTCAGGAGTAGTTTTCTCTTTGAAAAATCTCCTGTCATCATTTAGGGGGGCCCAATTTAGAAAACAGTAACAAAAACAACAAGCAATTATTTTAGTGTTAAAATGTCACAAACATCGATGTTGCTTATCTGAAATGTATTCATTGCCTACATGAAATTCAAATCTAACTGGGTCTCCTGCGTTGTATTTGGCAACCCTACCGCTCACGGGAAGGTGTGGACTCTTCCATTCACTGTTTCTTAAATGTCTACTTAAGAACACACTTGCCTTTACAAGTGGGTGGGAAAGTCAGGCCTCACAATGAACCAGTATTTTTCCACAGGAAAAAATGACGTTCACTATGCACCTGAGTTCACAAGTAGGTACAGAGAGGCCACCTCTGGGTCACATTCTATTCAGGACGCACCAATCGTGTCTGGCCTTCACTCCTGTCCTTCCATGTCCAACTTCCCTACACACACCCCCTACCCGAGGAGACCAAGTAGGCCAGCTGGTTGGACCAGAAGGACCGCTGCCTGAGAATGACTGATGTCACCTGGTAGAGGGCATTGAGCTGAACCAATCAGATTTTTCTGGTATCTCCAGAGAATTTTGACTAAGGAATGAGGCAACTAGCAATGGCAGCTGTAGGAACTGAAGATTCCTGATAAGCCTCGTGCTTTGTATGAAGCAGAGTTGGGGTAGAGGAAATCATCATCAAAAAGAGAAAGACTACAACTGCATAGCAGAAAACAGCAGATTTTCTGATGAGTAGCTAGGATCCATTAACGATGGAAGGCCATGGAAAAGCTCCATTCACTCGGTCTTCAGAGCATCTTGGGACGCAGAACCAGCCTCTGGTTCCTGTCTCCCCGAGGCTCAGTTGTTTTGCTTTCTCTTGCATGGTGAAGAGTGCCATCCCTCCTCTATACTTAAAATATCTCCTTACTTGAGATAATTCAAGTGAAATACCTCCCTGCACCCACATCATAGACTGCCGGGTCCCCACCAGATGAGTAGTTTCCAGCCTAAGAAACTCACATTCCGCCATTGCCTCGGGGAGGCCAGGGTGAAGGGAGTAATCTATTCCTTTGGGACCCTAACGTTTAGGGGTCTCGAAGTAAAACCCCTTGGGAAGAGTGAGGCAGCACTACTCTTCTTGCTTCCCTCCCATTCCTCGTTAAGAGCAGGCTGGTGGGCCACAGCTGTGTTTGCGCCATCCCCAAGCAGAAGCCATTGCAACTACACAATGCCCTTCAGAGAATCCATGGTCAGCATGTCACCCATGTGGATATTTTGTTTATGTGGCAACTATCCCATATAATAAACATTAACTATAAAAAAAAAAAACAATCAGGATGGCAACCGTAAAAACAATAATAAATAACAAGTGTTGGAGAGGATGTAAAGAAGTTGGAACCCTTTCTCATTGTGGGAGGGAACATAAAATGATGGAGCCACAGTTGAAAACAGTATGGTGTCTCCTCAAACAGCAAGACAGAGTTAGCAAATGATTCAGCAATTCCACTCCTGGATATACACCCAAAAGATCTGAAAGCAGGTAATCAAACAGATACTTGTATACTAATGTTCATAGCGCCATTATTTATCAAAGCCATATGGTGTAAGAAATCCGAAAGTCCATCCACAGATGAACAGATAAACAAAATATGGCATATCCATACAGTGCAATGTTGTTCAGCCTTAAGAAGGAAGGAAATATGCTGCAGTATGGATTCATCTTGAAAACATTATACTCCAAGTAAAATTAAATCAAACACAAAAGGCCACACACTGTGTGGCTCCATTTATGTCAGATGTTCCCAAATAGGTCAATACATAGACACAGAAAGCAGACTGACCAGGGTTATGGGGGAAATGGGGAATGACCCCCTGTTGAGTATGGAGTTCTGACTGGCATGATAGAAAGTTCTGAAAATGGATAGCAGTGCTAGTTAACACAACATTGTGAAAGTATTTGATGTCACTGAACTGTACACTTAACGTGGTTAAAATGGAAAACTTTATGTATTTTTCTTTACCACAATTAAAAACAAAGAACAATACAAGACTGTCTGAGTCAGGGCTTCTGTAAGCCGCTAAGCCAGGTCCAAGGCAATGGAAACTGCTATGCATTAGAATTATCTGGGGAACTTTTATTTTTTATCTTTTTAAAAGATTTATTTATTTTACGGAGAGAGACAGAGTGTGAGTGAGTGAACATGCAAGCCAGGCGAGGGGAACAGGGAGAAGGAGAGAGAGAATCCTTCAAGCAGACTCCCTGCCTGCTGGGTGGTTCAACCAGGACCCTGAGATCATGACCTGAGCTGAAACCAAGAACTGGCTCCTCCACTGACTGAGCCACCCAGGTGTGAAATTATCTGGGGAACTTTTCAAATCCCCAGTGTCAGGAACACATCTCAAACTTAGTCAGAATCTCTGCAGGTGGACATCAGCATTTTTTAAAACTCCTCAGTTTATTCCGATTTGTAACCATCAGGAACAGAGCTCCAAGACAATGGGCTTCACAAAATTAATGCGCAGACAAATAACCTGGCCATCTTGTCATTAAAACAGATTCTGATGGCTACCTCCCTGGTAGAGCCCAAGCAGTTCTAACAAACTCCCAGGTAATACAGATGTTCCTGGTCTGCAGACCACACTTTGAGTAGCAAAACCCTAGAGCAAAACTGTAGCAGAACCCTACAGTTCATCCTGGCCAGTTGTATATCTCTTCTCTTAAGAAAGAAATTACATCAGGACTTAGTAAGAGATTATAAGACTTAACAAGGTTCCTTATCAAGAAGTTCTTCATATCATTAGCCATATTTCTTCAGCCTATGAGATACTTTTCCCACAAAGGCCAGATGCCCTCATCAGATCCTTTGAATTACTGAATATTTCTTATTATCACCTCCGCTTTTCTCTGATTTCTCATGTTCCTGCAGATCCAAGGATGGATCCAGAAATATCCATTTAATAAGCTAAAGTGACTTCCACATCTTGGCTGCAGTACATAAAAGATAACAATCAACATTTCAGTGAGACTTTGTGCCTGGTAATTCAGGAATTAATCAGATGAGCTCTTGACCACTTTGACACTGATGTCCAAATCATTCCCTTTCCCAATATCAAGCAGTCACAAAGTTGACGAAGTACATTTGAGACTCCAAAGGAAATAAGTTGCAAAATGATGCCAGTTTTATGTTGATAAAATGATTTCATCACATAGTTTTATTAACAGAGATAATAGAAACTTCGGGTTCCAAAAGATCTTAAAGAAAATGAATGAGGCCTCCAGTAATGATTATGATCAGAAATTTAAATATTAGTAGCCAGAGATTTGAGAAGCTCATTGGAGAGGCATCTAAAAGAGGTGGAAAGCGGGTATTATTACAAAAAGCAGTTCGCTCTTAGCATCAGCTTGTCAGATCATATATAAACAAGAAGGACAAAAAAGCAATGTCAGAGCTTCGTTCTAAATTATCTTTTGCCTGAAGTTGATACATCTGAGCCTGTGTGCCCAGTTGAACCAGCACAGTCCACCTGGAAAATTGAAAGGTGAAGAGCCTCAAAAAGCTTGTAAACTATTAATTAATTACTATTAATGATAACGATGTATGTGTAGAGAGAGCTTTAATAAAATCTAAAAACTGTGATGGGAGGAAGAGAAGAGACTCAAACAACTGAGCAAAGGTTTGTGGTAATAATTACGTGAAATGTGGCTCACATAAGCAAACTCGTGATGACATTTTAAAGGTTCAATTACGGTATCTGATCATGTCAATTTTATAGCAAAAAGCATTGTGAGACAAGCATTTGCAGCAGTAAATAAGGACATTTTAACTGAAGCCCTAATAATGATAAAAAACAATAATCCTAAATTTACACTCTAAATATAGCAAAAATACATCAGATAAAAATATATAGGAAAAATATATATATATAGAAATAAGGCAGAAATGTAACCCATGATGAGAAGATTTTGATGCTCTGCTTTGAGAACACTATCAAAAAAGAGCATTAATAAGGATACTATAGATCTGAATAATTTTTACATTGCTCATTACCATGTAGATAAAGATCTGAAGGGCAATTCCTCTCAGAGCTCATAGCCAAGACAGAATTTCCTCTCCTGATGAATAGATACTCTTTTTTAGCTACACAAAACTTTGAAACTATTTAAGAAAGATTTAAAAATATAAAGCCCAGGTAGTTTCTATTTTGCTAAAACTGCTAGAAAGCCCAGGACCAAACTTTGCTCTTCATGATGTCATTTCCTTAAGCCACGACTTTTTAAGAGAACATTTTCTTTCTCTGTGCTTGGATTTCTGCCTTTTAATGGGTATTACTGGTATTGATCTTAGCATATCTGTACTTTTATTCTAAACTACCTCAAATCCTTTTTTGAAAGTACATCATGAGAAATAAATCAGTCCGAATGTGATCTGAATGTGGCATCTAATAAATTGGGATGAATGGTACAGACCTGTTGGAAATCCTTTAGCCATCCTTGGAATGGGCTCTCTTAAGGCTGGACCGGACAGGCAGGTTTCCTGGGCCAACACTCTAACAGGACTCCTTATCATTTGCATAAATCAGCATTAAAATGCAAGCCTCGTCCCGTTCAGATGCAGGATCCTTTGGCTGTCGTACCACCCCGCCACTCCAGTTGGAATCTGCGTCTCTGACAAGCTTTATGTGCGTGGTCCATCTCCCTCCTGCTTCCTGGCTTGCCGTTCCCACGTTGGCTCCCTTAGCACTGATCTTTTTCCAACGTTTATTGGCATTCCCACTAAGAACCATTTTCACCCAGCAAATCCAGCAAGCTGGCTAATTCCTCCAAGAGCCAACTCTTGTCTGTGCCCAGCTCTCATCAAGCCTGCCTGGGTCCTGGCAGCACAGTAGACACCATGAAAGTCACATGGGAATCAAGGGAATTCAAAACACATGCTTTCTTTCTAAGTCCCTCTACCAATACAGTGCAGACTACAGAATGAAAAGCAGCCAAAGAAGCACTTTGCAATTATAAGAAAGTATCAAGTCTATATATGTTAGTGCTATAAATTTGAAAAAGATAAAGACAGGTAGAAATGGTAATCATGTTTCAACACCTATGCAAGAAACAATGACAAAGTATCTTTTTTTTTTTTTTAAGATTTTATTTATTTATTTGACAGACAGAGATCACAAGTAGGCAGAGAGGCAGGCAGAGAGAGAGAGAGGAGGAAGCAGGCTCCCTGCAGAGCAGAGAGCCCGATGTGGGGCTCGATCCCAGGACCCTGGGATCATGACCTGAGCCGAAGGCAGAGGCTCAACCCACTGAGCCACCCAGGCGCCCCAACAATGACAAAGTATCTTAAAGCCCTCAGTATCTCTCCTCAGGTAAAAGCTCAACTTTCCAAATTTCTTCTAAATATCTCATTCGTTCACTCTCCAGCTAGCTTTCGGACATCTACTAGGAGTCAGGTCTGGGATGGGCACTGGAGATACAAGAATGAAGGGGAAATAACGAGCTTATTGTTTATTTGGGGGGTGGGTAGAGTTCTGCTCACAACACAAGTAAACACGGGGTATTGTCGGCATACAGACAAGAGCCCCCTGGGTGTCCTGTAGGAACAGGATGAGTTCCCAGGGTAGGGTAATATTTCCCATATGAGGACTCTCCTGTGCACGGTGGGTATTGCCACCCTCTCCCTGGGCTCCTGAAGACGAGGAGGGGCAGGACTGGAAGCTGCTGTGGGGGTGAGAGGAACGAACCTGAGGAAGTGGGGGTAGAGACAAGAGGATGGACAGGGAAGAGTTAAAGAGGAGGTGAGCTTGAGGAGTCCGCTTTCAGCAGGAAGGTGACCCTTCACTGTGACAGGCAACACAGGAGGAACATGGCAGGGAAGGAAGATGATGCACGGTGTCAGTTAAGTTTCTAGGGGATAGAGCAGAAAGAGGGAGAAAAGAACAGGAGAAAGGGAGGGTGGGACGGTGAAGACTGATGATCCCAGGACTACCGACATCTCCACTGACCAAAATGCTGGAGCAGAAGATGAAGATGAAGATGACCGAAGCACACTGGCCCTTTCTCCCTAGTTGGGTGTTAACTCTACAGCCTTGTACCCAGCGGCCTGGATGACATGGGGTGTGTGCTGGGAGGATTCCATTTGCCTGGGCTAGAATCAGATCAAGTGCCTTGGAGAAAACTTGAGCAAAATCATCTTCTTGGCCCACTTTCTCAGGGCACGCAACTATGGAAAGGAGAAACAATAAAACCTAAGAGAAAGCATTGAAAAAGAGGGATTCTCCAAAAGCCCTAGAGTTGCAGCCCAAAGGCCTCTTTTTGTCTGGTTCCCACTTGGCTTTCTAAAGGCAGGGACAGGGTGCCCTCCTTCACAAGGTGGCTCAGGCCCTCTCAGTGTAGCAGCATGTAGGTGACCACATGACCAAGAGTCAAGCCAAAGTAGATTAACGAGCCACAAATAGGCTGCATGAAGCAAACCAATGCCAACAGCTCAATTCAAACTGTTGGACTCGAGTGAGCGGGAATCTCACAGGAGAGAGAATGAACATGGATCCTCACTCCAAATTCAAGGAAAGGCCTTCATAACCTCTGATTTAAACTTGTCCCAACACATTTGATTCTTGGGGGTAAAAGTAGTTGGGAGCCTCTATAAGAATGCTCCGTCCTTGGAAGAGTTTGACAAACCCCGCAAGTGGAAAGACCAATCATATTTCTATGTTTGACCTGCTAACAGCTGACCTAGGCAGGAACAAGTATGGAAACCAAATTCGGAGCAATCAACCAGAGTCCCACTGTCAAAGGTCTCATGAGAGATGACGGGTCTTTTTGAGAAGAAGAGGAAAAACAAAGCAGTAGCCTTTCACCCAGATATGGGGACAAAGTAAACTCAAGTAGGTGAAGATAGAGAGCTATGCTGTTTTCATGTCTACACACACACATTCACGCAACCGAGCACCTTCTGAACTGTGAAGATACCAATCCAAGTTCTATTGAAAATTATGCCTTGATGCTAGAAGATTCAGGCTGGAGAAATCTTTGATGAGTCAATGAGTATCATTTCCTAGAAAATTTTCAGATTGCATCTTTGTAAAAACAGTCAGCTTTTACACAGGTGTGGACATGTGTCTGCATGATAGGAAGGGTTGAACCTGTGTGCGTGTGACCTCTCAGAGCCGAGGACAAGTCACAGGTACACTCTGATTTCGCTTTAACATAAAGAAAGTAGAATTGTGGCCTGCCAGCTAATAGCACTCTGTGTGATTAACCCAATACTGAAAGCTAGGCTTTTCAAGATGAACTTCCAGAGAGACCCTGCAGGTAAATGCTTTCCCAGAGGAAGTGTCCTTTGCCATCTTCCTCTAAGAGAATATAATAATCTATTTCAGGGAAGCATAAAAGCTGTCTTCCAAGGAACAGCGGCTTTTCAAAACCCCTGGAGAAGGGGTGGAGGGAGGAGGGCCTCCATAGTAGGTCTGGACTCAGAAGGCCTTCATTTTTCCAGAGATTAGTTTTCTCTCCTAAATGTCTATAATGGCCTTCTAATTTGGGGCCCCTGGAGTTGTATTCCACAGTGTCCCTGGATGAACACTGTTGCTATGAGAGACTAAGATCTGACTCTAAGCTTCTCAGAAGCCAGGGTAAGGAGGAAAGTTTAGTAAGAATTGTGTGTAGTTAGCTAAGACAAAGAACTGTGAAAATGTCTGAAAGAAAGGAAAGGTTTTCCTGGTACTGAATTCTGAAAGTCCTTGCAGGGGACACTATTCAGGAACACTGAGTGATTTGTTGGAGAATGTTTTCAACAACAGTTGCCTCATAAGTGCAAGAGTTAGAATAATTTTTTTTAATTTTATTTATTTATTTATTTGTCAGAGAGAGAGAGCGAGAGCAGAAGCAAGGGGAGCAGCAGGCCAAGGGAAAAGCAGGCTCTCCACTGAGCAGGGAGCCCAATGCGGGCTCAATCCCACGACCCTGGATCATAACCTGAGCCGAAAGAGATGCCTAGTCATCTGAGTCACCCAGGTACCGCTCTTTTTTTTTTTTTTTTTTTAAGATTTTATTTATTTATATGACAGAGAGAGAGAGAGATCACAAGTAGGTAGAGGGGCAGGCAGAGAGAGGAGGAAGCAGGCTCACCGCTGAGCAGAGAGCCCGATGCGGGGCTCGATCCCAGGACCCCGAGATCATGACCTGAGCTGAAGGCAGAGGCTTAACCCACTGAGCCAC